>NC_138067.1:1131732-1531732 GCF_964194185.1 Rhinolophus hipposideros | reverse complement strand
AATAGAAGCCCAGTAGACGGAGCCCAGGCTCCCGTTGGGCAGGGCTGTGCTGCTCCCAGCATATCCTCCTCCAGAAAGGTTGTCCTCCTGCCTCAAGAAGGCTCCTGGATTTCAGACAGCACCATCGCCGCCCCGCCGGGCTCCCTCACTGCATTCACAGAGCTCCCTCCTCGGCTCCCGCGGGCACAGCCCTTTGTCTCCCTGTATCTCCGTTTGTCAGGAAGCCTGCTGTTAGCGTCAGTCCTGGGTAGTTCCCAGAGCCCGTATCAGGGGCCAGGAGACCTGGACTCCCTCCGGCTTTGCCCTCAGTTTTGGGGGCCGAGACTCAGTATGCAAACTCTGTAAGCCTCAGTTTTCTCATCTGTACAATGGGATAAATGCCTCTGGCCTCACGAATGTTAGCTGCTATCACAATGGTGGTCACAGTCTTCTAGCATTTATTTGAGCACCAGTTGGTCCATAATTGGCTAGCGTCGTCACTGCTGTGCTCTGTGTGTTTGTCGTGCCAGCCCACAGACATGTTAGCTTCCCTCAGGGTAAAGCTCCCAGCCCCTGGTCTTCCTCAGTGGAAGTGCCTCATGTGTCCGCACAAAGTAGGATGCCGCAAGTGTTCCATGGGCACCCACAGGGGCAGGGGGAGCCCTCTGGGCTCAGCCCCACAGCCGCCAATCATGGGGCTGGGAGCAGATGCACCAGGGCTTCCCGCCCTCTCCTTGAACGAAGCCCCAGAAGGCAAGGAAGGACCTTCAGGAAGGGATCCAGGTGAGGAAGCTGCACAGGCCAGAGATTTGTCCCCAGAGGGTCCGGGGGCAAGGGCAGAGGGGAGAAGCAGCTCCCCCACTTGCTGTGATCTAATTTCCCGCAGACGAAGGAGGACTAGGGGAGAGCTGGACGCCTCACTGCGCGCTGCAGACATTGGCCGGAAAGTCCCCGAGCCCTCCGACCACAGCCACCCGTGGGCCAGCGGCCGCTCTGCGTCCCCGGCACCTGTTTCCATAACACTGCCCGGTACAGAGCAGCACTCTGTTCAGATTGGTTGGCTGGGTGACTGAAGTCACATCCAAGCAAATCCAGGGACACGACCCGAGCAGAAAACGAGGCCAGAAAGTGTGCGGTGCTCCCAGTGACTTGGTCAGGTCTGCTTTTCCCCTTGAAGGAGGCCCTGGGGAGATAACACGTGTCCTTCCCAGTGGAAAGGCCAACCGTCGTGTGTTTACTGAGGGACTCGGTGGGCCGGCCCTTCCTCAGCTCTGCAGGTGATCACGAGACAGGCAAACCCATGGGCAGTCTGGGCAAACAGGCTGGAAGCAAAACACACGAGAAGAATTAGTGAGCGGCCCAGAGCAGCATGCCATTGTGCAGGAATTTCCAGAAAAGTTTCAGGGGACGGGATGTGCTGGACAGGACACTGGAAGAGGCGGCAAGGAGAAGGTGGGGCCCCCGTGCTGGAGGAGACGTGTGAGGGTCGGGTGTGCTGGGCGAGAGCCCCGCAGGCCCGCACGGCAGCGGAGAACATGCCACTGTCCCTTTGCTCGGCCCAGCCGCCCGGTCCTGGGACGGGGCCTTGGATGGCATGGCTCCCACTTGCTGCCAGCGTCTCTGCTCACTGCCCGTCCTGCTCAGGCCTCTTTGAAATTTGACTAGAGTTGTGATCACGTGTTCCAGCATTTCTGGATGCAGTTTGATGTCACAGCAAAGAAGCAAAGGGTATTTGCTGTCGTTGAAAGTCCGTTGGTCTCCCCCTTCCTTGGAGCACCTGACACCAGTCATCGCTGGCTTTGACATGACAGACCCGTCATAACTGTGAGGAGGAGTCTGGAGACTTCTGCCTCGTCTGCTCCACTGAGGTGACTGGGGCCGTCTTGGAGGTGGGAAGTGTGTCTGGGATCGTCTCAGCTGAGCTGGTCGGAGTACAGCCCTGCCTGCAGGCTGGGGGCGGCCAGGTGACGAGGGCGAGGGACGGCCAGGGAGCAAAGCACCCACTGCCGGCCCATCAGCTGCTGCTCTGGGACCCAGGCCCCTGCCCATGCTGTGAGCTCAGCTTCTTAGGAGAAGCTCTGGAAATAGGACCTGAAAGGCCCCAAGTTTGTAAATGTTAAAACAAATGTAGCAACTGCAAACCCTGCGTGATGAACGTGAGGGGCATCTCTGAGAGTGCCACCCCCAGGTTACAGCAGAAACGGGCTCAGGCCTGCAGGACTCGGGCCAGGACCTAAGGAGTGAGCACGTGTGTCCATTCGCCTCACCGGCCCAGGTCCCTCGAGGTGTGGTGCCCACAAATCTCAGACTAGGACCCTTCCACCAGCATGCCGCCCACTCTGCCTGCTTCTTTCCAGAGGCTTCTGCGGGCTCTTGGCCAGGGATGGCTGGCAGCCTCTCTGGCTTTGGACCCGTGGTGCTAAGCACAGGGTGGCAGCTGGCTCTGTCACCTGCCTTTGCAGGCGGTGGGGCCGGAGGGGAGGGCCGGAGCGCTAACGGGGTGGGGTCCTTGCAGGTGTTAGGGGAGTAGAGCGGGAGCCAGTGCACACCCCGTCTCTGGTTTAGTTCACGATCACACCACTGGGTGGATCTCCATTTTCATGCCCCAAGCCCCAGAAATGGGTGGATTATAACCGTGCTTTAACACACACATGAGGAAGCGTGTTCCTGTGCCATTCCCTCCCAGGAGACTCAGAGGATACGGGGCAGGACATCCAGCTGTTCCTCTCAGTTAGGGGCGGACATGAGCCCCGCAGGACTGTGTGTGCCGTGGGGGCTGCAGTGCCATGCACGTCCGCGTGGACGGCTCCCACAGGGACGGAGGAGGTGAACAAAAAGTCACCAGTGTCCAACTGAGCGAAGTGGGGTCATCTTGTCATATCGTTGTTACGTATTCAAAAAATATCAAGTGCCTACTATGTGCCGGCTCCTTGCTGGAGGCTGGGGTGCCGCGGTGAAGCAGACAGACCAAAGGGGTGCTGGGGGCGCGAGCCCGAGCAGTGGTGCCCCCTCCAGCGGTGAGCTGGCGGGGACAGAGGTGAAAGGCAGGGCCCCAGGTGGGGGAAAAGGGCGTCCAGTGGCATGCACAGGGGTTCCAGCACTGCCCAGCCCCCATGCACGCCCACCTGCCCCCAGCCCCGCCTCTGGGGCGGGTTCCTGAGGCCCACAGATCTGGGGCTCTGTGGGGTGCGGGGCCCTGGAAGGTGCAGACACGGAGGGACCTGGGGCGGGGGCAGTTGGGGGCCTGAGGCCACACAGACCAGACTCCCTGTGCCCCCCTTTCCCCTGGGTGAGAGGTCACCTGCACTCAGTGTCACGGGGGCGGGTCAGTGGAGGCCAGTGAGGGACTGAAAGGAAAAGGCAGCCTCCGTTGATCACGGTGTCGTGGACTGGCTGTTCAGCCTCCCCACCACCACCATTCATTCATTCATTCGTTCATTCATTCATTCATTCATGCATGGAGTTGGTCGGTCCCCAAGACTTACTGAGCAGCTGCTCTGTGCCAGGAGGTTTTAGGGGCACAAGAGTGAGACAACAGACCCCACCCCAGCCTTCAAACACACTGGTAGAGAGACACGCGATCACAGGAGTCACACACACTGAGTACACACTATAGGTACGGGGGGATTTCTGGGGTAACCAAGGGGACCTTGGTCTAGGAGTCAGAGAATGTCTCCCAAGGAAGCGGCATCGTGGCTGAAACCTCAAGAATGAGTGGTATTAACCAGTCAGGAGGGAGGCAGTGGGTCCCAGGCCTGGGTTTGGGGTTTAGCGTTCTCACCGGGGGCCCTCGGGATGTCCTGGGAACGCCCTGGACGGGCCCCGAGCTGGCCACGTCCCGAGCTGGCCACGTGGGGGCAGTGTCTCCGTGACCCCTTAAGCATTGTCTAGGAAAGTCCTGGTCACATCACAACACAGCCCCCATGACTGCGCCGTGCCCGCAGGGCAGCTGAGACCTGGGAATGCTTTCCCGGGACAGGGCACAGGCTGCCCAGAGGGTCTCCCGGGTGCAGGGCTGAGGAGCCTGGTGCCCTGTATGTCTGGGCGGTGGGTGCTCTGTAGACGTGTGTAGAGGCAGCCCGTCCACTACCCTTCAACACTGGCCATCTCGAGGGTGGGCCGAGCCCCGACTGCTGAGGCCTGAGCGGCCCGGAGCTTGTGTGCGGCCCCCTCCCTGTGACCTCAGTTGTCCACGTGCCCCCGATCCTCCTCCCCGCTCCCCATCTTCTTACCTCGAAGGGTGTTGGCAGTAAGTCCAACACTGGTCCAAGGAGTGCCTTGAGGACAGGTCCCCAAGAAGCTATAACTTAGAGATTCTCGTGGGGGTGGGGGCGGGGGTGAGAGGGACCCCCCACAAGAGGCTGCTGTCGCTTTACACCTTGGAAGCCACCTTCCCTGGGCGGCCCTGTGAACTGCACTGGGATGTGCCCCTTTGAAGGGGTCCTGTGGTGATTTATTCCAAGGGTTTTCTGCTTTTCTGCGTTGTGAGTATTTTGGACCCACCCAGCTGGGTGAGGGGGATGACAGTTGGGAAGGCACCAGACGCCCTTTCCTCACGTTATCTCATTTGGTTTTTACAAGGGACTGCATTAGGGCCACTGTTCTCACTTTACGGGCAGTGTTTGGAGGCCTGAACGGCGACGGAGCGGTCACAAACACAGAGTTTTGAAATGGTGGGGTCGGGGTGGGACCCAGAGCTGGTTGCCTCAAAGCCAGTGACTTTCCCTGAGGGCTGTGGCACCTCTGCAGGATAAGGTGTGTTAAGGCCTTGCACACCCACTGTCTTGTCACATACTGACACTCCTGTGTGACAAACACTATTATGCAATTATTATCCAGTTTTATAAACAAGGACACTAAAGGGCATGGAGTTTTAGTGGTTTGCTCAGGAACACAGTTTGGGCTCAAACGCAGATCTTGGTGTCAAACAAATCTCGTGTTTTGAGGTGTCCTACTGCCTGAGCCCGTCCCTCCCAGCCAGGCAGCCAGGCAGCCTCTGCACATGCCTGGGGGCCTTGCCGACACTTTGGCCCCACCTTCTGCCCCTCCCCCACCAGTAGGGCTGCCCTTGGGGGTGGGGGGGTACTGGGAGGACATGCTCCGCTGGCTAGCTCCTGACTTGTCCCTGCCCCACATTCTTGCCGACTAGCTGTGGGATTCCCAGAGCCTGGAAAGTTGCCTTTGCGAAATTTGCCAACACTTGATACTTTTATCTGTGATCAAAGGAAGCTTGAGCAGACTTGACCTTCCTGCTCGAAGCTGCTACCCAGGAAGCCAGTCCTGCCAGAGCTAGGGCCCGCACATGCGTTCACACATCATTCCTTCGTGCACACGATGGGTGAGTGGCGGGGGCTGCCCGCTCTGTGCCAGATGTGGGGGTGGGGGGTCAGAGTCACAGCCTGTCCTCTGCAAGTTACAGGCCAGAAGGAAAGACTGCAGCCTCTTCACCTGGTCAGAGAAGCTCGTTGGGGTCCACTCAGGATGTGAATGGGAGACTGATTTGTGGCAGACGGGGGTCACTCGGGCGGATGTCAGAGGAAAACAAAGTTGCCTGTTACAGACTCTCAGAAACAAACTCTGGCTCGTGCCAATCTCGACAGTGCAGACCTTGCTAATATTACAGTCCTATTGGCTAAAGTTCCCCCCCACCCCCCGCCAGCGGCCTGGGGCAGCTGCCTTGCCTGGACGCACACTCTGGGCCACAGGGCAGGGCCATTTCCCAGGGCCTCAGCTCTGGGTTTGGTTTTCCTGCAGGTACCAGGACAATGGACAGTGGAGCACCTGGGCTGTCCCCTTGGCTCCTCCGCTCTGTGTCCTGAGCCACCATGGCCAAAGGTTCTGTCCTTTGGAGGTCCACCTGCCATGCAACAAATCTCCAAAAGATCTGTGTATGTGCTGTGACGGGCAGAGCTGGAGATATAGATGTAATTTTTTTGGCTAATGTATGTCAACTAAAGTATTTATTATATACAAGGTATGGAAGGGGTCAGCATTGATTAAAAACAATTCAAATCTTGATCCAATCATAGTCTTCATCAGATAAAGGCTCTCAAATTAAAAGGGCCAGATAAGTCAGTGCAGCTCAAAATGGCAGTAACTTGGGAGCTGGCAATTGACACTTGTTTTCTGCCACTGTTTACTCTTCAATAAAAAATGCATATTTACCATAGCAACCTCCTGATCACGTGGTGCCCTATCTTACCCGCTCCCCTCTAAAACAGAATAGCTTCTTAAAGAAACACACACATTCTCATATGCATGCCTTTCAGATGCAAAAATGTGTTCTTTGTAAGGAAGCCCTCATTCCTGGGATTTAATGGTAATAAACACGTCATCTTTATAGAAATCATTTTGGTCCCATGTCTTAAATTTTAGACGTTCGTTCTGGAAATAAAATCAGTCTTGGAGGGCTTTTGTTTATCTTGAGGGTTTGCCGATTGTTTATATTAATACCGTTCTGTATATGTATATATTTTTGCGTTTATACATGCATATATGTCCGTATTTTTTTTTAAACAGCAGCCGTTCGTATTGTTTGGAAGGGAGTTCGGTGTAGATTCTAATGACCTGCAGCTTCGTCTGTGATTAAACATTGTCATCTGTGCAAAGCCCAATTGCAGTCTGAAATTGTCTTTCACTGTTAACTTGGGAGAACTGCCTGGTCGTCAGAGCTTTGGAGAGATGGCTCCAAGCCGGGCGTTTCAGGAAAGGAACGGCCCTCGTTCCAGCCTCATGCGTGTGTCTCGTTCCACAGCTGGGGCTGGGGGGTGGGCGGGTGTTAACGCCACAGGTCTCTGTCCCTGCCATGCCGTCCTTGCACAGAACGCATCCCTTTGGCAATGGCCCTGGTAAAAGCTGCTTTTAATTGGAGCATATTCCACACCAGGCACCGTGCTACGTGAATCTGCTTTGCAGATAAGGAAACCGGACTTCAGAGAGGTCATGCCGTTTGCCCAGGGTTGCGCCCCCCAAGCTGGAGGAGCTGAGTGTGGACCTGAGCCTTTGGGCTGTGTCCACATAATCTGTGCCTTAAACCTTTCTGTCCGATGTGAGCCTGGAAGTACAAGCAGGACGAGACGGGGCAGCCTTTAGAGTTTCGGCGCGGCCTTGGTGTCAGGAGAGCTGTTAGCGGCCCCTTCCCTGTGCCTGGCAGCCACGTCCCCCTGTGCTGCAGGTTGCTGTGGACGCCACAGCCCTGGGGACGGGCAGTGTGGCTGTGCGGGCCAGAGCGATGGGCAGCAGCCCTTAGCAGGCTGGGGCCTGGTGGCTTTTCAACATGCCCTTCAGACCAATCTGAAAAACAAGAGCAGTGTGACTCTGTTATGGGGGAGATGTGACTGAAGTGGGGAAGGGCTCTCCTTGGCGAAGTGGCATTGTGACCCGACGTCTGAGGAGGACAGTCGCCCAGACCCCACGCCCGGGCAGCCAGTTTGCCTGCGGCGTGTCCATGAGCCATTTCATAATTATCCATCATGAAAGCCTGCATGCGGCCGTGATAGATTATTTAAACCAGTGTGTATGCTTCCCATGTAACCCCGAGTCAGCCCGGACTGTACATACACACAGCCTGAGACATAATTGCTTATCATGTATCTCTTTGTTCCAGACACTTTTATAAAAGAGTATGTATTATGTATGGTATGACCTTCAAATGTCAGGGATGTGTTGTGCAATAAACTGTCAATATTTGTGGTTATAAGGTACTAGATGACTTTTACAATAATTGGAACGGCTATATTAAAAGCTTGGATCACTCAGCTGGTTAAAGAGAAAGACACAGGCCAGCGTGGTTCGGGGCCTAGCCTTCTGCCAACCATTAAATGAAAGATACTGCAAGGTGCTTAAGATGTCTTCTTTGTTTACAAAAGAATATGGCAACACATCTCTCCTGGGGAGGCGTCATCTCCAAACCACCCCCCTCCTTTCGATGTACGAGTTCTTGGGAGGAAACCCAGCCCCACAGGTTATGGCGACTGACCAAGTGAATTTTAGAAAAGCTTGGTCCGGCTTGTCTCAGTGTCAAGACGGAAGAATTCCGTGAAACTTACCGGCAGTCAGAGATCTCCTCCCCACCCCCACCCCACCCCACCCCACCCGTAAGTGAGGGGCTATAAATTATTTTAAGAGGATCTTAAAAGCTATAGTTTGTTTTTTGTGTTTTTCTTTTAAGAAAGTAAATTATGTAGAAATCTTTTGGGAATTTATGCTGTACTGAAAAGTAGAGGCTTCTATAGTTTTCTTTTTTCTTTTAAAGGAAGGAGTTCTTTACTTAAATTATGTGAAAAAGGTAGGCATAAGAAATGTTTTGCAATAATTACAGCAGTGATTGGGGTGTGGGTCACTGTGCTTGAGGGCTGATCCATGTCTCCGTGCGTGTGGGGCTGCGTGTCAGGACTGTGAGATCCTATCGTCCCTTCTGGCCAGGAAGTGGGTAAATGAAATCGGGGAAGATGCGGCGACAACACGCCCCCATCTTCTACAAAGCTCACCTGGGGCCTTGCTGGTCATGCCTGTGTGTTTGTGGTCCTTCCACCGTGGAGGAGAGAGCACTGGAGACCCCGCAAGGCCGCCTCCTCTCGGAAGCCTCCCCTGCCTGCCTGCCCACATTTCTGGCACCTCACTGTACCCCTGAAGGTGCTGAGCTCTTTGGGGCATTGCTGGTGTTTTGCTGGTGTCTGGGGCCAGTGCCTCCCAGGCCACTCAAGCAGCTTTCCTCTCGCAGTCGGGAGCTGATCTCAGCCTCTGAGTTCCAGTTTGCTTACCTCCTCTGATTCTTTCATTTATTGAAAAAGTGCGTACATTGGTTTTTAAAGTATGTATCGAGCACTACTCTGAGCTGAGTGTCTGCCACGTGCAGGAGATAAAACTCCAAATAGCAGTAAATGATCGCTGTTTGCATGGAGCTCGTGTTCTGGGGGGGGGGGCATGTGGGGAGCAGATAAGCACATGTTATAAGTCAGAGTCCGCAGAAGATAACAGGTGCTATAGGAACACAGCAGAGAAAGGGCCTGGGAGGCGAGGAGCCGTCTTCTGAAAGGGTGGTCAGAGACACCTCTCCGTCTGTGCACATGCCTTTTGAGAGTCCGCATGTGCAGAGGACCAGCTAGAAGGGCTCGAGGAGAACAGAAAGAGGAGGGCGCTGAGGACACTGGATGAGGTCTGAGCAGGAGTGGCGGCACTTAGGGGTTTGAAGGCCCTGAGAAAGAGTAGGGGGTTATTCTTAAGAGTGGCGGAGCCTTCTCCTGCATGTAACCAGGTTTTTCCCAGGAGACGGCAGCTCCCTGGGCCAGTCCTCTCCAGACTCATTTTCCTGCCTGCTTCTCCTTGTCCAGCCTGGTTCTTGGGCTGTCCTCTTCTGCACTGGTTACCCTAACAGTCTCTGGGATGGATTCCAGCCCACCACCCCCGACCAGGCCAGAAGACAGACGGGTGTGTCGAGCCCAAGGAGACCCATCACACCACATGTATTGTCGCAGGTCCATCTGTGAGTCCCCGATCCTGCCTTCTGCATCCAGGGTCACAGTCCCCAAGCTGGGGATTAGAAGCGCCTGCCCACAGCCGGCCCTGAGGGCCTTGGGAGAGCTGGCAAATCAGGGATTACAGAAGATGCTGTCAACAGAGCTTCACACAGTGCCAGAGAACAGAGTCCCCTTGGGTGGCCCCGTCAGTGCAGGGGGTTCCACACGCTCCCCTGACAATTAAGAAGGGCTCTGGGCCTGGTCAAACCAGAAACACATTTGGCCCTCAGCGCTTGATTTTGAAGCCCTTGTGTATTTTAAGGGAAATTTAATCCATGTGTTTCTGATTCATTTTCACTTAACTCATCAAAACGTTGCTTTAGAGAAGCTATTTGAGATCCTAGTATCTTATTTATCCCCCCAAATTTTAGCCTTTTTATGACCTATTTCCCCACTTCCAGAAATCCTGTCTTGCTAAAAGCAAAAACGCAGTTTTGAGTTTGGTTTGAAAGTGAAAAAGGTAACAAGTGCGAGCAGAGCACCCCAGGCCTCCACCTCTTCACCTGGACCCACAGAGACCTGCTCGCAAGCTCGGCCCGTCCGGTGAGCCCAGCTCAGTCCCCAGGCCTGAGACCCAAAGGGAAGCTGGCTGTTGCCTTGTCCTAAGTGGACATCGTTTTCCAGAACAGCTCTCTATTTAAACAAATGCTTTTGCCAATCCATATTAATGCTTAACTGTTTAACATGACTATATATGGCCATCATAAAGCAGAGAACTTTGATAAACAACAGAAACTTCAAATTAATACTGACCAAGGCATGGGTCCTCCAAGAGTTAAGTAGAATTGTTTATAGTAATGCTATAATTTTTATGCATACCATTAATTTAAGATCATTTTTAAAAATAAAAGGAACTCTTAACCAGGACTCTCTACTATAGTAATCATTGTTTTATTCAAGTCTGTTAATTTTAAAGTTTTCAAAATTAGGGAAAATGTTAAGCTTTTAAGAGGAACTATACATTTTTTTGGACGTTCTCCAAAGTGTTAGTTATTTTCCCTCCTCTGAAAAGATCTTAAAGCGCTGGTATACGCAGGCAGAGAAATAGGAAAGATGTGATTTTTCGGTGTTCTGTTCACCCATTCTCCACAAACTTTTTTTTTTTTTTTTTTTTTTAATGAATTGAGAGCTGTGCTTTTGAGGTGTTCTTTGCACAAGGCAGACTTTCAGAATTAACTACATAACTCATCTGGGAAAATTTATTTTCTGTTATCCTAGAAATTCCATACAAATTAAAATACCATGGCATTTTATGTCATAATGTAGTAAATACTCAGGTTTATAGACAGCTGCCTTACCCAGGTGAGGCCGTTGGGAGAACTCTTTATTCACTGCATGGACTCATCATCATCCTTACCACCACCATCATCACCACCATCACCACCATCACCACCATCACCACCACCATCACCACCATCACCACCATCACCATCACCACCGTCATCATCATCACCATAATCACCACCATCATCATCACCATCACCACCATCATCACCACTATCACCATCACCACCGTCATCATCATCACCATCATCATCACCATCACCACCATCACCATCATCACCACCATCACCATCATCATCACTATCACCACCATCATCACCATCACCATCACCACCATCATCACCATCACCACCATCATCACCACTATCACCATCACCACCGTCATCATCATCACCATAATCATCACCATCACCACCATCACCATCATCACCACCATCACCATCATCATCACTATCACCACCATCATCACCATCACCATCACCACCATCATCACCATCACCACTAACACCATCATCACCATCACCACCATCATCACCATCACCATCACCACCATCATCACCACTATCACCATCACCACCGTCATCATCATCACCATAATCATCACCATCACCACCATCACCATCATCATCACTATTACCACCATCATCACCATCATCACTAACACCATCATCACCACCATCACCACCATCATCATCACTATCAGCACTAATACCATCATCACCATCACCACTAACACCATCATCACCATCATCACCACCATCATCATCACTATCAGCACTAACACCATCATCATCACTATCAGCACTAACACCATCATCACCATCACCCTAATGCCACCCACCATCACCACCATCACCACCATCACCACCATCACCACCATCATCATCATCACCATCATCACCATCACCGTCACCATCATCACCGTCATCATTAACACCATCATGATAATTTTTTAAATGGAAAATTTTTCAAACTGTACTTTTTGACATGTGAAAAGTAAGGCTGTCTGACATGGTGAAGTCAGAACTGAGAATACACACACACTATTTAAAAAGAAATCTTTCTTTTGCTTTCCTTTTTTGGCCTCTCTCTCTGGCTCTTGTTCTCCATCTCAATCTGTGAATTAGTAGGAAGACCTGGGCGTTTGGGTATCACCACAGCAGAAGACCTCACCAGAAGGTTTGTTTTTCTGTTTTTCTGTCAGTTCCTGAGCCCCTCCCACAATGATAACTCCAAATTTCCATAGCTTAACCAAGATTTTTTTCTCATTCATACCAAGCCTGGTGTGGGTTAGCTGCTGTCCATCTGGTGAGTGAGTGACCCAGGCAACCTGCAGTTTGTGACTCTGCCACTCAACCCTTGTGTTGGAAGGTTGCCAGGGCTGGAGAAGAGAGGGAGACAGCGGTGCACAGCCTTTCTTCATTGTCGCCTCCAGCCATCGGCTAGTCACTTGGTCTCAACTTAGTGCAAAGGGAGTTGGCAAACGTAGGGGGTTCCCTTTCATAGTCATTTCATCCCGCCCTCTAAGACCCATCCCAGTTCCTTATTTGGCTTGGGATGAGTTAGGTGGGGGAATGCAAAACAGGCAAGAGGCAGGGGGTGAGGACAGCCTATGGAGGGCATGGAGCACGTCTAGCAGCAGAGGCTTCCAAGAAGTCGGTGTCCACCCGCCAGGAGGGCCAGTCCTCTGGGTCAGACGGAACCCGGGCCCGCGGTGGGGTGAAGGGATTGGCCTAAGAACAGACCGGCATTAGGGACCCAGCAGGAAAAGACTCCACTGCCTCCTGGCAAACAGGCCTATTTTAAATACGTACCAAGGAAGCTCAGTGTTTAGAGATAACTTGGGGGAAAATCCATGCTTAAAATATAGAATTATTTCATAAACTGTGTTTTTAAGTTTCAAGCATATGTACCGTGTCTCCCCGAAAATAAGACGGGGTCTTATATTAATTTTTGCTCCAAAAGATGCATTAGGGCGTATGTTCAGGGGATGTCTTATTTTTTCATATACAACAAACGTACTAAATGCGTCTGTCTGGCTGAGATCTCAATGGGGGCTTATTTTCTGGGAAACATGGTCCGAGTACAGTTAAGTGTGTAATGAAATGCCGTGTGTGTGTACAGCAAGGAGCCAGCCATGGGGCGCTTCAGACAGTGGCTAATAGTGTCGAATAAGTGTCCGGGCTTTGACTTTTCAAGTCATTTGTCTTTCTAAGCGTGGGCTTCTTTGTCTGCCCAGGATGGCCAGTGTGTGATGAGGGGGTTCACATGGCCCGTGGCAACTTTCACCCCCTGGCCCTCCCCCCACCCACAGCAGTGAGACCTCCCTCCACCTGCCCTCCCTCTGAGCACTGCGGGAGGTGACACACCTCACTGTCACCCTGCTATATATGCAGGGGATTCTAACAAGCAGATGGAAATGTAGGAGGTGGCTTTCTGACCCTGAGGTGACAAAATTAGGAAGCCCAGTTGTCTGGTGTCCTGTCACCCCCACATAACATATTCTTGATACACAACTTGGAATGGCTGGGTCCATCATCCCTTTTTCAGCAAGCCACTCCCAGCTTATACGAACTGGAGAGAGCTGGCAGGGTTTTTGGAACCTATTTCAGTTCAGTCGTTCTAAGCTGGAACTCAGGAAGGGTGGCCCAAATGGCCTGTGTCCCTCTGGAATGTTCATCACTGTCCCCATCCAGGGCATCCATTTCTGAAGAACAGGTCCCTGTTGTGTAGTGGGCTCAAGGAAAGAAACGGGACCCCGGAGTGTTGCCCGCTACGGCCCTATCGGGAGGCCCTGAGCATGTGGCTGACGCTGGTAGCTAAGGACGTGGCCTGCCAGCCTGCAGCCAGGTGTCCCAGGGACGCTCCCGTTTCCAGGAGCCGACAGGACCATTCCTTCTATCTCAGATGAGCAAGAGCAGCGGACGCCAGATCTGAGACAGACCTGCGTCCCCATGTCCACCTTCAGTCTACCCAACACACTTAGAGGGAGATAGGAGATGGCAGGTTGTAGGAAAAGAAGTTTTTTAAGAAGCTCAAACGAGCCCGCAGACAGCCTGACAAAGCATCACAGACGTAATTTTTTAAATGCTGCTTCCTTTCCACTGCTGGCTTCCTGGAGGGGCCAGGGAAGGGCTGGTCTGTCTGTGACCAGGAGCAGTGACTGGACCACTGGCCAGCCGGCCATCCTCGGGCCTCCATCTGGCGGTGTCTTGCACAGGACAGCTGTCAGCGCTTTTGCCCGGGCTGGACGAGGAATTGGGCCGCGGCGTCTTTCCCTCTGAGCCAGCCTCCTGCGTTCCGGGGTGGGACCCACTCAGGCGCAGGCGTCGGCTCAGCCTTGGCGTCCTCAGCCGTCACTGCACTTGGTTGGCAGCTTCTCCGGACACTCCCTGGGACCACCCACACTTCCCGTTCATCGTCGCTCAGTTTGTTTTTCTAGTTGGATTTAGTCTACGAGTAAACGCCATAGGCCTTCTGACCCTCCAAACGAAAAAACAGAAAAAAACACACACAAAAACACACACACAGAAAAAACATTTCTATGTAAAGTGAAAATTAGACTCTTAAATCTGCAAAGAAAGCTGTTTATCTTATAAATGTATTCTTTTTATTGGGCCACACATACCCAAGATGGAAAGATCAAAGGGAAACAGATATGTGCCATCACTTAGTGACATACAGTGAGGCGCAGCTCACGCTCAGCCCCTGTGAGAGCTTCCAGAGGGGCTTCAGCCCTCTGTGTTGATCTGCGACATGTCCTGGGCCACCGAAAGCTGCTGTAGGAATACGTCCTCCACAGACACTGTTCCGTGCCGTCCAACAGCCCATCTGCCGCTGTCACGAGTGGGCCCCCTTGGACGAAGGTCTGGTGGAAGGTGCCTGTGGGCTGACCACAGAGCCCGAAACCCTGCAGGAATAGAGCATCACAAGCCCACACCTGCCCCTACCTGAAGCCAGCATCCAGGCACCTGGTTCTGCTGCCGGTTCCGACTGGCAACTGTCGTGCCCACTCCTGAAGCAGGGTCCTAGCCCTGCTGCAGAGCTCTTGGGCCCACTGTTGTTTGACCTCATGACCCCACCCAAGGGAAGCTGAAGTACAACAGGTGGGTGGGGGAAGGCAAAGGTGGGAGGTGGCATCGCAGCCACTAAACCCAGCGTGCAGGTGATGTGGGATTGCCATCTGGCCATCGTTCTCCTGGGTGCTTGGCACACTGGCTCTTCAGGGCAGCCCCAGGTGGCCTCAGCCTGTGGGGCTGGAGTGCCCTGCTGTGACCGCACCTGGGCCTCTTTGCCCTCCTCAGTGGCCATCGCTGGTGCCCTTTGCAGCTCCGTGTGCACGACCACAAACCCAGTGCCCAGCAGGGACAGTTCAAGATGTGGGTGAACTCCGCCCTCCTATCTGGGCACAATCACCAGGGGAAGAATGCCCTTGGACAGCTTTTCCAAGGGCGGCCAGAAGAGCGGACGATGGGATTCAGGCGAGCACTCAGAACTTGCCCAGGTGGATGATGCCGTGGCGAATCGTCAGTCCAGACACAGAGAGGACGCTCTAGGCCACACTGTCTCCTGGGATGCGGGAGCAAACCTCCAGATGGGAAGTGAGTATGTGTGCTCTCGTCCTGCTCGTGGCCGGGAGCCTGTCCCTTTGGCTGTCAGCAGAGAACAGCAGAACAGAGGTGGCAGAATAAAAGCAGGTTGCGTTTTCTGTTGCTTGGCAGGTACAGGTCTCTGCACGTTGCCCCTCAGGGCCCACTGTTCTCACTGTGGACCTACCGTGAGGCCCAGAGAGGGGCTGGAAGCCATGGTGGGCGGGCGAGGGCCCCACCAGCCTCGGGGGATTGGGGTCTGTGCCAGGCGGCCAGCCTGCAGCTTTGTGTGTCCCCTCCTCCGAGACGCAGCCTCCAGCTCCCGCCCTGCACCCCGACGCCGCCTGGCTGGCAGTGCCTGTCAGGCCTCGGGTGTTACAATAACGTATCTTCCAGATACTAGATGTTTTCACAGTTTTATTTACTGTTACGTCCCACCATTTCTCTGCAGAAGGCAGCAGCATGTAAATTTTACTCCATTTTCTAATGCTTTGGGTTACCCAACCAATAACAGCAGGAAGCAAATTTGTATCGATACTTTAAGACAGAGTTCTCAAGTCACCGCACAGATTTAACTGCCGTGCTCCAAGTTTATGGGCGTTTGCAGCTGAGTTTCTGCACATGGCTTTGAAGATGTCACTGCGTGTTTATCACAGGCTAATTGTGGAACCACATTTCCATACTGTCCTCCTCTCTTTCATGAGATCACAGCAGCCAGCGATGGATACGAGACTCTACAAGGAAGAAGTGATCAGTTCTGGATAATTTTCTTTCCTGTCCCAAAATAGCTGTATGTCTGCATGTCTTCGGGACTCAGCAGAGACATTTTCCCTCCATTGGTTGCTTGATTCAATGCAAACGTGGTTTCGATCGTATGGAAAACTCTCCAGCTAGTCCGTATTATAAATTAATCAGATTCAACAAACACCAACATTTTTAAACTTTTGGAAAAAAAAATATTTAATAGGAGCTAAGCAAAAGAAGAAATCAAACCAGCTGCTGACACAGCTGTTTCTTTTCTTGTTTAATTCAGTTCAATATAAAGGTACCATATGCTGCTTAAAATGATGATAGGAAAGATGAAATAATTTAAGAGAATAACAAGAAAATACATGAATTGTCAGCATTCTGTCAGATTTAGAGAATGAAATAGACAGGTGTAGTATTGACATGTTTAACTTTGTGTGGTGTTAGCAGTTTTGGTGTGAACAACTTGTGACATGTGCTGAAGTGATGTGTGAACGTGTCTTCTCCTGCAGACATCGGCGAGGAGGCAGGGCGGTCCGTCGGCGTCCAGCAACCCTCACTGCTGCGTGACAGGAGCCTGGGCTCGGCCCTGAAGGACTGCCCGTACTGCGGGAAGACCTTCCGGACGTCGCATCACCTGAAGGTCCACCTGAGGATACACACAGGTGAGAGGAGGCGTGTGCTGCCGAGCGGCTCAGGGCGGGGCCCGACCGCTGATCCTGTGCCAGGTCACGCCTCGTTCGTCACTAACACTGTCACGTTTCCCTGGGCCCGTCTGTACACTGCTGTGTGGGTCTGAAGTGACCCTGACATCCAGACCTCCTGTGGGCCAGGCCTGGGGTGACCCGACGCCCCAGGACACTTGGCCGATGGCTTCCTTCTGCGGTACTGAGGTGGCATCTCCCACACTCGGTACTGACCAGGAATCTCTCGGGAGCTGAATGACGGGAGCCCAGTGCAAAGTCTCTTGTGTATAGAAGGGACGTAGCCACTCCCCTGGCGTCCAGCAGGCTGGCTTCTGCCCAGCCAGGGCTCCAGGCCTGTCCAGGGGACTGGACAGAGGCAATGCGGGCATGGATGGCGGGGGGCCTTCTACTGGGCCTCCTCAAAACAAAAATTGGTGTGCTCTGAAGCAACAAGGGGCAGTGGCTGCTGGACCACTGAGGGTACCTCTGTGTCTGCGTCACCCTGCCCCTCACAACGCACACCTCTCTTGGTTTCCTTGCCTGTCCCCCGTCACGGTTCTCTGTAGCTTTCCTGCTAGTTGTTTGCACATTGCCAATAGAAAAGAAAAATCCATCTGAGATATGGACACCTCCATTTTCTTTGATTTTTCTCCTGACACTTTATCTACTGGAGTATGAGCTGCTTCAGAGGCTAGACAAATATGCCATCTATTTTCAAAAATAATTGTGGTCTATTTCCCACGGAATCAATAAAGCTCAGGGTTGTGCAGGATATTTAGTGCACATGGCCTGTGTGCAGCCTGCGGTTAAGGACCGGGGGCCCTCACCTGGAGCCTCCCCCCGCAGCCCACAAATCTCCCTGACTCGAGAGGAGCCCAGGACAGGTGGCACTGGGCCACGGCTGCCGGCTGGCTTTATTCACGGCCCGCGTGCAGCTGAGCGTGGCCACGGCCCCGCCCCATCCTGGCGAATGTGTCCTTCTGGGTCCTCGCAGAGCCAAGACGGACGCTCCCATGGCATCTGACCCCCTCCACGGCTCTGCGTCCTCCAACCCCACTGCCTCCTTCCAGCCCCCAACCCCACCCCATGCCAAGGGCTTGTTCCCTCCACCTGGACTCTCTTCTCCCAGGTGGTCACTGGGGCTCAGCTCCCATGTGGTCTCTTCGGAGAGACTATGGCTGACTACCCCTCACAGCCCTGCTTTTCTTCCATCACAAGCTGCACGCTTTCTGAAATGACCTTGCTCAGTTCACTGTTCATTTCCTTATGGGTTGTCTTTCACCACGTAGAATGTGAGGGTGGTGATACTGTCCATCTTTTTAATGGCTGTAGTTTCTAGAACCCTGGCCTGACAAGAACACCTTACACATAGTAGGGGCACAATGCATTTATCTGAAAGGTCGAATGACAGAACAGATGAGACTAAGCGAGACCCCCTCTCGTCATCCTGGCACTGTGCCAGGTGGCAGTGAGGGGACAAGTGCAGTGGGGAAGGTGGCCTCTCCAGCGACCATTTTGGAAAGGCAGCCTGAACTCACAAACCCGTCAGAAACCACAGTGTGGCTGTCAGGCGCGGGCGCTAGGTTCCCGGGTGCAGGTGGAAGCCCCCTCCCTGGCAGCTCAGTGAAAGGTCCCTGAGTCTCTGTCCCCAGGTCTTTGTTCTTGCCAGGCAGGTACATTGGTTGCTTTCTCATCGTTGGCGTGTGACCTCAATGTCCCCTTCTCAGTGAGGTCTTCCCGGTGACTGGGCTCGGGCTGAGGCAGCTGACACACCTGGCTTTCTCAGCTCAAGCCAAGGTTGGGTCCCCTTGGGGTGTGGTGGTGGCTGTGGGGACCCACGGACACCAGGACGAGGGACACAGTCGCCATGACAGCCAACAATGGGCTGTCCACAGGGGTGTGTGCTACTGTCCTTTCCTCAAATGCAGACAAAGGCCCCTAGGCCAGGCTTGCCAGCTGCGGGGTGGTTCACCCTGGTGGCCTTGGCCTACCAGGGACCTGGTGAGGAAAGAAAGGGGCAGTGCTCCCCAATCAGGAGCCCTGCCGACCTGCGGGCATTGACCACCGTCAGCTGGCCCATGGGTGAGAGAAGATGCTCCACAGAACATTCTGGATAAATCAGGACAGAAGCTGGTAGGCTTCCTGTGAACCTGGGTGGGAGCCGATGCATTCTGCTTTCTGAGGTTGTAAAGCTGGAGAAAGACAGTTTTCTTCCAAACTTCTGCTTTTTCCACTTCACAAAATTTCTGAAATGTGTGACCAACAGTCCTTGGAGACACTAAGAGAAGCAAGACAGGGCCACAGACAGAGACATTCTGGAAACTTCCCAGAATAAGGGGAAAAGGAAGGAAGCCATGGAAACATTACCCCCCTTGGAAGCAGCTTTTCCACTGTTTAAAAGGCAGGATGGAACCAGATAGAGATCAATTTCCTTTTTATCAAAGGACAAAGAAGTTAGGCAATGCTTACACATGTGCGCTTGCATAGGACAGAAAGTGTTACATGTTATAAATCACCAACAAACATCCATCTTGACAATGTCAGCGTGTATAGGTTACATGAGTGATTCAAAATCACAGTCATGTGGGTTGGTAATACGTGAGCTACCACAGGTGCTGGTGGGGACGTCCCACTCGCCTTTCCCCTTCCTTCTTCCTCGTGTTCCTGTGTTCCCAAGTGAACGGCCAGAGGACAGCCGTCTATGAAATAGAACGCATATTTGCCCAAATGCCATCTTTCAAAGCTTTTCTATGTTCCCCCCCACGAAGGCAGTAGAAACTTCATGTGTAACCAGTGTATTTTAATTGGTGGCACGTCCTTTGCTTTTCTGTCCCTGTCCGTCTGTATGAGCCGCTGTGGCCCCGGGAACACGGACGGGCCGATGAAAGCACCGTCCTCTCCTGCACTCATGGCTGCCGTCGCTGCCCTCCTCCCAGCAGGTGTACCAGGACGTGCGGCTCCTGCACCAGCCGTCATCCTGAACACCTGTGGCTGGCAGGAGCCTGCGGGGAGCCAGGGCATTTGCGTGTCCCCTGAACCCCAGCCAACTCCGTGTGGTGCTGAGGGGAGGCCCCAGCGACCCTCGGATCCCAGGGGCCGCCCACGCAGGCTCCTGCTGCCCACCCGAGGAGGCTGAAACGCTCTCCTGGGCTGACTAGGACCCAGCCCCTGGGCATGGGCAGTGTGTCCTTTTGGGCACAATGTCCGGGATTCGGTCAGTGCCGCCCAGAAAGGGTGTTGTCAGCCAGGGTCTCCAGAAAAACAGAATGAGGAATGGGCTCACATGATTGCGAGGCTGAGGATCCCACGGTCTGTAGTGATGAGCTGGAGACCCCGGACAGCAATGGCTGCCCGGTCCCAGCCTAAGTCCAAAGGCCTCAGAAGCAGGAGGGCTGATGGCGTAAGTCCCCGTCTGAGCCTGAGTCCCAGCCCCAGCACAGGCAGGCAGAGAGAGGTCCCAACTCCGCGAGCTATCCTACCCAGGACTTCAGTGCCCTGGACGAGCCCACCGACGATGGGAAGCCATGTGCTCCGCTCAGTGTGCCACTCACACCACAGCCTCAGGGAGGAGGCCAGGCTGAAAGGCTGGGGGTGCGCGTTCCCACCTCAGCCCCAGATGGGTGCAGCAGCTGTGCCTTGGCCGCGGGACCCCCGCTGGGTTTCTTCAGCTGCCCACCTGTGTGTTAGGATTCCCAGGAGGCCGTGGTTATCTCGGGAATGGCTGTTGTGGAGACACGGGAAGAGCAGCCTCACACGTGAAGACGTGGAGACGCGGGCGCTCAGGGACTCACTGAAGGGAGGTCTCAGAAGGTCTCCGCTCAGACAATGCCAAGGGCTCACTGATCGGGTTGGGAAGTGCTGCGGGTGCTGGTCCGGCCCTGACTCGGGGATCCCTTCTTGGGAATGGGTTTGCACACATCCGTCGGCCGACGGTGGTTTTCCAGGGGTCTCGGGGTGATCCGAGGGGCGTGCTCAGCACTGCCCCACTTCTGGGTGCATGCCTTCAAGATGCGATCTGCGTGCTGGCCGAGTGGGACACAAGGGGTGCCCTCCCCGGCTCTCACCTGCGTTCCTGTCACCAGGTGCCAGGTCTCTGTCCTGATAGGACCAAAGAGACTGTGGAAGCGAGAGGACTTCTCTCCTGCACCCCCAAGGGCTTTGTGCGCAGTGGGGGGCAGCGGGGGCTCCTGGGAGCTACCTTGCTTCCTGACTTCCAGCCCCCAGGGTACCATGACAGCAGTGACTCCAGTGACGGTAGTTGTGAGCTGATGTGGGCGGGTACCACGCATGAGGGTCGTCCCAGTGTCCCTGCAGCACCTCAGTGACCACGTGCCAGCCAGCCCGGTCTCAGGGGAGGGGCCTGAGGCTCTGAGCCTCAGTGTCACCTGCCGAAGCTGCCCAGCCTCGTGACGGTCCTAGTCCATCTCTGCCTCATTCGGAATCCCTTTCCTTTAACCACGGCGCTGTATTGATGTTTTTTATTTTCTGAGTGAATTGTTGGCTTGTTTTAGGGAATTAATGCAGCATTTCTTTGACAGTGTGTGTCCGCACAGTAACCAGCAGGAGGAAAGGAAGTGACTTGTGCCCACAAGGTGTGCTGATGCAGCCTTCTGGCGATTTCGAAGGGAAGTACTGTGCACCTGCCTGCTCCTCCGCCCCCAACTCACGCGGGGCTGCAGCCAGGCGCCCTTGACCCCGCGGGCCTCAGTTTCCCCACCGGCACAGTGAGGTCAGGAAGCTGGTGAGGCAGGGAGATGGCCGCTGTGCCATGTGGTGGCACCCTGCCGGCAGCACCGTGACGTAACACACTTGCCAGAGGGCTGCCTGGGCACCGCAGGGTGAACAAGTGTGGGGGAGGGGAAGGTCCTCGCCCAGGTGCCGGCGTGCATACCCCTTACCTTTGATGCTCCTGTGTGTCCTCCCCAGGTAAGGTGACCAGGTTGTCTTCAGTCACAAAAGCACAGGATACGTCTGCAAACAGGGTTGGTTAAAGCGGGAGCTCTGCCGTCTCCTTTCCCAAAAGGAGAGCGTGTGATGTGCTCCTCAGTGGGTGAACCACCTGAGTAAGTATGGAAAAAGGGGACAAAAAGATCTAGTTGCCCAAAAGGAGATGGTTAGTTTTTTTTTGCTCTTTTTGTGTCGAGTTAAAGTTCCATCATTTATGTATTTCTGTGATGAAGCAAAAGCCCACTTTATTCCTCCAAAGTCTCCTTTCCTTGCTCTTTCTGCCGTAACAACATCCCAAACTTTTGTTGGAAATAATTGATTGAGTTTAAATTTCCTTCAAAGTTTAACAGGTAATGTTACAGTATAAATTTCCTACCAAACACTAAGTAGGGAAATATCCATTAGTGAAATTAACTACAGCTTCTAGGTAGCTAACAATGTGCGGTTTACAGTAGGGCATGGCTGATGAGCACTGCAGTGGGTGATATTTCATTATACAAATTAATGCTCACATTTTAATGGGAAAGTCACATAATGAATCTTGGCTTCAGTGACAGCAATTAGAGACACAGATTGTCCCCTTCTGGACAAGGCACTGTTTAGCAATAAGCAGCTGTGTGAAAAGTCTTCAGGTTTACAACATATATATGCTTTGGGGGAATTACTGTACAATTTATATTAATGGGCTCATGCTTCCCTGCAAAGGCACCGCCATATTCATCTCTCCTGGTATTAACTACGTGAAGAGGTGCAGGAAGACTAAATAAATACCAAGCAGAGGAGGCAAACACGGGACAACATTCGGTTACTCAGTTTAAGTGGAAACACTTTCGGAGAGTTAGCAAAACAAACAAAGAAACAACAACAACGTTAGAAACATGAGCCATTTCTTAAAGGCTTCATAAAGGGGTTCCCGAAGGAGTTGTGGGAACCCACTGCTGTGTTTGGAGAGGCGCTTCTGGGAACTTGCCCTGAATAGCCCTAAAATGACTCCCCAGAACGGGAGTGTTGCTTTGGCTTATCAAGTAGAAAGTGGGGTCTGAGTGATGAAAGCCATGACTGTAAAAATAGGTATAGAACGAATGAAACCACTTGGTCAGGTATTGCTAGAAATTTCTGATGTGGTTACTTGGAGACGTTAACCAATGCTGTTCCAAGGTTGAAGGTACATCTTATACCCTACATCAGGGGCAGCTGGTCACGGGAAGGTGGTTTCAGCCATTTCATTAGTCCATTGCAATGGTGAGCCGATGACTTTTTATTTTATGATGCCTTTTCTAGTAAAACTCTCTCTTCTAGAAAAACATTGTTTGGGTCCACGTCTTATTCCATCCAAAGGTTTTGAGAGGTTTCCCCAGAGAAGCCCACCACATCCTGTCCTGCTGCCTTCGGTGGTGGAGTGGCTCAATACGGAGCCACTCTCCCCAGAGTCATCCTCTCCCCAGACACAAGGTCCAGAGGGGTTGCCCGGCCCAGACCAGTCTGCAGAATAGGATCTCGTGGCCCTCGTAGTGTTTGAAAAGTCTGTAAGTGGTGCCAACAGTTAAAGACTGGGATTTTGCACATAAAAATTGGGTGTGTGGTTTTCCTAGAGAGTCAGTGGTCTTCGTGCCCACTGCCAGTTGGGCTTTGTGGTGGCCGCCCTGTGGGAGAGGAGTTTGGCCCCCAGCCCGCTGCTGCCCACGGGCCTGTGGACTGCCTGGTTCTGAAGGCCTGTGAGTGTGTGGCTCCCACAACACGCAGCCACAAAGACAGAGAGTCCCAAACATCACGGAGGTGACCGGAGGGCTCAGGACCCCTTGGAAAGCGCGGGGCAGCCTGAGTGACCACCCAGGAAGTTTGGACTCATTTATGGCCTAAGTGGCCAATCCGTCAACTGGACAGAGCTGCTGGCAGAGTCTGGGGTTGCCAGCCCTGGGGCTGCACAGGCAACGCCTTTCTGGGTCTTGGGCAGAGGCCACCGGGTGGCACGGGGCTAGCGACCCACAGACACACTCCTGGGCAGAAACTGGGCTTGTTAGAGCCAGCCCAGTGTCAGTTTGCAGCTTGTGTCCAGACGAGGGGTGCTGACTCACATCTGTCTGTCGGCCAAGCTGAAGAGCAGACCTGACTGCACGTCAGAGCTGCTAGCTGTGCCCACAGCCCCTCGCCACCCAGTCTCAGCCCCTGGTGAGAAGGTGGCATCCTGAGCACCTGACCTGTGCCCTTGGGGGAAAGAATGCTGATGTGTCCATGGAAATGAGGCCTGTGAGCTGCCTGGGATTCTCCAGGGGGCATGCTCACCCCACACGGTTCATCCCTGGGTTTGCTGGCCAGCCACACACCCCGGAGGGGCACGTGAGTCCTGGCGCTGCCCGGTACCCCTCACAGAGAGGTGAGCAAGGCTTCCAGGCAGAGGGCAGGAGTAGTTACTGAAATCACGAGGGATTATAAAGAAAATAACGTCAGGGTTTGGTTTGTTTGTTAAAACACAAACCCAAAGCGGGTGGGTTTATCCTGTGGGGCTTCACTCTGCAGCATTTACCTGGGGGATTGGGGTGATAGGGAACAGCGACCCAAACAAAGGCCTGTGGGACACACATGGGGAGGTGGACAGCAGAGGCCCTCGGCGGTGTGCGTGCAGGACAGAGGTGGGGGTGGGGCAGCTTGCTGGCCTCTGTGTGGGCCCTGTGCAGTCATGTTGCCCTTGGAGCCCCACTGGGGAGCCCCTAGTTCCTCGGGGCCGGGACCCTTGGAGACTCAAACGCTAGGGATGGAGTGTATCCTGCTTATTTCTCAGCTGTGGCCTGTCCTCTGCAAGCTGTGGCTGTCTGAACGTCACTAGGGTGGTGGGCCGAGTGGACATGCTCTCCTGCACATGTGTACATGTGTGCATGCATGTGTGCTGTGAGCGTGATGTACGGCAAGTGTGCGCATCTGTGCATGCCTGTGTGTGCGTGTGGTGTGTTTGATGTGTGGGGAGTGTGTGTGTGTGCAGTGTGTGTACCTGTACATGCATGTGTGGTATGTGTGTGAAGTATGGAATGTATGTGCATGTGTGTGAATGTGTAATATGTGGTGCATGTGCGCATGTGTGCATGCGTGTGCAGGTGTGACGTATGGTGTGTGAGTGCGTGGATGTGTGTCTGTGCGTGTGTGCGTGTGCAGGTGTGACGTATGGTGTGTGTGAGTGTGTGAATGCCACTTGCTTTAATAACCACGTGACATGTCTCCTCGGAAAGCCACAAGGGTGGAATCTCGTCTCTTTGCTGCTTCATTGAATTCCCCTTGGGAGGTAGGAGGTGTACGTTTATCCATCAGTTCTTTCAATCAGGAAACGTGTGTGAATGAATTCACGCTTTTCTGGTGTGTGGGTGTGTACATGTATGCACACCTGCATCTGGGTTTTAGAGCTGACATGAGGCCTCAGAGCGCATGTGCACCATCCTCTCACCACACAGGTCCCAAGATGGGACGCATGTGCCCAGGGGCCTCTGGTCCCCATTTCAGACTCCCCAAGCACCTCTTGGGGTCCAGAGGTCCAGACATCCTTCCCTGCTAAGCCCCCCAGTCTCTACCTAAAGGCCACTTTCCAGGGAGGCTCTGAGCAGTGGTTCTCCATCGAACTTCATGGAGGCCATGTGGGGCCTTTGAGAGCCCCGATGCCCCGTCTGAACCCTGTGGCAATCAGCAGAATTTCTGGCGAAAGAGCGGGGGCGGGAGGGAGTCTAAATTTTGGCACTTTTTTAAAGCTCCCTAAGCAGTTCCACTTTGGTTTCACAAAGTGTGATCTTTTCACTGTCAGCATCATAATCACTATGGATGCTGGTGAAAAATACGCACTGTGGCCCCCACCCCAGACCTAGGGATCAGGGCAAGTGCCGGCAGTCCTCTGGGGACGCTAGTGCACCGCACCCTGTGAGAACCACTGCCCCAGCGTGCATGTCAAATGCACGTCCCATGGAAATGGGCCCAGCCTCCATGCACCGTGCACCCCCACCCCACCCAGGCCTGCAGGCGAGTCCACATTCTCCCTCGTGGCTCCCGCTGATGAATGTCCATGCGTTGTCTACAAACCCTGATTTGATTAATGATTAAGATGCACTTAATCACTTCCAGGTGCGTGTCCGAGCTGCAGCCCGAGGCTCACTCAGGACCTGCAGCCCCCACCCCCAGGGTTCATTAACCCATGAGCCAGGGCACAGACCCTCGTCAGGCTCTCCTGTCACATGGCCTACACTACAACCTCAGTCTGCAGCAGACCACTGGGCTCCCGTTCAGCCCAGAGGGGCCCCGTCCACAACAGCTGTCCTACTGAGGGTGCTCTGGCCTCCAGTGTGATGGCCACGCGCAGGATTGAGTGCAAGACGTGAGAAATGGTGCTTGAAGCCGTGTGCACATTTACCTCAAGGGACAGCATCCTCCTGCAGGTCCACGCCACTGGTTAGCCAGAGCTGACCGTGAGCTTTCCACTGAGATAAGTAGATGCCAGCTGGGCCCCCTTCCCAGACCCAAAGGCCACCTCTGAGCTGTGCAGGGGGTGCCTGCAGCTGCTCTCGCATGGCCACCCTGCTGATGAGACCGGCGTACAATCTGCAGGTGACGTGGGGTCCCCTGCTCAGGACCTGGGCTGCCGGTCCTCTGGTCACTGAGTCCAGCAGCCCCAGCCCCTCGTCAAATGCCCTCCGCCTGGAGAATGGGAGGTTGGCTGAGACCAGGCCCAGGGAAGTGTGTTCAGAATTCCCCACTCACCGGTGATCTGCTCTTGCTTTTCATGCTGGCCTGTTTCACAATAGGAGAGAGGAAGGGGTGGTGACGCTGAGCTTCCTCGGAGAAGTAATTGTGCTTATTGACAGGGCACTATTGTGCGCAAGCTAACAGGGACTGTCACAGTCCCATTCCCTCCAGAGAGCTTTCCATTCCAAAGTCTGGAAAAGACCCTGGATTGCTAACACATTCTTGGAAAATACTGAAAGCCACATTTATTTAGCCTCCTCCCTTCCTCCAGCCCACACGTGGGCTCATATAAGTTGTAGGTGCTGGCGTCTTTTCTGTGGTGTGAAGAACAATAGAAGTCGGGTGTAGAATTTAAATAAATATTTAATTCAGGAAAATGGGCTTATATGTTTTAAAACACTCTTTAAAGCTATTTTTATTCTCTGGAAAGCGCTTATTACAGGTAAATTACACATTTCACTACTGGAGCGTTAGGTTTGCCGTTAGTACAAATTTAAGGCACTACAAAGACCAGTAGATAATGTTAATCTCAAATATAGAAACTAAGTATATTTTGTACCTTTTTATTACTCATTTTCTTTTAAGTTTTATTGACTACTTTTTATCTTAACTATATGTCTTTACATGGTGCAATCATAAGGCACTGTAATGGTATTAATATTTTATAGAATCGGTATTTATAGTTCTTTATTTAGAAACAATGCAGTGGGTCTGCAGATAGCTGAGCCCGTCTGGAATGGTGCCCTCCAAATAATGATAAATTACTCGTGCAGTATGCCATTTGCTAATTATATCCATGATTTACTGCAGAGCAAGACTTAAATCATTCATTTCAGTCTTGCGTAACAGTGCCATAAAATTTTTAGGTTTAAAAATGGTTTCCATGTGTATAATTTAAACAAATTTTAGAGCTATTGTACACACAAAATATCGCAACCACCCATTTGTTACATACTTTGTCTTTTTAAACTTCTACTTTTAATGATCACTGTGGTTGAAATTATTATGCTTAATTTTCATAATCATAGCTTTTAAATCTACAGCCGTTTTCACATGTTAGATAAAGAAAAAGATAGCTAATTGTGTGTAGATAGTATGTCATTCCTGAATAGTCCCAAATGGTACAAAATCATTAAAAAAGCTTAAGAGTACGAATTATTCTTCTATTAAAAAACAGTTGTTCCCTAACTAATTATTGGTTTGAGCTGCTTTGTTTCCAAGAACAAATGTTGATCCTTGTACCCTTGCTCAGCACACCACAGTGACATAAACACACTTTTCTCTCCTCTCTTGAAACCTTGCAGGTGAGAAGCCCTACAAGTGTCCCCACTGTGATTACGCCGGCACCCAGTCTGCGTCCTTAAAGTACCACCTGGAGCGGCATCACCGAGAGCGACAGAATGGAGCCGGGCCCCTGGCCGGACAGCCCCCAAGCCAAGACCCCAGGGACGAGTTGCCCAGCAAAGCTGCTTTGTTTATCAGGCCAGACATCTTGAGGGGCACTTTTAAGGGTCTCTCCGGAATCGACTTCCGCGCTGGCCCTGCCTCTCAGCAGTGGACGTCAGGGGTGCTCTCGTCCGGTGACCACCCTGGGCAGGCCGCCGGTGTGTCTTCCGAGGCCCCTTCAGACACGCTGAAAGGCTCCGACCTTCCTTCCAAAAGCACCCACTTCTCTGAAATTGGAAGAGCCTATCAAAGTATCGCGAGCAACGGTGTGACTTTCCAAGGGTCCTTGCAAGCCTTCATGGACAGCTTTGTCCTCGGCTCCTTGAAGAAGGAGAAGGACAAGAAGGACAAAGTGCTGGCTGAGCCTGCCTCCACGAAGGTCCACGGGGCGGACAGTGGTGAGGACAAGGGCAGCGGGAAGGCGGCCCTGCGGCGGTCGGAGAAGTCCCAGTACGAGCCCCTGGATCTGTCCGTGCGACCCGAGGCCGCCTCCCTCCCGGGCTCCCAGGTGACGGTGCAGGACAGCGTCGCGTGGCACGGCTGCCTGTTTTGTGCTTTCACGACGTCGTCTATGGAGCTGATGGCCCTTCATCTCCAGGCCAACCACCTGGGCAAAGCCAAACGCAAGGACAGTGCTCTGGGGGTGGCCGTCACCTGCCGAGAGCAAGCCCGGGAGGTGGGCAAAGCGGCCGTGCTGCCCTCGGTGCCGTCCAGCAAGGAGACGGCCCTCGCCAACTTGATCGGGCCTCTGGACTCTGCTTCCGAGAAGATGGCCCAAGCACAGGTCAAAGAGACGCTGGGGGAGCAGAAGAGTGGCCCGTGGCCCGGCCACGTGGACCCCATTTGTAACTTCCCGACACACTTCTACAAGCAGTTTGGAGTCTACCCAGGCACCGTGGGCTCGGGGGCCTCCAGTTCCGGCCCCAACAAGGGGTCTGATGGGAAGGCCCACCCGGAGGATGATGTGCCCATCCTGATCCCCGACGCCGCACAGCAGGACACTCCTGATGACCTCTCCGACATCGCCTCCTCTGAGGACATGGGCTCCACCATGGGAGAGAACAACGACGAAGAGGAGATCGAAACGGAGCCGGACATGGTGAGCAAGCCGCAGGCTGCCCTCAGCAAGGACGGCAGCAGTGACGGTGGGGAAGGCCTGCTGCCCGCGGGCGCCCCCCAGCCCGTCCAGGGACTGGTGGCACCTTTCCCTCAGGCATCCGAGAAGCAGTGGCACAGCCCGGGCCTCCTTGCAGCGCAGGACCCCTCGGCCGGCCTGGAGAAGCCGGTGAACATGCTGTCGGTCCTCAGGGCCTACGGTTCTGACGGCTTAGCCGCCTTTAACGGACTTGCAGGTGGGACAGCCAATGCTGGATGTGTGAAGAGGCCAGACTTGTGTGGTGAGTTCTAGAACCCTCTTCCTTTAGTGCATTTCCCAAACACGAGTGCTGAGTGTGCATTTCTAAAAGCGGGTTAGACTTCCCCAGGAGCAGATTTTGAACTAAACATAAAAGGGCCCCAACAATGCAGCCTAGACAATCGTGTGGGTCGGTTTCGCTGGACGTTGCAGAGCTTGTGCTTGGGGTCCCGTCTGCATTGTGATGAGCTGACACCCCTGACCGGAAGGCGTGGGAGGCGGCAGTGCCGTCTCACAGTGTGAACGACTCCTGGTTTTAATCTATGTCTTGAACGGGGGAAAATAGTTAAAAACAAAAGGTGACAGAGACATGGTAACTTGCAAACTTTTCAGTATTTTCAGCTTATGCATAAGAGGCCTGATACCCGCTTACTGCTTTGCTGAGCCAATCTGCTTTCTTAAACCGTACACTGACTTAGAGGATAATTCACCCTGACCACACATAGAAATAAAGTGACAGCCTCTCCAAATAGGGAGATGGTGTGGGGTGTTTCTGACTCGCCTGTAGACAGACCAGATGTCAGTGACCGTGGCTCTGGCTTTCTGTGATAGCCTTGTGTCCATCCGTCTCTTCACCTGTCTGTCTGCTGCTCTGATGAGATGTGTGCGTGGTGCCATCCCGGTTGGGGAGTGGTGTGCTGTGTGTCTCAGATCCAGGCCTGCCTCCTCTCATGGGCAAACTGCTACTTCTCTACCTCGTTAAAGAATGCGGTTACCCCCTGCCCCCCAGTAATTCCCTATCTCAAGACATTATAATACATTTGAAGCCTAGAGTTGGATCGAATGAATGTCAGGGGGCATCACAGGCCTTGCCTTGGCACTCAGTTACTCTGACCGGAAAGCATCCTTGCCCCGAGAAGCTCAGTACCGTTCCCAGCCCCAAACACCCTCACTGAAGAAAAGCGACCACGGGTGTAGCCACGGTCACGACAGTGCCCTGACCCCCTGTGACCTGTGGATCGATTCCTGGGACTTCACTTCACTTGAGGGGGGCAGGGAGTGTTTTCAACCTCTGAATCCTGATGTCCTTTTAGCACCCAGGACGGTCAGGAAGCTGGACTTGTTTCATAATTTAAATTGATGTATTTCTTTCCTTCTCTTCTTCCTTAATTCACTAAGAACTAGATCAAGCAGTCAGAAATATTTTTTGAATTGTCAAAAATCACTAAATGGATTTCTGGCAGCTCTAAACAATATTGACAGTTCCTTATGCGGAGTGATTCACAAAGCCCCGCTAACTGGTCCCCCAGTCCCCCAGCTCTATTTTTAGCCCATACAGTCCATTACTTTCGAAGCTGTTAGAAACAATATTTAAAGGAAAAAAGGGTTTCATGGCAGTCCATATTTTTTTTCCCTTTTCTTCTAGGGGAGTGACGGTTAAGTCTTTTTTTTTTTTATTGTTGTTTTATGTTTGTGATTGGGTGGTTTCTTTTTTATTGTTCTTTGCAAGTTTTTTTCCTTTTTTTTTTAAGTCTATTTTCAGTTCTTTCAAATACATAAGTAGGACCCACGTTCCTGCCGGGGACCCCTGCATCAGCAAGGGTGAAAAGTCGGCATGTGTATAAGTTCTTCTTATTGAGAGGAGCTCTTATTACCCCGACGCGTTTTCCTGTTGTCCCCTGTCTTCCCATTATCAGTGCTGAAGGAGGGCTGCCCGCCTCTGAGGAGATTCACGCAATGGTGTCCTTTGTCGCCCAGTGAGTGTTGGGGACCAGCACACAGGACCCTGCTTTGTCTGTGCGCCTCTTCTCTGGGAGCTGCAGCTCGTAGGCACTAATCACCCCTCCCCAAATGGTAGCTCACTCCCCGACCTCCCACCCACACCCACATTTCCTGGGTATATGCAAAAAGCTTTGCTTAGTCAACCTTTTAGCCACTGGGTGAGACACCCTGGGAGTGGTAGTGACCCCTCTCCAAAAAGGGCATGAAGACCCTCAGGCCAGCCAGGCAGAAAGCATCCTGCTGGCTCCCCAGCTGAGGGTCTGGGTCACACTGCTGGATCTTATACTCGGTGAGCTGCCAGCGGTGACTGTGGCCGGAAATGGCCTGTGTTTAGTGACTGCAAGTTCCTGTTCATTTGCCTGTGTCTTCACACCCTCTTGCTTCAGCTGCAAAGCCAGCAGGAAGGGCCTTCTTGGGCTGTGTGTTTGCTTGGGGTGGGGTGCAGGCACTGTTTTCTTGCTCCAAGATGGGCCTGACCCTGACCAGCTCCCACTCCCCCAATCAATACCCTCATCCTATTTTCCTAGTGGCCGCTGTGGCGCCCTAGGACCCAGGAGGGCCAGGCACAGTCGTCCTCCCTAGGATGCTATTTGGAAGTCTTCAATCCAGTGGGCTGCCAACTGGGCATTTGGGGGCATTTTTCAGTTTCTTTGTAGAATTTCAAGAAGCACAAGTGATAGTTGAAAACTTGAACGCCCCATTGGCTGACCTTGCAGGGGAGAATCTATGGCCAGCAGGAGCTGCTGCTCCTAGTATTTGTTCCGCCTGCTCCGCTCCACTCAGAGCCATTGTGGCCAGCCAGCTCGAGGCCTGCTCTGCTCTCAGCGCTGGCCTTTGCCAAACCAAAGAATTAGTCCAGGGTTTCTCATCCCAAGAAAGTGTGGGGTCTGATTTCGTTGTAAACCCTGTCTCCACTCTGACGGCCCGACACAGGCTGGTAGGAGATGCTAGTGTCCGGCTGTGTCTGTTCTCGTGCAGTGTAAACGTGTGTGAAGAAGCACCGGTACAAGGCTCCTTCCAATCGTGTAGACACCCCGCAGAGCTCAGCAGCCCCTCTGACACATGCTGGTGACAGGAAAGACGGCTTCGCACCCTCCGTCCGTGGGTGACACGCATGCAGTCGGCTCTACTCGCGGCTCTTCCCTAATTCTGCCTGGCTGCTTCCTGACCTGTAGCTCTGGCCTCCATTCCTAGGTGTCACGGACACACCTGGGCAGTGTGTGCTGCTCACTCCCAGCTGGTGCACTAACCCTGGTGCACACGAGAGAGACAACCAAGAGACAGGCAGCCAGTCACTGGGGCAGGAGTGGGCAGAGCGTGTGCCACGCTGAGAGCCGGAGCATGGGTTTTCAAAAGGGCCTTCCGCAGAGAGCAGGGCGTTAGCCTGTCAGGTGCTTCCCAATGGCCTTGGGGGAGCTTGTGCCTCAGGGACGAAGCTGGAGTGGGTCAGGTCCCACTAAGGTGTGACCTCATCGTGTGAAATCCTGCTCCAGTCAGAGCTCTCATTTCTTGAGGTGACTCCAGGCGTAGCCCACGTCTTAGTTTTGTTGAGGTACATGACGTACAAGGCCACTCTTGTGCCATCGGCAAATGTGGATGTGTCCTCAGTTTTGTTGGAAGGTGTTTGACCTTGGTTTTGTAATGGGGCATGAATGTAGAGGGAGCCAAAAAAATGTTTGGACATTTTAAGAAAGGAAAAAACTATCAAAATTGTAATACTCAATGTGTACCGATAAGAAAAGATGAATACAAGTCACGTTTGCCTTCTGCAATGACAAGAGGTGCGCAAAGTGGTTCCCATCAGCGTCCAGACACTTCTGATGACGGTGAACTACTGCTTGCACATCGATAACATCTCTTAAAATGCGTACACATTTTTTGACACCCCCGGTATTTCGTTAGGGGGCAAGGGCAGACCAGAGCAGTGTTTATCTCCACTGACAAGACAGGGCAGACGACCCCTTGTCCAGTCTGAGAAACCCAGTGAACCGTCGGGTCAGCTGGCAGCTTGGAGATCCCAGAGAGCAGCAGAGGCCCGGGCTTCAGACAGGGGGGGCCACACAGCACAGGGGGCTGGCCACACACAGGGGCACACAGCTTGTTCCCCCAGAGGCTGTGGCTTTGGACAGTAACCAGATCACCCTTGCTCCCTGCCTCAGACTGAAGGCAGATGGCTGGGACCAGCATGTGCTGCATGTCACAGGCAGAGTCTGCTCTGTGCCCTTTGGTGAGCCCGGGGGAAGGCTGATGGTGGGAGTTAAAGGCAGACTAAGGGAAACGCCGTGAGAAGAGCATGCCTCCCTTGCCCCGCCTTTGACCTCTGCTCAGGAGCCACGGTTCTGGGAAGCCAGGCTGAGCCAGGAGCGTCTGAGCCCGTCTGTCCTGGGCACGAGGGCCTGGTACAGTGCCTCTCAGACGAGTGACCCGCCAGGCCTCTGAAGAAGCGAGCGAGAAGGCAGGGCCAGTCACAGCAGTAGCCCCAGTGTTCCCAATGTGTTATTCTCAGGTTATTGGGAAGCTGGCCTCCCAGCCCCGAGTTTCAGGCATTGCTCATAGCACTGAGGGAGTTGGGACTCCCCTTTCCAAAAAAGAGGAAAAAGACAGGGTCCATTCACCCTCTTTCCTACTGGGTTCTAAAATGTATAATGAAATGAACCCGGACAACCAAGCTGAACTTTCTTCAACGTGACTTCTGTCCCCCGAAGCCTCGTTATGTCCAGCATAGGCACTCTGAAAAGATTCACCGTTTTCCCAGCCGTGCAGTCTAAAGCAGGGGTTGGCAGCTATTTCCTGAGAAGGCCAGACAGTAAACCCCTGAGGCTCGCAGGCCCTAAGGTCTCTGCTGCAACCCCCAGCTGTGCGAGGCCACCAGTGCAGCCACAAGCACGGAGGAGACGAACAGGCCCGGCTGTGTCCCAGTAAAGTGCTTATGAAAACAGGCGTGGGGCTCGAGTCGGCCGTGGGTTAACGGGCTCCTCCTCTGGTGTCGAGACGGATGCACTGCTGTGTCTGTCCCTTGAGAACATGCAGAAAAACCTGTGCGCCCTAACCCACTGGCCAGTGACACGAGTCAGTGAGGACCCTGGTCAGCAGCTGCAGGGCTCCGTCCACCTCCATTGAATGCAAAGTCAGAGGTGTGACAGACACCCCACACCGAGAGGACTTGTGCTGCCAGATGGCCTGGGCGCCCGTTTCTGGGCCCCATCTCTGCCTGTGCATTACAGACTTCCAGGACAGACCCTCCCGTGACTCTCGGTGCTTCCAGAACCGCCGCCCTCTGGCCAAGGTGGGCAGAGGACAAAGAGGCTCGGAGGCCAGCTGGCTCTGGAAGACTGTTTCCTCACTGAAGGGCAGAGCGTGAGGATGGAAAGGGGCTGTGGGTGCTGAGCTTGGCGTGGCGGCTCTCAGCTGAGGTGGCGTTTACAGCAGAGGTGAACGTCCACATGATGGCGCAGGGAGCAGTGATGCCCGAGTCCAGACGTCTCTCGGTCGCAGCATCCCTTCAGCAGTGGGAAGCACAAGTCTTACTTTCCATCAAGGTCCCTGTCACCTGTTTCCTCATGTCTGCCATGCCGAGGCATTGGCACGCGGGAATGTCAGCCTAGAAGGTGATTCTGGCGATGCTGTGAGGACATCCCTTCACGGTGGGCACAGCACCTCGGCTTCTGCCCACGTCTGCTCCTAATGGAAGGCCAGAGCCTCAGGGTGTGAGGCATGTGTCACCTCCACACTCAGTCACACATACACATCATATACACACACCGCACACTCAGTCTGCCCAACAGTGGCCGAGGTCTGCAATCTATCGGGGTGTCCCAGGAGCCATGGCCAGGGTATGAAAGCACGGTGACAACTGCTGTGTGTCCATGGGACGCCTGCGCAGATTCTGAGTGCTCATGTGCAGCCCTGAGAAAGGAGGTTACGTTCGGAAAATGGTGCAGTAAGAGAAACAGCACCTGAGTCTGCCAGGCGTGGGGCCCAGGGTCTCGGCTGCAGGTTTGTCCCTGGAGCCGCCATGCTTCATTTGCCGCCCCAGGCAGTGGTCCCGCCTCCCCGGCAGAGCAGACGCGCTCACTGGCCGCTTAGCACTTGCTCTCTCTGCTCCATTCATCGTTCGCACGTTGGCCATTGGCTCCCACGGTCCAGCCTGCTCCCGGCAGCAGTGTGTGCCCAGCGCCTGATGGCAGATCCCAGGAGGGAAGACCGTTTGGCTCGTCCTGGAAGTTGGGGCAAATCCCCCCCACTCCATCTCGTGCGCTGCGCCTGCTGGCTGAGTCTGGTGGGTAATGAGTAGGTGCTGTCCCCCGGGGCTCCTACAGAAGCGGGCTCTCCGCTGTCTCCTCCGAAGCCTCGATCCCTGCAGTGTTGGCAGAGGGGTGGCCTCTTTGAAGGGCAGCCTTCTCCAAACTCTTTCGCGTTCTTCTCTTCCTCTCCTTCCCTCTTTCTAAATTAAATGGGAATGCCGCTGGCGTGATGTCGTCTGCACTGCAGGATGGGAGTACTGTTGTGTGAGTAGCACTGTGTTTGCCAGATGATCCAGTCCCCATTTCAGAACAAACAAATGGACGGTGTCTGTAAGTCGGCAAACACTGGTGACATTTAGCCTTGTTTATGTTCCTTTCCTTTTGCTGCATATTTTTGGCTCCAAAAGCTACTGTCTGAATCAACAGTGCCTCTGAAGCAGGAGAAAAGGCTGGTAGCTTTCGTTGTGGTCTCGTGTCCTTATTATCTCTGGCTTGTGTGACACCGATGGCCCAGGCCCAGGCCCAGGGTGGGTGAGAAGAGCAAGAGCTCAACACACACACATACGCTGACACACTCACGTACCACACTCACAGTCACACACAGTCACACATGCACACACATCATATACACACGCCGCACACTCATGCTTTTCCTCCCCAGTGAGGACTGAAGGTCAGAAGGGAAGAGGAGAATGTGAGAGAATAGAGTGTTGTCAGAATGGACACCCACGTCCCCGGGGACATGCCAGCTCTCCAGCCGGCGCCAGCACCCCACGCAGACAGGCGCAGGTCAGCCCCACGGCCGTTGGGGGCCGGGTGCAGGTGCCCTGGGCTGAGCACACTTGCGGATGCCGTGGGAAAGGCACGGCTGGACTGGCAGCCCTCCCGATACACGCCACTTCTTAGCTGCAGAAGGAATCGGGTTCTTCCTTTTTGATATTCAGATGTTGTGTGCAAGCCCGGGCTTCAGATGAGTGGTAATTATCTCCTATTACTTACGCCGATCGGCGGTACCTTTACGCCTAATTGCCAGCCTGCTCTCATCACGTCGACTGTTCTTGCTTGAGCCAGGGACGGAGGGACCCCATTTTATAAATATCGCTTTATTGTCATTATCCCATTAAACAATTAGGGAATGTGGCCCTGCCCTTGCTTTCAGATGCCTATAGCTGACACGCTTTCCGGATTGTTTAATGAGTCTGCACGTTTCCTTGCAGGTAAGTGACACCCCCTGTCCTAGTCGCTCTAGCTGGACTCGCCCTTGTGTGCCCGCGCTCCGTGGCGGCCCTCTGCAGCTTGTTAAGCGCGTCAAGGCAAGACAAGAATGTATACACATATGTGTGTTGAATAAATAATGACTGTTGGCACAGGTATGTGTATACGCCTGGCACACCAGCCGACAGTGTGTGTGGCAGAGAATCAGGGAGGCTAAAAATACTGCCCCATATGTTCCACTGTTACTGACGGACTGCGAAGGCTTAGTGGCTGCCGCGGGAGAGAAGATGCCCTCAAAGTTGGGGACCCCCGTGATATACGCTGGTGGATTGGAGGTCCCTCACCTGTGGGAAGCCTGACCGGGGGCCTGCGATGCCAGCTCAGCACGGCTCCTAGAGGTGGCCCTGCGATGGTGTGGTCGGCATTACCGCTCGGGTCGCGTTGTCCTGTTCTTTGTAACACTTTAGAAGAATACAGAAAAGTACAGTCTTTACCTTTCTCCATAGTATTTAAGCAGTAATATCGCTAGTTTAATATTGTGTCAGATCGTCACCTTCACCAGGAACACATGACAGTCACCTTCACGCCCACAGCTTAGAAACGGTGATTGAAGCGAGATGTGTCGCCTTGTGCGGGCCGCCCTGTGTTGTGGAACAGAGTGTTGTGGAAGTAACTAGAAGATACATTAAGCTGTTCCTGGTAACAAGGCATGTAAGTTGTAACAATTGTAGCTTCCTGAATACGTGTCAAACTATATCCTTACGTGTGCTGTATGCCGAGTTACAAGTTAGGTCGTTTCTGAATGGAATGTAAAACAGTACTAAAAATGCTTCGATAACATCTTCATATTGCTAATAAAAAGCTGTGAAACTCCAGAGCATTTTGCGTCATGATGTTAATTCATTCCCCTCGCCCCTTGCCCTTCTCTCTGTTGGAAGCCGCGAGGGGACATGGGGGTGTTAGTTGTGCTGTTCCCAGGTTGATGTGTTGCCTCTTCCACCCATCTGTGGGGCCCCACGAGTAACGACTCCCAAACACGCAAACGTACAGGGGCCTCCCGATTTGCGTGGGTGGGACCAGATGGCAGGTGCGTCTCCACACGAGTGACTGAGGCACTCATCTAGACACCAGCCACCCATGGGCCCCGTGAGTAGGGGAAACTGAGGCACGGAGCATGCTGGCTGCCCCAGGGGTGTCGGTGCGGTGCCAGGGAGAGTTCACCTACGTCCTCTTCTGGGTGCTCACCTCCTGGTGGCTCCTGGGGACCTGCATCACGTCCGCAGGCATATGGCATCTCCGTGAGCTGTGTGTTCCCTCGGCTGAGGCCTGAAGCCCTGTGTGGTTTGAGAAGCACATGTGCAGCCCCCAAGGAGGGGCTCACACCAGCCCCTCCATTTAGGCAAGGGGCACCCTCAAGACCCCTCTGGACCAATGCCTCGAGCCTGGGACGCGGCAAGAAGAGCGGGCTCTGCTGAAGGCTGCTGGAGGCTTCACACCTCTGCTCAGGGTGGCACGAGTTGCCCCAGACACTGACCACCTCTTATGGTCGGTCTGCACACTCGGGAACCCTGCTGACACCATGCACTGGCCTTGCCAGTCCAGCAGGGGTGGGCCCAGGGGTCCAGGGCAGCGTGAGTGGCCGGCCTTGGGAAGGGAGGGGTGCACTGAGGGACAGGGAAAGCTCCCTGGGACAGCTGACCCACATCTGCTGTTCTGTCCTCGCTGCAGGGGGCCCAGCCCCCCAACACTCTATGCAGTTCCACTGCCAAAGCAGGAGCTCTTCCTGATTCGCTCCCCAGTGGGAACTTCTGGGGCTTAGAGGAACCTTGGTGCATTCTTGTCCGTGAGCCGAGGCCCTGCCTCCTCCCTCCTCTCATTTCAGGGCCTCTGGGTGCCCCCCCACAGCACCCCCACCCGTTTCCCACTGCCCCCCTCACTCGCTCTCACAGTCAGGCATTCTCGGCAATATCCTGTGTGCAGCAGAGCGAGCGGGCTGGGTGGCTTCAGGCCTCTGGGACCAGCCAGCTTCATTTCACAGCTCTGTGTGGGGGTGGGCAGTTCTGTTTCCTGCCCCCCCCCCCCCCCGTGTGGGATTACAGCAAGCCTCACCGGCTGAACTCAACTTGGGATAACCAGCATCACCTACTGGATTGGATCTGCCTTTGGCCCTGTAGCCCAGACCTGCCCTTCCCGAGCGGCGATGACCCACTGGTCCCAGGAGGACAAGAGGCGCCCTTGTAGGTGAGGGTGGAGTTTCAAGAAGGTGACTGTGGCGAAGGTGGCCCTGGCCGAGGAAGGGAGAGGTGGTCTGGTCTTCACGGCGGGCGACACAGAGCCTGCATGCAAACCCTCTTCTTCATTACATGGGAGGGAAATAGGTTTGCATTGGTAACATTTAGATGCTCTGAAGTACCTGAAAGAATCCCACTTGGGGCATGGTTGTGGCTTGTGTATCGTCACTTTTTCTCAGTCATCATGGTGATTAAATTACACTGCTTCCTATGCGCGGCCCACTGGCGGGATCGGCCCTGCGCGGGCGTGTTCTGCCTCCTGAGGACGCTGTGTGCATTTTTAAGGTGAAAGTTGAGGAACTCGGCACAGTTTCTTCATTAGCAGAAATGCCGACCCATTTGTGCAGCCAGACACTGGCTGGCTCTGAGGGCTTTGCTGTGCTGTGCGTGGACTTGTCCAGACACACCCTTCTGATAGCAGCCCGTGCTCCCAAGGTTAGGGCTTCTTTTTGAACTTCGGTTGTTGTCAAATTAATATAATGTGCTCTCAATTATCCACATAAAAGGAGAAAGGCAACCAAGCGGGGAAAGCAAATTTGCTATTAATTTACCAAATTATTGCTCTTTTTACGTGATGGACAAGTTGCTTTTCTCTTTTGACTCCAGTGTTTTGCGTGTCCTGGGGGAGGCATGGGCAGACCACAAGGACAGGCCCCCACTGAGGTGCTGCCCGCACCGGGGGGCAGGGCTGGCGGCGGGTGTCTTTCTGGGACGCACAGGGCCTCCCGGGTAACTAGGGGCTCAGGCAGAGTCCGGGTGAGAGCCTGTTAATCTTCTCAGTTTTCTCAGGCCTCGTTGCCGGCCTTTGGGTCTCCCCAAAGCAGACCCTGCAATAAGGACATGGGTGCATGCGTGAGTGAGGGAGTAGGAGAAGGGAGAAGGCTGGCATGGGTGTGTAATGAGAGGGGAGCTACGGCTCCAGGAGTGGGCTCCGTGTCTCCGGACCCTCGAGGGTGCTGTGTAGAGCTCACCTCAGAGTTACCCCGAAAGCTGCAGCAGCTGAGGCATTTATCCACCAGCTCTGCAGCTCTCATCAAGTGAGGGGCCTCCAGCCCACCCAACAGCCGAGCAGTCTGCTTAGGACCAGAGAGAAACAGAAGGTCAGTGGCCTGCCCGGAGAATACAAGGGGCGGGGGGGGCACAGCAGTGTCCACTGCAAGCGGAGCCCCTGGCCTGGAAGCTTTGATGCCCTGGGTGCACTGCCGAAGGTCGCCGAGCACCAAGGACAGGTACACATTCCATGGTTCTCCATATTGAGAAGTGCAGCCCCTCAGCCTGGGCACAGGCTGACCTGGGGTCAGGAGACCAGCAGTTGAGTTCCAAGGAGCCCGGGCCACTGACTCTGTTTTGGGCACCAGTCCCCCACCAGGGAAAGGAGGGAGCACCTGGAAGTCACCTCACTCCCCTCCCAGGTCCCACACTCATGATCCATTTCAGCCTTGACTTTTCAGCTGACCTGGGACCTGGACAGGGCCCTGGGGAGGGAGCTCAGCTGGCATTCTCCCGGGTACATGGACACGTAAGGTGTCCGCTTGGGCAAGACCAGTTCTGTCGTGGGGCTCGTCACCGAGTCATTTTTATTAAGTCGTAGGAAGAGCACTGAGGAATTTCTCTTCTTTCTGGAAATCAGTCAAAATACCTTTTTCAAAAAGAGGGAGTCAGTACAGCGATTTTGGGGTCCGTGGTGGTGCCCGGAAACCTGACTGTTCGGCTCTTTCTCCATTTTCAACCTCTTGTGTTCAGAGCTGAGCTACAGAGATGGCATTTTCCATGAGAAGTGAGGTGTCCTCGAGCACTTTCCAGGCCCCGTGTGATAGTCCAGTGAGCCCCTGGGTGGGTGTTATCCTGGGAGCCTCCAAGCCCTCCCGACACTGCGGCCACTGTCACCCAGGGGAGAGGAAGGAGGCCCCGAGAGGCGAGGCTCACGCCCCATGTGCTGCAGGCGTGGGCCCTCTGGCCTCGGGGTTGCCAGCGGGTCCCCCTAGTTTGGGACAGTGTTTCCGGCCTCCAACTGTCAACTGCTCAGGCCTTGGCTTTTGCTTCAATTGAACGTGACTTGTCCCATGTGTGTTCCCTCCTATGTCCTCAGGGGACACAGTGACTGAGTGAATGGTTCAGAAGTTGGCAAGTTACCGCATTTCTGTCGCCACACAGGCCTGAGGCAGAGCTCCCATGAGAGCTCAGAGCCCGCTGAGGCCTTGCCACGTGGGGGGGCAGGGCAGCGTGAAGCAGGCGACCGCCCTCCCCACCCACTGCACTCCCCCTGGAGGCTTCTGTGGGCCCCGCCGCCTGGGGTTCCCTCATCCCCAGGCTGCACGTCTCCCTGGAGGACCCCGTGTGGGTGTCCAGTGACCCCAGGCCCAGGAATCACACAAAACACCATACACTCCGCTTGATCTGTGTTCCTTGTTCTAATGCTGCCAAGGATTTACAGGTAGGAGATTTGAAAAACTCCAGTGGTCGGCCAGTGGGAGCAGAGTTCTTATACTACTGGCTCTTGCTGTATCTGAGAACTTAGGGCTGAAAATGTCGTCTCCAGGCCACACTCAGGCGATCAGTTTTAAACCACAGGGGGAACTTTCTTGAGGACCTTAGGGTACATGCCCTTGCAGCGTGAATAATTACCTCTTGTTCGCACAGGTTGAACAGCTGGATTTCCCTGATGTTGGGTGGTTAGTGGAGTCCCCAGTTCTTTTTCTTGGCAGGGGTTTGCAACAGGAGGTGCTTGAGGTGGTGGCAGGCAGGCCGACCTCGCATCCTGGGACACAGGTGAGGGGAAGCTCTTGGGCTCTGGGGCCCCGGAGGCTCCTCCCAGGGCGGGGAGGGACCCCCAAGCTCCCCGCCAGCCTGACCCAGGCCTGACAACACTGACAGGGAGAAGCTTGGGGCCTGCAGCCTCGGGGTCCCCAGACTGTCAGCGTTCCCAGTACGTGGGGGTGGCCAGGGGCCTGGGTTCGGAGGAGAGACAGCCACAGCAGGACCAAGAGAGGAAAGGACATCACAATGTGAGGGGCAGGAGCAGAGTCGGAGAACAGACAGGTGGGGAGAATAGGGAAAGGGGTTGAAAAGGAGACACTGGAGACTTGGGCAGGTAACAGTGAGGAAAAGGAGAAGGTAAAGGTTGGACAACAGGTCTGAGCAGAGCAAGAAAGCGATGGGGACTGAGGAGGAGGAGAGGAGGGTGGGAAGCAGACATTAAGGAGGAGGCGAGAACCCAGCCGTCCAGCAGGGTGTCCGGGGGCTCGGGCACGGCTGACCTGATGACCTCCGCAGGGCGAGGCCGCTGAGATCCCAGGGCCTGGACTCAGGCAGCACCTCCCCCTGCTCCCCACCACCAGTTTCAGGAGGAAGTGCTGCAGCTTAATCAGAATTATTTACAAGATAATGGTCCATTGTTTGCACTAAGACAGATGTTGTCTGTGGGAACTTCGTGTTTTATGCTCTTTTCCCTGCTCTGCCTTCATTGGGTGCAGATGGATAGCGCGGATGTGTTATTATTCTCAGAACTGGAAATTGGAGGTGCCTTCTCCAGCTGGGCTCGCAGGGCTGGCTGGTCACTGCGGGCGGCCTGGTCGGGCGGGGCCTGCGGCCCTCCAGCCCGGGTAATTAAGGGCTTGTTTCCTTGGGGGGCGGGTCGGTGCAGTGGCCTCCTCGGAGAACAGGAAGGACGCGGTCTGATTAAGACGCACTTGCCATTTGCTGAGTCCAGAGGTCACCACTGACATCTCCAGCGAGGGTGGCCATCTGGCCCTCTTCTTGCCAAAAGGCGAGCAGCCCCTTGGGGCCGGGGGCTTTGTAGCCCCCCCATTTGAACTTATAAGAGAGCTCCCTCTCAGTCCCCTGGGGTCACTTAGAGGGCAGGTCTGGACCTGTTCCTCCTCTGAGGGTGGGATTGGCCACAATGCCCGTCACACCTACTGACACAGAGAGAGCTTGTCCTGAAGGAGGGAAGATGGGCTAAGTGGGACGCGTGCTGCTGTTACTGGCGCCCAGCCTTACCCCCAAGGCAGACCCCCCGCTCCTCCAGGGTCCGCCTGTCTTCATGGCAAGTCTCCTGCGAGAGCCCTTTCTTGTTCGCAGCCACTTCTGCAAACCCCGCGTCACCCGGTTGCCAGAGCTCATCTTGTGAGGGAGGGAGCTGAGGCCAAGGTTGTTTTCATCTGGAGAAAACAGTGGAGAAGCCGTCCACTGCTTGAGTCCTGGCTCCCATCTGCAGCCTGTCCGAGCCTTGACTCAGTTGGCCGCATGTGGGGAGCCGGGGTGGTGACCGTCCTGCGGCACCAGGCCCAGGAATGTCCTGAGGTGTACATGTCCCCTGCACGAGCTCTCTAGATGGTGGGGACTGCTGTCATCAGCACGTCACCCCACTTTCACAGTGTACTGCCTTTCCGATGTCAGGCTGTGGCCAAAAAGCATCGAACTAATAAGGTATCATAGGGCCCATGTGGACGCTGAAATGGAGCCATAACAAGACACTTTCATGGCAGCTACGGGGATGGGCCTGCCATTTCACCAGCAGGAGGGACTCAGATGGCCGCATGCGGCCACACCCTGCCCTGGGTGCCGGTGACAAATGACCCAGATCAGCGACAGCGCCTACCAAGCCCAATGTCTCGCTTTTGGTGCTTAAGGAAGACCACTGTTTCCCCATAATCCCCTCACAGCCAAGAGACGTCCCCCTTGGCTTTAGCTGCAGGATCTGGTCCTCGGGGCTGTCCCTCGACCTCCGTGTCTACTTTTAAATACTGAATACCGGGTGCCAGAGCCAGGCCCTGCTCTGGGTGCCTTACAGAGGGCAAACAAACGCCGCTCTCATTGAGTCCTCACAAACCTCCCGCGGGGTAGGTGTAATTATTCTTCTCCTGTTTCACAGATGGGGAAATGGAGGCATGCAGAAGCTACTTACGCTGCCAGGTAGGGGAGGAAGCTGAGCTTGAAAGCCAGGCAGTGGCCATCCTGGGGTGACTGTCCTGCAGCCTTTGCTTCTTGTTTGAGATGCCTCAAAAATGAACAAACCAACACACAAGGAAAAATAGTGCGTTCTGGCCAACTTGTAGCTCTGGGTCCCAGGAGAGGGTGGGACAATTCCAAGCGGGATTCCAGCCTCAGAAGGCACCTGGGATCTGTCATCCAGAGCAGGCAGCACGTGAGCTGCGTCCATGAGACCCCGCTGGCCTCCACTTGCCTTGTGACCTGAGCAGGTCTCTTCCAGCGCCCTGTGTGTGCTCACCTCTCCACGAATGACAAAGCCTCCTTGGGTCATCCCAAGATGCCCTTCTCCCCCAGTCTGAGAATTAGTGATTCCCAGATTCTCTTTATTCAGTCACTTCCCAGCCTCAGGGAAAAAAGAAAAAAACAAAAACAAAAAACTGCCGTCTTCCCCCTCCCCCAAAGTGAAAGCGCCTCACAGAAACCTGACCCCTCACCTTACAGTTGTTCCTGGGGCCCAGGTGGCAAGGGTAGAGAGTGGGTGGCCCAGGGCACCCTCAGGCCCTCCCAGCCCCCAGCTGGGAAAACAGCAGGGGTCAGACTAGGATAATATTTACCAACCTGATTCTCACCGTGTGGGGCTCTGTCCGAGCCCAGTCTCACTGGAAATCACAGATCACGTCTTCTACTGTCCCACAGAGCCCCGTCACATGTGACCAATTACCTCTGTCAGGAGGGGCACTCGGGTCCCACCTCGGTGGGTGGGATCTGAACTTGAACTCCCAGAGGTCACTGACAGGGGTCCCAGGCCTCTGAGCCCGGCACTCCCCTGTCCCCAGACCTTTACTGTTCAAACTGTTTAAATTACAAACCAGTAATAAAAGGATCATATGTGTTTCCCACTGAACAGGTTCTTTAGGGCTATTACGATAATTAAAAACATATGGTGCCTGTGGCAGTCGGAGGGAGACCGCAGATGTACAAATTAGGTCTTATAGAAGGGTTTTCTGCTTCTGCCCTTTTAAAAACGTCAAGCCGGAGAAGTTTAAGGAGATAAAATGGCAATTGGGCAGATAGTAGGTAGCGTTTCGGTTTTAGCATCATTAAATATACAAGCCCTCTCCTTCAGACTTAATAGGAGTAAACAACTCCTAACACGAAGGAGCGGGAGGAGCGGCCAGGGGCCCAGTGTGCAAGCGAGGAGGCCATGCGCCCCCCCCACGAGGTCTTGCGTACCAGGGAACCTTCTGCATTTTTTATGGCATTGTTCTGAGCAAGGGGGATTATATTTATTAAATATTGAATTATATCACAATTGGATTGATGGGAGCAGATAAGGATTTCTGTGCATTAAACTTTTTACTTTTTAAAAGGCAAAGATGCAAGTATTGATTAGTCTAGAAACAGTCATTTGTTTTAATTTAAAATATGCAATTGATTTTGAGAAGGTGATAAATGCTGCTAATAAAAAAATCGGGGGGTTTTCAGGGCTGGCCACCAGCGAGTGACTTTATGACCCCCACACACAGTGCCAGTCCAGTCCGTGTGTTCATGCTGGAAGGGCATGGGTGGGACCCTGGCAACAGCCAGCTGTGCTCTGGGGCGGCCAAGGGCACGGGCCTCAATAGCCTCATAACCCTCGTGAGTCTCCACCACGGAAACTACCCCGCCTGCGTGGAAGGTCACAGGAGCCCCCCCTGCGCCCCCGCCAGACGTTCTCGGGGGGCCCCCCTACGCCCCCGCCAGACATTCTCGGGGTCCCCCCTGCGCCCCCGCCAGACGTTCTCGGGGGGCCCCCCCTGCGCCCCTACCAGACATTCTCTGGGCCCCCTGCGCCCCCGCCAGACGTTCTCGGGGCCCCCCGAGACAGCCCAGGAGGACCAGGACAGCCTGGTGCCAGCCGCACCCCTCTCTCCACGCATCTACGCAGTGGTGTCAGCCTCGGGGAGCTGAGCAGAGAGCCGGATCAGTAATCGATGGGAATTAAGGGACAGAAAGGTGCCCTGACTTACCCAGAACCCACCGAGCGCTCAGACAACCAGGACTGTCTAAGGCTGGTGGCACTTACCTAAAATTCTAGTACCGAGTGGAGACAAGTTCCCTTCAACACAGTTTTGTGCTGAGGCATCTACCACACATTTTGAAGGCCCAATAGCCCTTCCTTGATCGGCATGGCTGGAGGGAAGTCTGGGTTCCTGAGGAAAAACATCCTTTGAAATGGGCTCCGTGGCCGCCCGCCTGCTTGGGCTGAGTCCTCCCGTCCCATTGCTCTCCTGGCCCACAGCCTCTCCAAGGTGTGAAAAGCCCAGCGTCCTCCTGCCTTTCCTTTGGGGGGTTGTGACCTGGACCTGCCTCTGGGTCAGGTGGGCTCAGAGGACCTGAGACAGGATGAAGCAGAGCAGGGTTCTGGAACCTTCTAGCTACTGCATAACTAACTGCCTTCGGGGCTGTGCACAGCGGTGGTTTTCTGATTTTCTTCCTTTGGGGGACATTTGACAATATCTGGAGAGCTTGGGGTGCTGCTGGCATCTGGGTGGAGACCAGTAGCTACTAGACACGCTACAACCCACAGGGCAGGTTCTCGAAGAAGGATCTGGCCCAAAATGTTGGTAGTGCTAGGGCTGATAAATCCTGGGGTCCTGGTAGGAGAACCGGTGTGATTTCAAGTGTGATTCCAAGCTGGATGAACGGCGACCAGTCAAGTGACAAGGGGTACCACCGGCTCCTGCTGTGCCATTTGGTTGTCCCCAAGTCGTGGCATCTTTAGACCAAGTGCCTTTATGAAAATCTTCGCAAGACAGCGGTGGGTGGGAGGCAGAAACATCCAGCCAAATAACCCAGCACGTCCCCCCAACTCGAGGGGCGTGGGGTGTGGGGGTGGCAGCTGAGCAGACAGCCGAGTCAGCCTTTCTTCTCCCCTGAGTGACGCAGCCGACTGTCACCACGCATGTAGGTATTACCACTTTAACTTGTAGGAGGTACAATAACACCTTGTCACTCAGTGCAGGTACCAATCGCAAAATGAATTAATTGTAATAACTGTTGTCAGCAGAACAAAGGACTTGTTGCTTTCCTAAGCAGATTTCAGCGCCACTGAGAACTGTCTCCAAAGGCCGTCTGGGGCGGGTGGGAACCAGTCAGAACGTAATTGTCCCTGTCTGTCTTGCTACTTTGTTTGGAAGGGCTAAGGAATGGCATTAAAAACCTGCATTTTAAACATATTAATAAATATACCCCTTTTTGTGTTCGTGACGTCTCCTCAGAAACATGGAGTCTTTAATAGGTTGGCCATGAAAATACTGTTTCCTGCTGATGGTACCAAGTCAGGGCCATCCGTTGGGACTGCCTGTTGATTAACTCGTGGAGGGAACTGTACCCAATTACGCGCCCGTAAAACACCCTCTCTTTCTGGGAGTTACGAAAACAGCCCTTGGACAAGCGGTCGGCTGGCTGCTGCCCCTCAAAGGAACACACGCAGTCTCACGCTGGGCCCCTCCTGCCTCCGTGGCGACTCCAGCAGGCGTGTTTGCTGTCAGGCTCTTTGCACAGTTGCCTTCCTATTTTCTTGGTTTTAGCTTTTCCACATCTTACCACTTTTCCCTCATTAAGAAGCCTGGTAGGTGCCCAGCTAAGAAAAGAGTCGCTCCTGGAGAGGGTGGGCGTGCGGGGGCGGGGGCAGGGGCACGCAGGAGTCCCCAAGCTGCCTTCCCAGCAGAGCTGAGATCACTTCTGTGTCTCTGGAGCTTGGGCGTGACCAACAAGCTGCTCGAAAGGTGGGAACTTGCCAAAGAAGAAGCTGAAGGACTCTGACCGACCCACAGGCACAGGGTCCAGGTGCCAAGCCTGCTTTGGGGAGGAGCAGGGGTGACAGTGCCCGCCTTAACCCAGGAAGCTCTCCGGCCCACACAACCTCACTGCTGCCAGCCCCCCACACCTCTCCTACCACGTCCTGCTGCTGTCCAGGTTCTTTAGCCAGTGTGACCTGGCACCCAGCTTCCTCGCAGAGTCTCAGGCCCATGCCGTCAGAGGTGGGGTCTCCCCACAGCATCTCTGCTGCCTGGAGGCAGCCGGCTTTATTTTTCGAGCTCACTGAGGCCTACATTGGTTCCTCCATAATGGAAATGAAGGATCCCTAGACTATCAGAGCTACAAGGAGTGCTGGAGGTCATCTTCAGGAGGCTGAGGATTAGGACGTGCCCTCAGTTCTTGGACCACAGGCAAGGGCTGGGGCTGTTGCCATGAGTCCAGGCTGGTGCTTGTAACCAGCCATCATTCTACCTCTGCGGCCTCTGTACCCAAATAGGGGAAGTATTCCTGTGGCTCGTCCCTGCAGCTTTGGGGCAATTTTTATCTTTTTCTTGACTCCTCTGCAGAGGGTCTGGTCACTTCTGAAGCACGGACAAGAGGCAGGCTTCGTACTTTGATCCAGCCCGATCTCCCATGGGCTGTGCCCCTGTGTCTGTGTACTCACCTCTGCAGAACCAGGTGCTGCGTGCAGAAGTGCAGAGGAGAGCTTCTCTGCAGAAAGAAATCTGCCCCCACTTCCCAAAGCTGCTCTTCTCTGCATCCCATTTGGGAAGGAGGCTCTGGGGCACGTAGCCCTGGGAGAGAGGGCTCGGGGACTGCCGGTCCCTGCAGATGTCAGGGTGCCATGACATGAGGACAGGCTCTGAAGCAGGAGCACTTGGGGAGGGGACGTGGGATTGAGGAGGCCGGGCTCATGCTGTGTGGGGGCTCTGGGGGCTCCTCCACCCCCAGCCTCACTCTCCAGGCCACTGGCCTTGTTCTGGAGAATGAAGAAACACTTCCGAGCCGTTTGGAAAGAAGGAGCTTTGACAGGAGAGAGCAAGGCCACTGGCTTCTTTATTCAGGACATACTGAGCTGCTCCCGAGAGTTGGAGATGGCCCCCCACCAAGCAGCCATGATGGTAAGCCTGCAGGGCTTGCACTCTTTGGGGGACACTGACAATAAACCAGAACAGAGGTGAGTGCAGCTTAAGATGAGTGGGGGATGATGGAGGATTGGAGAGGGGCATCAGAAGGTCAGGGGGCCTTCCTGAGGAGGTGACAGTGAAGGGAATCCTGGGTGATGAGAAGGAGCCATTTGTGTGGTGATCAGGGGACTGCATCTTCCAAGGAGAGGGGGCAGCAGAAACAAAGGCCCTGAGGCGGGAAAGGAACAGGCTGATCTTGGGGTCGTGTGTTTGTGTCCCTGACGAGCTCCCCAGGCGTTTCCAGACACCAGGGCTTCATCCAAGCTTCTCTATGGCCCCGATGGTCAACAGAGGAGGGACAGGCTCTTTTCCTCATTTGTGCAGATGGGGAAATTGAAGCTCAAAGAGAAAATAATGACTCGCACTGATAGCTACTGGCAGTGAAAGGCTGGGCTCAGTGCCCCACTTTCCGGACGCCCAGAACGGCAGCCCTGGAACACCTCCGCCTCTTCCCAGACCTCAGACGCTCCCGAGAGTCTGAGCAGCCATCTGGAGGACCCTTTGCACTGTTGAAACGGAGAGAATTGGCCTCGTGACCTTGGCAACATGGCAGCACAAGTTAAGCAGCCGTCCCTGGACTCCCCTAGGAGGAGGTTCTCTAACCTCCACAGACCAACACCGCCGGGGACAGAGCCCATCCTTTTGACTACAGCCTGCCAGTTCTTCTTTTGGGTGTCCCGAGGGTAGAGGGCTGGAGCTGGTCAAGACTTAACTGGCCACACCCAACAAAGTCACCTGCAAACAGGGGCCAGTCCTTTAGAGACCTGGGCCACGCTTCCTTGCAGACAGGCTGATGAATTTCTAAGGATCGTGGCTCAGACCCGACTGCGGCTGTGTGGTGCCAGCCGTGCTGACCTTGGCCGGACCAGGGCCAGGCCCCTTGGCTCCGTCCAGCACAGGGGCAGGGACCGTTGCCAAGCCTGGCTGCTCCGTTCTCTTCTCAGGGTCCTGCTCGTGTTGGGCGAGCTGCTTGGCGTGAGGACCTATTCCTGGACGGCTTTTCAATGTTTCTGTTCGCAGCTGGTGGCTGTGTTGTCTGCATGTCCTGCTGCCCTGGCTTCCGTGGGAGAGGAGAAGTGGCCCGTCTTTCATGTGGAAGGCAGCGCGATCTGTTTCCTGACGGAGAGGTGAAATCAGGAGCCGTGGCTCCTCGCACACCCCACCTGCTCTCTGAGTGAGGAGGGAAGCGGGAAGGCTGTTTTTTTGTCCCAGCACTGTGTGTGATGAGCTGTGCACAGAAGGGTGGGTTTGCATGAGGCCAGAGGGGGGTACGCACGAACAGAGGGGTGGAGAGACCCTTTGAGGGGACGAGCAAGGCTCCCAGGTGGGCTGCTCTGCAGAGAAGGGCCCAGGAGGCGGCCTGCGGGCCCCACAGCAGGGACGTGCTCCCTTCACAGATGCTGCAGGTCAAGTGAAGACCCGGCTTGGCAGCAGAAGGCTCGGGAAGGACAGGTGCTGCCGCCAGGCTTTCTGGTTTCCGGTCGGCCCAGTGCGTCTGGGTACTGGCCCTGTGCTGGCTGTGGGGCTGGGGCCGGGCTGGGCCGTGGGAGGCCAGGGAGGCGGTGCCGCAGGCGTCCAGTGAGTGAGGCCATTGCCCAGATTCTGGGTCAGCAGCCACGCGACCCGAGAGCCCGCACACAGGACACTGGCCTCTGGGCCTGCGTGTGGCCCTTCATGTCCGTCAGCCCCTATCTGGGACCCGCCCCAGCCCCCTGATCCTGACGCCCCACTGTCTAAGGTCAGTCCCTTCCCTCTGCCTTTCTTTCTCACCTGCGGGGCGGACACACAGCCTCCTGCCAGTGCAAGCCCGCTTTGCTCCTGTCTCAGACGGCGGCGCTTACACTGGCCGTTCTCACACCTGACACCGCAGGCTAGATAGCCAGGTTTCGTTTGCAGTCGTGGGGAGCCACCACACCCCACCTTCTACCCAGCCCCCTCGCTTCCCTCTGGGACCAAAGTGTTCACCCCAGGGCCCGACGCTCGGTGAGGCCGGTGGGGTTGCTTTGTGCAAAGATGCCTGGTCACGAGTGGGCTGGGTCTGGTTCTTGTCCTGTGCGGTGCTCGGGGTCATGCAGCCATGCTCCCAGGCCAGCAGTGCGAGGATAGGACCCGCCCCTTGCTAGAGCTGTGGGTTCCTTAGGACAGTGCACCCCAAGCCTGCAGGCCCCTGAGTCAGTTTCCCCAATCACATGCTCCCAGAGCAGCACTTTACATATGCCTGCGTCACCCCATTTTATTTGCTTGAGACACGAACTCTACTTTTTTCATAAATACCTGGATATGCTTTGCAGTGACGTCCTTGAAAACCAGCCTTTCAATTTAAATAAGAGATGGGGAAAAATCACCACCTCTTCAACTATTATTTGTTGATTTTTTTAAAACTTCTCTTTCATTTCAATAACCCTGTCTCTTCAAATACCAAAATATCACACATAGAAAGGCTTTAAAAAATTAGACGGGGGTGGAGCGGTGATGAAAGTGTAAATTTGCTTCCTGGCCAAGGCCTTGTATGCCACGTTTGAGTCTGAATTCCATATTTACTGCCGAGGTAGAAAGCCCCGAGAAACAGGATTTGTCATGGAGAAGCTGAGACGAGCTCACTGCTCTGGTGTTCGTGGGGACTGTGGTAACACCCACGGGGGGACCCGTTCATTCATTCGTCAGGTGTGAGCACAGGATGGAAACCATGAATTAGGGCAGGTATCTCAGCAGTGTCTCTGCATTTATGACCCCAAAATATGCAGCTGCACCTATGTGTCTCGGCTCTAAGGCCGGTTTCTGGGTATGGCCATGGAGCGTTTTTAGCCCGGGTTGGTCTCCTTGTGTCGTTTCATTCGCGGTATTTTCTCCCTTCTCTGTTGCTCATTAGAAAAATGTTAAAAATCCATTTTGGTCTGATTAATAATAAAGCTGATCACATGTAACCTAATTTTCATTCTGCGCTGCCCCTGTCTGTGGAGTCATATACAAAGTGACCTTTGAATCGCCAGTGGACTCATAAAGTACAATAAGCACCATTGTCCTGTCAAAAATGGAAGATGTTTTACATCATTACAAAATTTAATGTTCCATCTTTTCAAATGCACTACTTTTCAAAGGCCACATTCCAATTGAAGCTCATTAAAATCAGGCTCAAGTTTCCCGTGGTGGGATGAAGAGCGTTTCACAGGCGGGGCGGGGGGTGAATCAGTCCTTAAAACAGATACGATTACATGGCCGCTGAGAGGCATGGGACAGCGGCCTGCGCTGCCCGCAACAGGGTGGCTTTTGTGCGGCTCCACCCGGAAACGGCCCCCGCTTCTTGGCCCTCACCCCCTGGATCCTATTTACTTACGAATAAATCAGCTCTCTAAATCAAATTGTTTTTAAGTTCAGAGGTGGCATCTGAAAGGGTTTCTGGAGGGAAGCTGGAAAGTCTGTGATTTTGGAGTTTTTACACACGTTCACGTTTGTGTGACTTGCAGAGCAGAATGTTTAGCGACCCAGGCACTTGAGGGGGTTCCCAGCGTCTGTGGGGGAGTTGGCCAGCTCCGTGCTGCTTGCTGCCAGAAATGGAGGTGCCCCAGTTTACCTACAACTCAGCTGAGTCACATATTAGGGACGTGTCACACCGCGGGACCGGGTTCTGAGCCAAAGCCAAATGCCTGGCCTGGCAGAGAAAATGTCTTTGGGTCTTCCCGTTGAGACTCTTTCTCAGTGGCAGTCCCGGGCTTGTCGCCTGTGTCCTGGCCCGCCTGAGAGCCGACGGCATGCCTGGTCTCTTCTCAGTTTAGCTGGTTGGTCCGACTGGTAGAAGGACGCTGTGGGTTCCGTGCCATAAGGAGGGGGCTCTCCTCGCGTCAGGCTCTGCCAGTGCCCTGGAACTGTGTGGAGGCCCCATTTTACAGAAAACGAGCGCACATCCCTTTAGCTTTTGAAATGCTGGCCTCTTTCTGGTCCATCTCCATTGGAAAATCGTCCGCCTCCCACTGCAGGGGACGCCTGGAGGCTGACGCTGTCTGCTTCGGTTGTGGTGCTCCGCAGTCCTCTCAGCAGACGGGCACTGCAGTGGCCTAGCCTGTCACTTCCAGGACACGACGTCCGTCACGTGAGAGAAGTGAGGCTCAGACGGGCTGCCCCACCTCAGGGCAGCGTGCAGAGGACCCGCTCCGGCAGCAGGCGAGCCGAGTCTGGGTTCCAGCTTTGCCGTTTGTGGCTGTGACCTTGGTCAAGTTGCTCTGTTTGCTGAGCGGCAGGTTCCTCGTGGGGGCGATACAAGAATGGACCCCACGTGACTGCACAGGGTCAGGCACATAAAGGACTCGGCACTTTTGGGGGGCTCCATCCTGGCCATTACATGGGAGCCACGAGCTCAGAGCGGCAGGTTTAGTTGTCGTCTTAATTATACCCAGAAAATTACTAACTAAGTTCCATCCTTGGAGTGGAAGGCAGCTTAGAGAGTGAAAATGAGAGGCCAAGTGTTTTGCCCCGATGCCGTGACTCCTAAGTGCTTTTCCCACGATAGCTCTAGCAGTTGGCTATTGTTGTGTAATAAAGCACCCCAAGTTTAGTGGTTCAAATGACAACAATCTCTGTTTTCTTTCTCACGGGGCTTTGGGTCGGCTGGGTGACTTGGCTGGTCCCAGCCAGGCTCCACTGACCTCAGCCGGACTTGCTCAGGCCTCTGCGGCTGGCTAGCAGGCGGCTGGGTGCTGGCTGGGCCAGGGTGGCCTTGGCTGGGCTCACTTGGTTGTGTCCCGTCATTTCTCCTCCTCCAGCAGGCTGGCCTGGGCTGGCTCTCGTGTCAGAGGCAGGGGTCCACGAGAGCCATGGAAATACACAGGCCCTTTGGCATGACTGCTTGCATCGAGTTGTTGTCCCACTGGCCAAAGCGTGTCCCGTGGCCAAGCCCGTGGCAGGGGACTAGTGAAGAGTGTGGATTCTGGGAGGCAAGGAAATTGCAGCCACGAGTGCAATCGATCCATCTCTTTCTGTCCCCAAACCCCCAAGGGGCACACAGAGTGCTGGGGACAGTGATGAGGATGGGATGGAGTCCCATGTCTGAGATGCTATTTTAATTCCTTCAACCTCACTGTGGAGAGATGTCCTCTGTGGTCTTCTGGTGTGTTCTGAGGTCTTTCCTGCAGTAGCCTGCTTTGCCACTGCTGGACACGTCCTTCCCGTGAAGGAAGATCCCTTCGTCCTGTGTGGCAGACTTGCTCTTTCAGGATGGCCTTGGAGAGGGTTCGTGGCTTCCTGACTCCCAAAGACATGGTGGCAAGTGCCGTGCAGGAGACCCTGGCAGCCTTACCCCTGCCCCCACCGGCTCCCTCTGCCTCCCCCACCGGCTCCCTCTGCCCCTCCCTGCCCCCACCGGCTCCCTCTGCCCCCCCCACCGGCTCCCTCTGCCTCCCCCCGCCCCCACCGGCTCCCTCTGCCCCCCCCCCCCGCCCCCACCGGCTCCCTCTGCCCCCCCACCGGCTCCCTCTGCCCCTCCCCGCCCCCACCAGCTCCCTCTGCCCCCCCCACCGGCTCCCTCTGCCCCCCCCACCGGCTCCCTCTGCCCCTCCCCGCCCCCACCAGCTCCCTCTGCCCCCCCACCGGCTCCCTCTGCCCCTCCCACCGGCTCCCTCTGCGCCCCCCACCGGCTCCCTCTGCCCCCCCAACCCCCCTCTTGACCCCAAGAGAACCGGCTTTCACACAGTGGTTCTGGGGTGGACATGAGTTCTAGTTTCCCTCGTCAGCCGACACTCAGAAACACGCTCCCTGCTGCCCCCCCATTGAAGTCTGAGTCTCCTTGGACTTTCGAGGATTGAACTGCAGTAAAGATCCTGCTCCTAAGAGACCTGGAGTCTGCATGTCCTCAGAATGTGCCTCCTATCCCTGGTGGGGAGCAGACAGTATCACCCCAGTGAACATGGGGTGCTCGGATGGCTGGGATCAGAGACCTGACAAGCAGCAAGTAGTGAGACGCACCTTTGTGCACAGGCAGGAGCTCTGTGTGTGGAGTGAGGTACACGCGTGTGCCTCTGGGCGTGTGGGGAAGACCTGGGAACTGAACCCCTCTTCAGCTTCTTCAGAGAAGGGCTGGGCTGGCGCGGGAGCCTGACAAGGAGCCAACGGTGCGTGGGAAGTGGCCATCGGTGTCCTCTCTGGTCAGCTTCCCAGGACCCATGGGGGCTGCAAACCAGTGGGGGCTTGGGGAATCCCAGCTCTTCCCCAGGCTGTAGATGCCGCTGCCTTTCCTTTGGCCTTTCTTTCTCACCTGGACATCCAGGTCATCAGGGCAATCCCAGCTCCTGGTCCCTTTCCCAGTGCTCCCTGCTCTGCCACCCCACAGAGCCCCTGGTCCGAGCCCCGGACTGCAAGCCTCTGCAGATCAGACCAGAGCAGAGGTGGTGCCCACACGCAGTGGGTGGCCATGGTGACCAGCAAGCTCAGAGTTTTCTGAGACCTGTGAGAGCCCACCCTCCCTCGTTTAATCTGTACATGTTCTCCACAGAAGAAACTGTGTTCGCTGCTTGCTTTCGTCCCAGATCCGAGATCTCATTGGAACTTAGAGAAGATCTCTCAAAAGCCACTATACAAGGCGAGACATGATCTTAGGAAAAGAAGTAATAACCAGCTATTAAGATGAACTGATGTCCCTGCCTCTGCATTTATAGTGGACAGTTACAGCTACTTGTCATGGTTGAAGGTTTTGCTTTGAGGACCAGAGATGGCTCTTGCAGGGGCCAGAACAGGCCAGGACCAGCTGGCAGCGCTATGTCCCTCTGTAGGGGGAGTTTCAGGGCCTCTAGAGATGAGAAGCAGGGTCGGAAGGGAATGAAGAAGTTAGGTCCTGACACAGGTACCAGGAAACCCCAGGCAGCGGGGCATCCGGGGGCCCCAAAGGGGCTGGATGGGATCGGGAAGAGGCTGTGAGTCCAGGTGAAGGGGCTTTGGGCCTCATCCGTGGTAGTAAGGAGCCACCATGGGCTCCAGGTGCTGGGCGCTGGGAAAACAACGCCACGTGGCAGCTCAGGGGACCGGCAGTGAGCTCAGTGGGCAGAGCACCCAGCAGTAGGGACCTCGGCTCTTTTGAGAACCTGCCACCAAGGGAGGAGACTTTATGGCCGAAACACTTGAAAACAATTTTTATTTATACCCTGCAGCTTCCAAAGTTTCAATGTCTGATGACCTGGGTTCTCACGTAAATTCCTTCATTGACCTGGGGTAAGTCTTGAACCCTTTCTAGGCCACAGGTGTCCTCTCTGTGCTAGGAGGGGTGGAACTAGGCAGTCCCTACAGGCCTGATGGTCACGGGCCTGATGGAAGGAACTTTTAGCCACTGAGTGACATTGCTAAGGCCAGAGGTGTGGGGGGGAAACCACAAGAGTGGGGTCTCCTGGCAAGCCACGGGCCCACTGGCTGATGTCATAGGGAGGACAGGGCTCAGTACCTCTGGCCCTTCTCTGGGCCAGTGGGGCCCTGACAGCAGCTTCTCCCGGCTGCAGAGCCTTTGCAAGGAGGAGAGGTCGTGGGCAGGGCCAGAGCGCCAGGCAGGTGCCTCACCTTTTACAGAAGGGCATCCTGGAGGAAGGGGGTGGCTTTGGGATGCGTGTGGGCCCGGCACACAACTCATCCAAGACACTTGATGGGCACTGGCTCTTGGAGCTCACTTAGTGAAAGTGAACGCTTCCTTCTAGAATTGGGGCGACGGGCTGGCCCCCAAGGCTGGGCTCCTGCATGCAGCCCAGCTCCACACCTCCTTATGGGCCTGGGCAAGTAAAGCCTCGCAGCTTCCGCTCTATGTACGCTCTCAACCCCTGGCAGGGGGTGGACGGGGGTCGGTGGCAGGCAAGCTGTTGGTGAAGGGCTGTGGGCTTGGTCTGGGTGTGGTGGAAGAGTGGCTTCCTTCTCGTCCTACCTTCTCTGTGGTGTCGCAGCGTCCCTGATTGAATACACGTGTGTGGCTGTACGTTTATACAAAGGACACTTCAGACTGTCCACTGTCCCGTGGGGACGTGGCCTGGAACAGCCGCCAGCTCCTCCTTGCCGAGTCAGGACCAGCCTGCAGGACTGACCCTCTTTGCTGCTTAACAAGCCTTTCAGAACCGCGGTCTCCCCTGCCTGACTCCTCATAATTTCTCAAGTCTGAATCTTGGAGAACCTGCATCTTTGATGTCTTCTTTTAACTGTCTGAAGTCTAGGAGTTCATCTTTTCTCTCGGATCAAAACTACCTTCACACACAGTCGTAAACATGGTGAGAATGACCAAGACGAGGCCGGCTGCTTCGTGTACAGCAGTGCTGGTGTTAGCAGCGACAGAAAGGGCTGCTTGCTGTACCCACGCCCGGGAGGGACTGGAGTCAGCATGAGGTCTGCAATCAATGTACTCTCGCTCACGGCAGTGTCTGGCACACAGTAGGCCCTCAGAAAATACCGTAGAATCATGAATGAAGGAATGGATGGATAACAAATGACAAATGAATGAACAAACAATTCTTCTGGCTTGACAGGCATGGCTATTGATGGGGACTGCAGAGCGGTGAATGTGGCTCTGCTGCCCAGAAGGGCTGTCCAGAGGGTCTTTGGGAACATTACCAGAAGTCCAAGAAGCAGCCCCTTCACGCACAGAAAGTGCCCGATGGCTCTGAGTGGGATGATTTTGCTCAGTGTCACCAGCTGTTTTCACATTGAGAATCGAGTCGGCCCAGGCTGCCTACGTATAAGCCTCTGTTCCAGGCAGCCCAGGCCTACTCCGTCACCACACCCCGCTTTTTCACTTTTGCTCTGCGTTTTCCAGTCTCCCCTCGTTGCATCTCCTTTGCCCCCTTCCCACATCACCTACCCAACATTTAGACCAGGCCTCTGCAAGCCTTGTTCACCCTTGGCCACACAGGTCTCCTCCCACATGGTGACATGGGACATTCCCTCATTGTCTGCACCACACAGCAAGCAAGACGTTTGCAACATCACCATCAGCCTTTGTGACACTGCAGTGGAAAGTGCTGAGGCTCATTTCTTTGTTTGTTCAAGAAAAGGGCATTGAGCTCCTGTTCTACGGCAGGTGCTGTCCCAGGCACTTGGGACGTGTCAGTCAACAAGCCCCCCCAAACTGCCCTCCCCCCAAACCCCTCACCTCTTGGAGCTTACTTAGTCAGTGGGACCCAGCTCTTCCACTTGGCAGCAATGTACCTTTGGTTAAGTTACAAGGTATTTCTAAGACTGAGGTTTTTTTTGCTTTGTTTTGTTTTTTTTTTTTAACTTTTTTTTTATTAAATTTATTGGGGTGACAATTGTTAGTAAATTTACATAGATTTCAGGTGTACAATTCTGTATTACATCATCTATAAATCCCATTGTGTGTTCACCACCCAGAGTCAGTTCTCCTTCCATCACCATATATTTGATCCCCCTTACCCTCATCTTGGAGCTTACAAGCCCATCATCTCTGCTACTGGGTTGATTTGAGGGAGAGAATGAAATACGGGACGCAGTGGCCAGGCTCTGTGCCCAGCCCCCTGCTTATCTGGGTTCTGCCCCTCTCTGCCGAGCCAAGACCAGCACTGCTGTACATGAAGCAGCCAGCCTCGTCTTGGTCATTCTCAGTATGTTTACGACTGTGTGTGAAGGCAGTTTTGATGGAAGAGATTCTAGCAGGCTCCAGGCTTGGGGATGTTCTTCTATCTGTTGGGGCAACGGGGAGAGTGGAAAGCCCGTAGCTGGGTGCCTGTATGGGCTGGTCAGCAAGAAGACCCAGCCTCCATGCTGCACTGCATGTCCACAGCCACACAGGACCTTCCTGGAGTCAGCTCCTGGGGCCAATCTCCCAGAGAAGGACACAGCTGCAATTCAGAGCCCAGAGGGCAATTGAAGGAGCTGGCGGAGGAACAGCAAAGGGCACTTTTGAAAACCAACCCAGAAAACCAGACGCTTCCTTCCTTTCTTCTCCTTGTGGCACTGGTGTCATTTCCAATACCGAGTAGCACTTCTGAAAAGGTGCTCCTGGGTAGCCAACTTGTAGAGGATGGCCATAAACAGGTAAATTATTTGCAATCACTTCTTGAGGCAATTGTACCTTCTGGAAATTAATTACATTTTCAACACAGTTAGCCTGATTTTTGCCTCCCTGTAAAACACTGTGTGGATTGAGTATCATGAGTATTAGAGGGTATTTAATATGCGGTATTGTCGTCCGAGAAACATTTGTCAACATTATATAATAATCTATGATCAAAACATAGAAACTTGTTAACTCTTGGAGTCAGTTGCTTTCTAACTGTACAACTGAAATTCATTTAAAAGTAAATCAAAGTCAAGGGACGAGATTCAATTAAAATTAGTTTAAAGCATAGAAAAGAAATGATTCTCAAGGATATAACTCAGCACACTGTTATTACCCACTTTATCTTATGCTGTAACTGAAACACCAACCCAAAAGATCCCTATGTGAGGGGAGGGCACATTTTGTGCACCTGCCACAGTTCTGTCCACACACTTCCTGAGAAAAGATTTGAAAGGAGCTAAGATGCCTTTTTCTTGCATATCCTCCACCAGCCATTTCCACGACGGCTACTTTTCTGGACTGAGGCAGAGCCGAAATCCAATTAAAAAGCTTTCTTTGTTTTCTTCCCTTCAATCTTTGAGTATGCATGCTGTCTCACTGATAGCGAGATCTCAGCAGAGAAATTAACTTCAATAATCTATGGATTACAAGACATATCAAACCTTCAAAGCAACCTGATGTCAGACCTATTCTCAGAAGGCTTTAAACGACTTTAACAGTTAACAACGGATGATAGGATGCACTTCCCGCCCTGTCAGCGCGGTGGGCCTCACTCTCCCACCCTCCCCGCATGGTAAGGATGGAAGCGTGTCCTCCGCCCCCACGCGAAGCTCACAGGGCCCCGCCCCAGCGCCCGGCATCCACTTCCGGTGTGGACTTCGGTGCAGCAGGGGTGGCGACTCAAGGCGCAAGGTAAGGGCCCAGCTGGCGGTGCTGGGCAGCCTCCCCAGCGAGCGGTCATCCACTCGCCTCCGTTATTGTCCACTGACTGCTGGTCCTCAGCTGCAGCCTGGAGAGGTCAGTCCCTGAGCGACCTGAGAGGTTGTGTTGTGGGTGTTGCATTCGGTTGGGGGCACGGCCCCATCTGCCAGGCCGTGGCTGTGGGCCTGGGGCTCACCTCCCTGCAAGGTGGAGCGCCGTGCGATGGGACGGCGTGTGCGGAGAAGCTGTCCTGACCTGCTTATTCCCCGCTAGGTGTGCAGCCTGCAGCCGTGCTGAGGTCCAGGAGGTTAAGTGGGCATTGCTTTTGTAATTGGTGCGTCCCGAAGGCCCTTCTGTTTGCTAACTTACTGGCCGTGGCTGCACCGTGGCCTTGCCACTTGTGGGGCTGCTCCTCCTGTGGGTGTCCCACGAGATGGCATACGCCGCAGCTGCAAAGTGCACTCAGGCTTCCTCCACGAGCAACACGTGGCTTCCCGGGAGCTCCCTCGGCGGCAGCTGTGCCGGGAATCACAGACGCACCTGCGGGCTGGAGTTCAGCGTGAGTGCGAGCCTCACCAGCTCATGCAGCCGGCGGCGGCCGCTCTGGGGGACAGTGCCCTCGCAGGACAAGCAGGGTGTCCTGGCACCTGACCACGGGTGTCCCCAGGGCAGCAGCAAGCCAGGCCCCGTCCAGCGCCCAGGTTTTCCTGAGACCCTGCTGCGCTCAAGGTAACATCAGTAGAAGCTGAGTGTTCTGGTTTTGTGGTCAGCCGTAGGACCAGGTGTTGTTCCCTCGGGCCTGAGATGGACAGACTGGAGCTCAGCCAAAGGCGAGAGAGGATGGGGGGTCTGGAGCCGCAGTGCCCAGCGTGGGGCCCACGCATTCACCTGGGGTCCACAGGAGGGTCAGGTGCCTGCGCCCACAGAAGCATGGGAAATGAACGCCCTTTCCAGTTCTCTTCTGAGCTTTCTGATTAGAACCCAGAAGAAATATTAGTTTGGTGCTGCTCCATCTTTGATGCCTGTCCTGCATTTGCTAGTTGTGGTTTTAACCAGAGAGGGGAGGGATGTCTGAGGTCCCAGGGCCTGTCGGCAGTCGCTTCTTTCCTAGCTCTCCTGCATTCACTGCTCCCTCAGTGTCACGGTTTTCCAGTCATGTCATGTAATGCTGGGTATCGTCTACGGTTCTGACACAGTGCTTCTTTTTAGAATAAATGTATTAAAGAGTAAAAAGAGCTAGTTTCTTTTAAAAAGTAAGGAAATACAAGTGCAGGTGACGTGAGAACCTGGTGAGAATCTCAGAAGTGTTGTGAAAGCAGCAGTCTGGAAACACTGACATAGTGTAAGAACCTGCAGGCCCGAGGGCTTGGTGGTGGAGGTGGGAGTGTCTCGGGGGCCCATGGGAGCTGGAGGACACCAGGCGTGGGTCCAGAGCGGGAACGGACCTCCTGTGGCTTAGCGCCTTCGCCCCTGGGAGGACGCTCTTGGCGGTGGCCCTGCCTGGAGGGTCGGGCTCTGCCTGCCCCCTGAGGACCCTGCAGACCCGGGACTCTGTGCAGGAGACTTCTGTTGCTCTGGAGACCACGGGGGGCAGTGATATTGGCTGTTCTTGCTGCAGATGCCAACTGTAGTCACCCTTCCCTTATGTACGTTGCTTAAGCAATGAGGAGTTTCCAGGACTTCCTTGTGAAATCGAGGGGTCCAACCACAGCCCTTGTTTCTCTTCGGCTGCCCTTGCTGCTGAAAGGACTTGTCCTGATCCCCAGTGTCTCCTCCTAGGGACAGTCCCCAGGCTGTGGACGCCTGAGAGTATACCATGAATGGTTATCTGGGGGTGAAGAATAGATAGGGGGTCAGGAAGGGAACCAACAGGGACGCGTGACCAAGCTGGCGGCCGTGCTGGGACATCCAGTGGGACTTCCGTACCACGGGACAGTGGGAGGCAACATGGGATGTGTTCAGAGTTAACCCAGGTGAGGAGCCAGGAGTTGGGCTGCTCACCGCTGCCTCTCTGTTCCGTGCGAGCTGAGGGTTGCTTCTCGGGGAATTAAGCCTGTGGCACGTCCAGCGGGCCCTGCCTGCATGCAGGCATAACGTGATTTCATGTCCAGAAAAATGTCTTCCGATGGACAGTCCCAGGTGTTCCCTCCCTGTGCCTTTGGCGGCAGAGCTGGGCATGGAGTGTTGTGAGTGGGGCGCTGTCAGCATCTGCCACACAGGTCTCCTTTCCAGATGGTGAAAAGCTGACTATTTGGAGCAAGCACACTGGGCCCATCCAGACGGCCCATTTCTGCGGGCCTGTCCGTCTTCTCTCCTGTGGGCTGTGAACCTTCTCCACAGGCCCTTCCATCCACCGCCATGACACCCTCAGTGGTCAGGGGAGCCGAGTGGTCAAGCTTGTTCCCCTGGGGCCCCTCCTTCCAGGGCACATGGCCCTGGTGTTGTGGGCCACGGAGAGTGGGTGACGGGAAAATCTTTCTTGGCTTCCAATGACTTTGCTTGGCCTCTGGTTTGGGGAAGGCAAGAGCTTCCAGCTTTGCTTTTCATGTCATCTCCGGGCAAGGGGTGCAGTGGCATATTTTAAACCCCTCCTTCCCGTTGTGCGCTGTCAGTTTGCAGCGTGGTGCTCTGTCCCCTGCAGGGCTGGGAGCAGGCTCCCCTCCTTCTGTACCACAGCCCCCGGAGGACAGACACGTGCCCAGCACACAGGCCGGGGCCTCACAGTACCAGCCACCTTCCAGGGCGCCTTTCCTCTCCCAGACCAGTGTCCCCAGCTATAGAGCGAGGGGCTTAGACTGGAGTGTCTCAGCGGACCCTCCCAGGTCTAGTGTTTGTTTTCTGTGCTTCTTCCTAAGCCAGCACTTACAAACAAAGCCTCTTTGATGGCCAGCTGTTTGCAAGAATGCTGGCTGTCGGGAAGGATGGATGAAACCCTTCCCAGGTAGCATGGAACCAGCAAATGTCAGGGGCAGCCTGCAGGAGGGAGGGGACCAAGGACGCTGGTGAGTCCCAAGTACACTGTCTGGTGCAGTGCCCAGATGTGCTCAGACAGGGAGCCCACACAGCTGGACCTGCTTCCCAGGCGGTCTGATGAGCGCTGACACACAACTGACAATTTAGGGCAGAAAGGCCAAGACAAACAGCCCCAGCGATGGTGGGGGAGAACTCAGACCAGCAGCAGACACCAGTGGGGGGAGAAATGGCCGTTCCTCTCGCGAAGACAGTGGTCAGGTTGGCGATGCCAGGGTAGGGGTCTGGGGCCGTCCTCCTGCTCACGGCGCCCTCCCTCACCTTTCCATTCAGCTGTCTCCCAGGGACCCTCCCCTCTGAGTCACAGCCAGTTCCCGTGCTGGAGCAAGTTGAGGACAGAATAGGCTGTGTTGGGCTTTCAATCACAAACTATAATTTTATTAAAATACAAGAGAAGTGCTCATCTCTCGGAGGGTTCACCGCCGCTTTGCAGCACTACCTAGGTGGCCTCAGAGAACTTCCAAAGTGCTGTCTGAAAGCTTTGCACTCCTTTGCTGAACAGGGGTGGAGGCGTTCCTCCTGCACTTTGGAAATCATTTGAATATTTATAAATTTAAGTATTTATTTTCACATTAAAATTAAAGCTCTATTGTCTTGCAACTAACCTGCCTTGTTCTGCCACTCCAAAACAAAGCCTTCTCTGGTCTGATAACTTTTATTTATAGATGGCAATAAGCATATTCAGCAGTATTATTATTCATAACCCTTGCACTAAATATCATAATCAGAATACAGACGTGCAGGGCGATTTCCATGCACAAGTCACTATGCTTCCAATTCTTACAAAGCAAAAATAGCATCCATTTTGGGATACATTATCCATTGGTGTTGCAGAAAGGTGTGGGGGGGTGGGGGCACAAAGGACTTCAAGGGGTAGAATTTGGAGAGACTGCTTCAATCCAGGGGAGCTCTGCACCCGGGAATGTGGTGAGATTTCCCATCCCCCTCTGGCAAGTTGTCTGGTGGCCTTTTGTGGGGCCCATTTTCAGGAGTCAGGCTGGTGGCTGTCTGGATTCGGAGTGTGGCTGGAAGAGTCAAGGCCTCCCTTGACCCTATTCCATCTCTTTGAGTGTCTTTACCTCTGTAGACTAAAGATGCAGCTTTTCAGAGAAGCGGCACTTTCGGGCTCAGCCCGCTAATTGACTGAACAAGACGCGGTCACACTTTACACACCATCCCATAATGGATTTTCATGTTTGTGAGTCCTAACTGGCTGTGGAAATGAAAAGCAAATGTCTCATAATCACAAATATCTTCTGGGTTATTTATTTTTTTCTAAACCCAAAGATTAAATCAACTTTACCCCCCAATTGCCAGCAAGTTCGTGGTTGTAGAGGAGCAAGAAATGACCGGGTGGCGGACATATCCGCTGTCGGCTGTTGAGCAAACACTTGTAAGTGGTTGTTTCCTAGCGCAAGTCCCTCACTTAGGTGTCCCATGAGTAACTGGTGTATTAAAGAAAGTGTGAAATAAACAGGGATAAAGCTTGCAACGCGTTTATTATTTGCTGAGGTTTTTCACCCATCCGTGCCACGGAGAAGCCGTCTTCAGGCTCAGCGTCTTCTCCCTCACACCTGGACCGGAACCCTTCTTTAAACCTGTTGTAGAAAGACCATTCTGCACATGCTCGGTCGAATGTCAACACCTGCAGCCTGGTGGGCCGCAGCACGGGGCACAAAGCGGGTCAGCAATGCTGCGTCTGTCACCGGAGGGAGCTGGCCGAGTGCTGTCCACGCGAGTCCGTGGGGCCTCCCAGCACCTGCAGGCTTCTGATGCCTTGGTGTCACGTCCGATTCCTGGCCAATCCCCGCTTCATTAGCCACCACCCCCCGTAAATAGTAACCATGTCCTTGAAACTCCAGCGAGGCTCCTGCTGGTGGGTGCGGGCAGCCAGGAGGAACCCGGCGCGCAGTGCTGGTGCGGCCCGCGGCCCAGGTGTGTGGACGTGTGCGGCGGTTCCACAAACCTGCCAAAGGCCCAGGAGCCCTTTGCGTCCCCTGGCCAGGGAGGGCCCCAGAGGTGCCGCTCTCAGAAACAGAGCATTTCCTAACACGGAAGCAGGCGCGAGGAGCCCGGTGTGCCTCCTTGGCAAGGCAAGAGCCTTCTAGTCTTTGGGGACACCCGCCCTGGCTCCGACAGCTCCTGGCAAGCTGGCAGAGCGCCGAGTTTTGCTGGCCTTTGTCTCTCCCTGGAACTTGACAACTCTCTGAAGGGAGATAAGCTGCTGGTTCAAGGGGTGGTCACTTAGCGACCCTGCTGTGACCTCCCAGATAGCCTTGGTCTTCAGATCTGGGGCCTGGCAGCCTGGCAGAACTTCAGCATTTGGAAGGCATGAGACAGCTAGACAGAGTGAACCTTTCAAAATAGGCCCACCAGACTACGAGAAGACAAAAAACGAGGCTGGCCCTCCAAATAGCAAGTGTCCTCAGAGAAGCCAGTATGGAAGGGTATGACCAGTGGCCCCATCTCTGTCTCATAAGACTGTCTGTGCCACACACAGTGTCTCTCATGGGGCCATGTGAGCTGCACAGCAGCACGAATGTCCATACCCCGTCCAAGTTGGGTGCAAGGCCCTTTCCTAAGTTTCGCCAGAGGGCGGGCACAGGTGTTTAGCATTGCGGCCCTGAGGGCTATTTGCCTTTGTCCCCACTGCTGTCACTATGCCCAGTACCATGAAATGTCCGTCTGGGCCAGCCTCCCTGCGTCCACATCTCCTTACTGCACCTGTGGGTACCCGCAGAACAGCCGGGTCTCCAGGCTGCCCTCCAGGCCAGGGCCGGGACACACGAGTCTCAGGATGGTCTGCCTGCCACCCTCCTCCCCAGTTTCCTTCTTGGCATAACTGGTAACAAATTGCTTGACTCAGCACATGATACTGGTTATGATGAATTAAATAGCTTGACCAGATCAGTGGGCCCTTGTCCCCCGGATGCCTGGCAGCCAGCTGGAGGGGCCAGGGGCACCTCCGGGCCCTGGGTGGGGGAGGGCTGTTCCACACCCCTAGGAAGCGGCCATCTGCCCTGCTTCTTCCCTCCCACCTTCTTCTCTCTAGCTCAGCAGAGAAACTACCAGAACCTGCGTTTGATTCAGGGAAAACTGAAGCCAGTCTGCGTCAGTCTGGCACAGAGGAGCAGTGTCGAAGGGCCTGGGTGTGGGTGTGAGGTGTGACATTTGGGGCACCCGAGACCCCTTCCAGGTTTTCCCCTGGGAGCCTCTCTGACCCTGGGGCCCAAAAGCACATGGCCAAGGACTCATGCCTGCATGCCCAGTGCTGTCCTGTTGATGTTCCTCTCTGTCACATACTCCCTGGGTGTCGGCAGGTGCAGTGGGGCACAGCAGAGAAATGGTTCCCCACTGGGCCAGGGCACCTCCACCCAGAGCCAGTGTGGAGCTGGGCCAGCCCAGCCTGAGGACTCAGGGGTGTGATTGCAGGCTGGCCCCCCACTTTCTGGGGGGGCCAGCCAATGGACACTGCCCCATAACTGGCCCTCCTCAGGACATGGGGACAGTGTAGGACCTGCCATTCTCGATGGACTCTGCGTGTCTGTCCCTCTGACTGCCTTCTCCAAGCAGGTTGTCTGCACAGAACCCGGTCTCCGGCTTTTTCAAAACCCTAGCCCTGCTGGGTGTCATTGGCTCCTACTGTAGTTGAAGGTGGGCGTTTGAGGGTCTCACCCCCTCCTTGCTGGGCTTTCCTGGCCACTTGCATGTGACAAGGCGAGAGGGGGCCTGCCTTCCTTGGGGCTGCGTGTTCTCTGGGATAAGGGTCGGGGAAAGGAGGCCCTCACTTTGAAGGCTTGCTCTCTGCCGCCCTCACCACGGGCGCGTTCCCACCAGAACCAGGGTAAAGACTGGCTGTGGGACACGCTGTGCTTTCTGCTTATAGAACCAACGTGGCTGAGCTATTTTGGGCAACCATTTAAATAAAAGCCAATTTGACTAAAGAGCAAAATACATTCTACCAAATGACGACGGCGAAAGGGCAGAGCTTGGAAAGGGAAAAGGAAAAGAAAAATAACACAGAGAGGGAGAGGGGAGAAAAAAGAAAATGCAAGGCATTCATTTTTCCTTTGTACTTTTTAATAAAAGAAATTTTCTGCTGCTAAAGTGACACATTAAGAGATGTACATGTCGTGGCGTTTAAAACACAATTAGATAACACCTTGTCAAATATCGCACTCCCTGTTGACAGCCCTGAGTGCAGGCACCTCCCTGGCCCGCCACTGGGGCAGGTGTCTCCCCGACGCCGGCAGCCCCGTCAGCCATTTTGCAGAAATGTTACTGTTTACCACTTTAATCATCAATCCACATCTAGTCACAACAATAAGTCAGAAGGAGCAGTAAATTATACTTGTTCAGCCCTGATGAGTTTGAACTGTTTTGCTGAAATTAACTGAAGTAATTATCTATTTTTCTAAAGCTGCAAAAAGAAGGAAAAAAAAAAGTAGTAATGTTCCATGGGGAGAAAGGCTGTGCAAGTCAGCGGCCGTGCAATATTTCAGGAAACGGTTTTTTTGGGTCTGATGACCACATAGGTTAGCTGAGGCTGTGAGACGGACGAGGCAGATCTCATAGGCTATATTCTCTCTCTGTATCTCTTTTAGCTAAAAAATCTTCGGAAAAGGCAGTGCCCTCGAGGCCACTTGTGTGTCGCCTAACGGGGCCTTGGATGAGCCATCACGTCCAGGCTGGTTCCCCCCACAGCGCAGGGGTTCACTGTGGGGGCGGGAGCTTTTGGACTTTCTGGGACCTTAAGTAAAAGGGGGGGCCTTCCATTGGGACTCATCTCCTCCATTTCCTCCACTGGCCAGTCTGGCCCTTCAGTCTTGGAGGACCCATGTCCCTACCCTGGCCACACCATGGTGGGGCCCACGGGGCACAGAGGCCACCCCGCCAGGGCTCAGAGGCCAACGGGTCCACTGATGGGTACCTGCGTCTCGCCTCCCCAAAGTGACCACAGCACCTGGGGCTTGGTCCCCTTGTGTGGGGGGACCAACACCTGCTTTAGGAACACACGGGTTGCGTGGCCTGACCAGCTTGGGGTTCTCCTTCTAGACCCACCCTGGCAGGTTACCTCAAGAGGTAAATGGGCTGTTAGGAGGTAATGGGACTGAAGGGATGGCACGAGGCTCAGCCCCTAAGCCATGCCTTGGTGCTACCCAGGAAGCCCGGCTGGGGTAGGATTCCCAACAGAGATGTTGGGCCAGAGTCCAGCTCCTGGCCCCTGGCCCCTCCCGGACCTTGGCGGAGTCGCTCTGGCTGCCGGGGTTTCTGAATTAGCTGTAACAGTCACGCTCGTTGAGTGGAATGAAGCCTTGTATGGGTACAGACCAGGTGTGGGCGTGGTCGGTCTGTCACCAATGGAGCTGCTAAAAGTCCCGCCCGTGTCCTGGCTTGAAGAATACAGAGGCTCTGAGCTGTGTCGCCTTCTGTACCCTCCAATAGCTTCACAGGAGTGCAGGCAATGCCAAAGGCACCCTCCTGCCCTATCGTCTTGACAGGAGTGTCCCCCAGACCCCACCTAGTGACGGGAGCTGCAGGTCCAGGACTCACCTTAAAGAAGGAGGACTGGGGGCCCAGGCACCCATCATGGAGAATCTCCACAGGGGCTCCAGTGCCCACGCAAATCCCTCTAAGCCCAGCCACTTAAAGAATTTTGAAAACCCCCTTTTAAAGCCGCACCAAATATACACCCTTGTCTAGATTCTTCAGAAACCTGGGGACTCCACTTTCTTCTCAATTTTCTGGGTAATTAAGGCAAAATTAAAGTAAAACAGACGGTTAGGTGTGGGGGAGGGAGCATGAAGCGTCCTTATCCACTCCATCTATCTAGGTAAGTCCTGGCCGCAGAAAAACTGCTCACCCTGCATGTCTGAGCTGGGCAAACATGATGGTCTCACTCGGCACGACACTGCTTTCTGTGACTCAAGGAGACAGACCAGCCACGCGCGAATCTGAAGTGCTAGCTTAAAACACCGTTTTCTGTTTTGTCTCCTCAGCTGATAGGCAAGTTTCTTGAAAAAGAATTCCCTCCTTCTTTCCCGCCCTCCCTCCACCTGTCTTTGCAAACTTCTGCCGGCCTCACCGGCCTTCAGACTACAACCTAGAAAGCGTGCTTGTTCATCCCTTCACACCTGAGCCATGTGCACCTTCGGACAAGGCAGAAACTGTAGATTCTTTTCTGATCACATGGAGAATGAGAGTTACCAGGGAGGCGCTGGATCTGGACAGACAAGGCCTGAGGAGGCTTGTAACTGTCACAAAGCGCCCGGCAGCCTGCAGGCGCTGGCCCTTCTCCTCAAAGGGTGGTCTGAGGACCACCCAAAAGCTGTCGGGTGCCCTTAGAACTGACGTGACAAGTCCCCTGAGGGTTTGATTCTTGCTCGTAGCTTGTGTGTCATGTTTATGACTGAACCGTGTTCACCAGGGTCACGGAGAAGAAGTTGTGACTCTGGGCCCGTATTCTACTCCCAAAGGTTCCTCATTGCTTATTAATCTTGGTTTGTAAACAGTGCAGACCCAAACGGGACCCAAGGTGCCGTCCGAGCTGGAGCTCAGGGACGGGATTGGAATCTGGGCTGCCGCTCTGCACCGGTCCTTTCTTCATGCATCTCACAGGGCTCTTGGGGACCCCCGGCCCCAGTCCTTCCTCCCGCTTCCCTGAACACGTGCTTACGGATCGGCTGGGGGGAGCAGAGAGGCTGGGGTGCCCAGGAGACCCTGGATGGGGAGGCAGCGAAGCGCCTGTGCCCTTGGGCCCAGACTGGGGGGGCGTGCCCGTGCTGTGTCCCCATTGCTCTTCGGTGGCTAGTGACAGACTCCAGAGTGGGATGGACGTGCAGAGGCCTCCAAGAGGTCAGGCATCAGACTCTTTGGCTTTAAGTTTTTCTGCAGAGAATTGAGTGTGGACCTACTGACAAGAGCTCTTTTGTCCCAGTGGCTCCTGGTCAGGTGAAGTGTCATCTCATTCGTTGTTTTTGTTGGTGACTGAGCAACTGCTTTCTGGTGTTACTTATGGAGTTTTCGTGAAGGAGGCGCCTCTGGCATTTCAACCTGGGCACTGTCTTTGGCTGGAGGGTCAGCACGCTAACCTGCCAGACCAGACTGAGGGGAGAACTAAGTCGGAAGAAAGGCTTTCCCCAGGTGCCCCGGGTTCTGAGGGCGGGGACACTGCCACCTAGAATCCTGCCTTTGGTGCGGGACCGCACAAAAAGCTCATCAGAGTGGGAAGTTTTAATTGACAGAAGGGGAAACTGAGGCCTGGAGAGAGAAGTGATCAGTGTGGACTCTGCACAGGTGGAGGTGTTCTCTCCGCGCAGTGTGGCTGCTGTGACCTGGGGTTTGGGGAACAAGCTGTGCCTGGGTGTTCCCGAGGGACCTGAATCTTGCCTTAGAAAAGCTGCTTAAAAATAATACTACCAAATCTGTCTCCACTGAGGATGACAGAGGATAGGCACGTGGCCCCCGCCCCACACAAGCAAGGAGAGGTGAGCGGCCGCAGGCACACAGGCTGGTAGGTGGCCCTTGATGGGTGACGGTCGTCTTGCGCCAGGCGTCCCTGATGTTCTGACACTCCCTTCCGTGCGCACACCGGCCTCCCGCTCGTCACTCAGGCCTCATGGCTTGGATTTGTGCTTGATGTCTGCCACGTGCCCTCGACTGGAAGCTGCAGGAGGGCATGACTGTGCACTGTAGTTACCCCTGAACCCCCAGGGCCTGACACAGTGCCTGGAATAGAGAAGAGGCGCTCAATAGAGACAGGCTGAGCGAATGAATGAATGAAAAACGGATGGGTGGATGGATGAATGACAGTGTTTTGTGAGCACAGGGATTGTCAACCCCACAGACCCTGTGGAACTCGCCCAGATGGCCCACGACCTTACAAAGCATTCTAAATGAACAAATAAGTGCTACGTGGTCACCTGTGAAAACATTGTGGACACCGTTTCTTAAGCCGGGTGGAGAGTAACCAGATAGTCAGCTCACTGGGATTAGCGTCTTATTGATCGTTTTTGATTATTTTTATATATTAAATATGTAACTCAAAATCAATTTAAATAAGAAATCAAGATGCCACCCATCTTATATACTGATGGGAGTAGAATTTAGTATGTTGTTGCAAACGACAATTTCATGAAACAGTACCGTACATAGTAAAATGTCTTTTGAAAAAAGCAAAATATCTTTCTAAAAAGTACGTGAGATCTGAAGCATCAGTTCCACTCCTAGAAATGGACACGAGGTCAGGAAGCGGGTGCTGGAGGGAGCAGGTCCAGTGTCCAACACACCTGTTTGTAAGAATGGAAACTACCCGGACATCCAGTGGTAGAAATTTATCGAATAATAGGTAAGGTACTAAAATAATAAACTTCTGTGGATAAATGTATAAGACTGCCAATAGCATGTTACTGGCTTTTTTTAATTTTAAAAAATATATTTAGAAAATTTCATTTTCCTAAAAATAGGAGCATTTGTAATATTATGCATGCATAGAAATATTTTGAAGTCTATATTCCAAGTCTATCTTCTATACTGGGGTGTTATTGCATATTTTTATAATGAGTGTATATTACATTGACGATAAGAAGAGTATCTTTTCATTTTGGAAAATATATAATCAAATAGCAATGTAGCTTTGAAAGAAGGCTGCTGAACGTCACGAAATGTCTGCGTGTTCTGTGAGAAGGATCAGCTTCCCTGGTTTCTTCCTTTCTTATCATCACAGGCACTCACGGTCCGCACACAAACGCCTCGTGAGTCAGCTTGGGGAAGTGAACTGGTTACTGTGTAATAGGAAGACAAGGTGTCAGAATTGAATCTGGGGGTCTGGGGAGATGCATCAAGGCAATGTTGTCGATTCAGAAGGCACAAACCATGCAGGGAGTTAGACCCACACCTGTATTTTTCACACCGAGTCACTGCGTTCTGGAGAGCGTGAGCGCCCCGCCTGAGGCTCAGCAAACCTGAGGCAGAGCCAGGCGTCCTGACGCCCAGCCCTCCATGCGGGCGTGGTTTTGCATGGGCAGCGCTTCTGGAACAGCTGCAAGTCCATACATGTCCCTCCAAAGGCAGCAGGTTTCCCAGGGTGCAGTCCACGCGTGTCGAAGCCGCTCAGACAGTCATTATGTGGTTAACGCTCTCCACGCTCTGGTGGGTCAGGGCTTTGATCAGCCCATTTTACAGGCGAGCAAACCCACTCTCCACCAGACGCCAGAGGAGGCTTTCTGACATCAGCGTGCCCAGCAGACAGTCTGTGTCTATGAGCACCCCGTCCCCACGACAGCTGTGACTGGCACCCCACCTTCTGTGTTTGTCCCCTAAGGGGACACGTTCAGAATGGCTTCCAAAGGACCCTGCTTGCTTCCCGTGTCCAGGGAGTCAGCTGCTGCAGAGGGAAAGAGTTGGCATTTGAAAAGCCAGGAGTGGAGGCAGGTGCCAAGGGCCTAGCAACCGGTCCTCTCTGGGATCCTGAGCTGCCATCACGTCCAGGCACATGGCAGGAGCAGATGTCACTAGGAAAATGTGGTGATGGGGACACACATCTCTCAGGGCCTCTGAAAGGCACCTTTACAAGGCTCAATGCCTTCTGCTGTCCTGGCACGTCCTGTGGCCTCTGGTCTTCATGGCTGAGGCGAGAAACCTGGTCTGCGGGGGCGGCCGGCTGCCAAGGAGTCTGCCCTGAGGCCTGGAGGGGCACTGAGCCCCTGAAGTCGGCAGTGTTCACACCACTGTCGAGGGACCACACCGTCCCTTCTCCCCCTAATGCCACGTCGAGGGTGGGGGAACAGAATTTACTCTATTTGAGGCACAGTGGTGGTCCCCCTTTTCACCGGGCTAGACGGTCATGAGGGAACAGCTGCACTGGGGAGACACAGGGAAGAATGGTCCTGACTGTGGATGGAATTGAGGGCCATGTGTGCAGGGGAGGGTGGTAGCGTCTTGGGCTCCACAGGCCACTCGTGTGCACCGTCGTCCAGCTGGGGCCCTCACTCACTGCGATCACGAGAAGGTCAGCCTCTCCATGCCTCAGTTTCCTTCTGTGTGAAAAGTGGGCTGTGTGATCACTGCCATGGAAGAAGTGGCTGGGTAGGAAGAGGATCTGTGTTAGAAAGTATAAGGTCTAAGAGGTGTGCTTGGCACATGGGGGACGCTGTCTGTGGAGGCCTAGGAACAGGTGGCCGAGGTGGCTGGAGTGGGGCTGCTGGCAGAAACAGAAAAGGGAAAGCAAAGTGAGGATGTGAAGACTGGGTGCGAAGGCTGGCCAGCTCCCCTGGGGTGACACAGCATGCTGCGCTGGCCAGGGCGCTGCTCTGCGTCTCCGCCCAAAGCTCGGCCTTCTGGACAAAGGCTTCTTCCTGTGCAGCTCCTCTCGCCTCCGTGCAGCTTCTCTCGCCTCCATGCAGCTCCTCTCGCCTCCGTGCAGCTCCTCTCACCTCTGTGCTGCTCCAGTATCACGGTTTTTGTTGGTCTTTGAACAGAAGCTCCCTGAATCACACACAGGGCAGGACACCCACATGCTCCTCTGACTGCGTGCCACTGGAATCTGCTTTCAAATATTTTTTTAAAGTTTATGTGTAATTTGCTTCACTTTAGAAAGTGCAGAATGAAGGTTTTTTGATGATATTTTGTGATGAAGGTATTTTAATGATTATTTTCATGATGAATTTTAATTTAGCTCTCCTTTGTTCATCAATATCTTTCACATCCCCTCATTACTTAAATATTTATATTTTAAACATAAAAGTAACATGATCTCGGGGAAATATTCCCTATGTTTATGCATCTAATATGGTAGAAATATATGTTTATGTATCACTGGTCTTACTCCTGTTCTGCAAATATGATCATCAGTCATCATGCGATAGAGATTTTCTGCAGTTTGCTTTTGTCACTTACAAAGAATGAAGTAGGTGTGGGAGCATTGACTTTAGTCTCAAGTGACACTGTTACCAGTCTCGTAGTATTCTGTTATGTCGCGTGCAATCATTTGTGTCACCAGCCAGGTATCTGTGTCCGAGCACACAGGGTAGGGAGTGGTCCCGAGTTTCTGTTACCACCACACCAAATACCTGTTGTATACTTGCACAATTGAATTGCACAATAAATTCGTACAAGAGGAATTGCAATTGCATTTTTAAATGGATTTATTTGCAATAATAGTTATAAAATCTTAAATGGTATGAGTTGCATGAAAATGGACTTTTTCATCTAGTGCCAGACCAGAAGAAACCTTGAAACCTAACAAAGATAATGTGAAGAGAGGAAATGGATTTCTAGGAAATATCTCCCCTGGGCTGTTGTTTTGTAAGTAACCATTTCCTGGGGCGACTAGGTGGGCGGTGGTTGGCTTGGGCATCTGCAAGTGTGAGAGACCCTGGAGGGTTTTGTGGGGTGACCTGGTGCTTTCGAAAGAGGGTTTGCAGGACAGGAGTCAGCTGGGGACCTTCAGGAGACTTGGCCAGGGCTGACTGCTGCAGCTCTTACAAGGCGCCCACTGTTTACCCAGCCGCGGGCTAGCAGACATTTGGATGAGCTGTGCTGGGTGGTGGTCTGGAAGGCTCTGATGCAGCTCAGAGTCCGGGCAGGGCTTGTTTCTGAGCTCTGAGGAGCTAGGTCCTGGCAGCCTGGGGACCAGGAGTCATCACCATCACACTTCTCCTCGTGGCTTTCGGAGGGGCTTGGACAGATCGTCAGAGGAGCTTCTGTGTAGGAAGCTCCCGTAATGCTCTCTTAAGAAACAGCAGGACCTCTGCTCCCTGTGATGTTGTGGCAGCTCCCTGAGGCCTCAGAAGTGGACATCAGGGGCAGAATTGCGCCTCAGAGCTGGGCACAGAGATGGGAACTGTCGGGCAGCCACTGAGGACATGACCTAATCCCCGTCTCAGAGCCCGGCGTCAGCCCGGAGCCCCCTCTGCTCCAGTTCCCCGCACGCATGGCCCTGGCACTAATACGGTATAATGTGAGGAGAGCGGAGGTGTGGGGTGTGGGGCGAACAGAAGTGGGGGGCCTCAGGCCACCCGGCGTACAAACAGGCGTCGCAGAGAAGCTGCCGTGGGGCCTCGTACCCTTCTCGCTGGTGCATTAGAACCCTCTGCTCTGCTCAGTTGGCAGAGACAGAAATAAGAAGGGTCTTTTCTAAAATGCAGTCGTATAAACCGTGTTTGTACGCTTACCACATAATCCTTAATTGCTTCCGCACTTTATGTGTGAAGAGCTTTGACTGCATTTCTGGATACTTAGAGAACTGAATAAGTCAGAAATTCTTCCTCTCTCTAAATTTGGGCACTGTGTGTAAGGGAGGGTTGGCTGGAAGGTTGGCGACATGGTGCACATTGTTTCTGAATAAATTTCCTTGGAGTCATTGATCCACTGAGTGTCAAATAAAATGTGATACCCACAAAATTCAAGTGCGACCCTGACAGTTTTCCAGTACTTAAAGTCATTGCCCTCCTGTTTAATAACAGTGTTTATAAAATTACTTTCTGATTGGCTAGGTCTGTGGCATGCTCGTGTCAATAACCTGCCTGCAAATATGTGCCTGTGGCCTTTGACCTTGGTTTTCAAAATAATTTTCATCTCTTAAGCGTGAACCAGTGCAGGCCCAGGAGTCAGGAGTCGCGGTTGCCAAGCACCAGCCTTCCTTGGCTGCTTGGCCCTGCGTCCTGGGATGTCCACTCTGGCTCCCTGGGCATCCTGGGGCGCCTAGGCTGGCACCCTGTTGAGGGTGGGTCTCGATTCTTGAGTGAGTGCCACATCCTCCGAAAGGGATCTGAGATCACCAAGCAGTCGGTGGTTTCAGAACCATTCATTCTACCTTTGCAGTGACCTTTATTCTCCAGATTTTATAGACGGACAGACGGGACTGTGAATGGCTGAGTCACTTTCTAAGACCACTCGGGTGGGGAGGACATGGATTTAGAGCTTGCCCTCTTCCCCAAACCCTATGGAGTATGGAGACTTGGCTGTCAGGATTTAGACTGGAGGCCAGGGTTCCCAGACCCTGAGGAGAACACGTAACATTGCTGTTCCTGAGCGGCTCCCTAATTTTTGAGGGACCACCGTCTCTTTGTCACGCAGAGCAACGGAGTGGCTGCCTGCCTTTCACTGAGCTACCTGGGGAGGGGGCTCACTGGTGAGGAGGGACCAGGCTTGTCCTCTCACCGTGAGGCCACATCTGGGGATTTCCTTTGGGATTTAACAACCGTCCGCCTATCAACTACTGTGCGTCTTTCACTATTGTCCCAGTGGGCCTTCCAGGAAGAATGTTTTTAAATTACTTTTTAAACTTTTTACTTTGAAATAGTATCAGACTTACACAAAGGGTTGCAAAACTAGTGCCACGTTCTCACATCCTAAACCTAGGTACCTTAAACGCCACCATCCTACATTTCTTCACTGTGGTTACCTAAACCAAGAAGTGAACCTTGATTCTCGTCACTAACCCAGCCCCTGTTCAGATGTCCCCAGCGTCCCACTGACACACTTTTCCTAGGCCAGGCCACAGGGCTGGGTCCTGCATTGCACCCAGTTGTCCTGTGTCTTTCGCCCCCTTCAGTCTGGGACAGTGCCTTAGGCGTCCTGTGTCCCACGACCTTGACATCTGAAGGGCACCGAGTGGCCAGCTGTCTGTGGAACACCCCTCAGTCTGGGCCTGCGTGTGGCTGTTTTCTCGTGGTTCCATCGAGATTGTGCACTTTAGGCAAAAATGCCGTGGGGTTGTGTCGTGTCTCGCAAGGGCATCACACAGGGGCCGCACGAGGCCCTGGTGTGTCTCTCCTGCTGAGGTGACTTCCAGTCACTTGGGTAAGATGGTGTCTTCCAGGTTCCTCAGCTATGGAGCCATCAGCTTTTCCTTTGTAATGAAGAACTGTCTTGGGGGACATACTTTGAGACAATGCAAACATCGTTTTCATTGCCACACTTTCGCCCCCTGATTTTTATATCCACTAGTGGGTCTTGCCTATAGCAATTATTCTGTGATGTTCTAGTTGAGATTTTTTGATTTCCCTTATTCCTTCTACATGTTTTAAATTGGAATTCTTCTGTAAGGAAAAGGTGCTCCTTCCCTCTCATTAGTCATTTGATTTTCTTTATCAGACTCACTGATATTTATTTCCTTCTATAGGTTACAAACCCATTACTATCATTATTTTGTTGCTCAGATTGTCACAGCTTTGGCCATGGGCAGCACTGGCAAATTGGACGTTCCTCCATTATTATCTGAGCACTCAGGAGGAGCTTTTGTCTGTTTTAATACATGCCCACCATGAAAACTCAAACTGGACAAAAAAGTCTACCTGTATAATGAAAGTGGATCTTCCTGTCCTCAAACTCAGGCCAACCCATTGCCAACCACCCAACAGTTAATGTGTGCACTTCAGTACATTTTCTGTGCAAACATATATGTGCATGCATATTAATTTTAAACACAATTTGAAGCATACTATAGACACCGTTCTGTTCCTTGCTTTGTTCCTTATCAATATATCATGCATGTCTTTCCACATCTTCCGTATTTTTGCTTATAGTTGCCGAGTTCCTAGTTCCTTTGTAGAAGTCCACCAAAAGTTACTTAACCACCCTCCTGTGGAATAATTATATAAATATGTGTGTTTGTTTACATGTGCATACGTGATACTCATGTATACAATATGTAATCTAATATATAGTATATGTATTATGTATAGTATATATATATTTTTCTCTCTTTTGCGACTGGCCACCTTTATGGTGTGTGTGTGTATGTGTGTGTGTGCATGTGCGTGTGCGAGCGAGAGAGAGAGAGAGAGAGAGAGAGAGAGAGAGAGAGAGAGAGAGAGGTTCCTATAAAACAAAATCAGAGAAAAAGAATTGCTTAGTCAAAGGAAGAAACCTTTGCCCATCTGATAGGTTTTCCATTGTTTTTATTTACATGTCTTTAATTATGAGTGACATTGAACACATTTCCATATGTTTATGTCATTTATATTTCCTTCTCTGCGAGTTGCCTTTTCATATCATTTGCCCCTTTTTTTCCCTGCTGAATGATTGATATCTTTCTCGCTGATTTGCAAGAGCGCATTATATATTAAGGAAATTAGCCCTTTTCTGTCATTTGTGTTATAAATATTTTTCCCAGTTTGTCATATGCCTTTTGATTTTGTTTATAATTTTTTTTTTTAATCATAGTGAGGTTTTAGATTTTTTTCTACTTAGATTTATCTGTCATATTATGGCTTCTGTGACTTACTCCCAGATTTTATATTAACCTCCATGTTATGTTTCATGATTATTTATATTTTTGGCCTTTACATACTTAATCATCTTGATTTTATTTGGGTGTAAGAAGTGAATTAGGGTTCCCGTTTTATGTTTTATCCTCTCCAACCCAATAGCTCAGTTGACTAAATACCATTTATTAAATAATTCTTTCTCCCACTGATTAAAAAAGGCCCTCTTATCATTTACTAAATTCTCAAATGCGTTTACATCCATTTCTGTCCATCCCTGTCCATCTATGGCTCTGTTACTCACTTGACCCGCCTGTTATTCCGTCTTCTGTCCCAAGTATGTTGGGGACTAGAGAATTCAGTGACGTGTCAGATAAGGCTTGTTCTTTTTCTTTTTCAGATTTTTGCTCTCCAGTTTTATATTTATTTTTACATGATCTTTGGTCTTAGTCTGAAAATTATTCTCCCCACAAAATACTCAGCAGAATTTTTTGAGGTGGTGAGGAAATACAGTAAACTTATAAATGTACAGGGACAATTAACGTTGTTATGACTTAGAATCTTACAGTCAAGAGCAGAATAGGGCTTCCTGTTTATGCTGTTCAATCATTGTAAACAATTGATTGTTTTCATTTATTTATACAGGCCCTAAAATTTATATGTAGGTTTATTTCTGGGTAGTCTCTCTCTCTCTCTCAGTCTCTCTCTCAATCTCTCTCTCTCTCTCAATCTCTCTCCCCTACATGTTGTATTGAATTGTAAATCAAATCTTTTCTTCAGTATGTTTTTCTAATTGGTTATTGTTTGGGTTAATCAAAAATACTGATTTTTGTATATTCATTTTACAACCAGCCACCTTTCCAAATTGTCTTATTTTTTCTAATATTTTTTTCAGCAGTTTCTCATAAGTCTTTTGGTATGGAATCATACTACACGCAAATAATAATAATCTTCCCTCTTTTTAACTAATTTAGAATCTCCTATCTATTCCTCTTTTCCACTGCAATGACTAATGTGTCTGAGAGGAATGTTCAGTGGCGGTGTGGGGGTGTTTCCACTGCGCTGTGTGTCATCAGCATTTCAGTGTCTGGTTATGTCCACGTTCCATGCACACCCATTTATGACGACTTGGTTGATTGTTCATTTTAATCGGCGATTTGTGTTTAAATTTATAAATGCCCCTTATGGATTTGTGGAGGTGATCAAACATTTTTCTCAGTTGGTTATATTAAAATATTAAAATAGTGACTCATAATGATTTCCGTATAGTGAAATAAACATCTTTTTATTTAAGGAATCAACTCTCTCTATTTGATTGAAAGCTGTTATTCTTTTTAATGTGCTCCTGCCAAAGTCTGCTGTTTAAAACATTGTTTAGGGTGTGTTGCATTGCTACTCAAAAGTAGGATTGATTTATGGTTTTCTTTTTTGATATCTTTGTCAGGTTTTGATATTAATGTCATACCACCTTCAAAAAAAGAATTAGAAGATTTTCCTTCTCTCTTTATGCTCTTAAACAGTTGAAGTAGCATTGGTGTCATCTGTCTTTTGAAGGATTGATAGGATTAACTGTGAAAAATGTCTGGGCCTTGAGCATTTTTGAGATGGCTCTCTGATAGCCTCTTAATGTTTTTGTTTGTTTGTTTGTTTTTTAATGGTAATTGGCCTGTTTAAGTTCTTTCTCTTCTGTGGTCAACTGTGGTAATTTCCACTTTTATAAAAACGTATTCATTTTATTTACTTAGGATTATTTGCACAAAATGAAATCCTGTATTCTTTTTAGATAGTTTAGTGTTTATTTGTGGTTTAGCCATATTATTATTTCTAATTTGGGAAATCTATGCTTTCCTTCTTTTGTCTTTATTAAGAGTTTCTCACCCTCCACGTGTTTGACATTTTAGGTGGGTGATTCTTTCCTGTGGGGTCGTCATGGGCACTGTAGGATGTTCAGTGGCACCCCTCGCCTCCACCCATGAAATGCCCTAGCAACTGCCCAGTTGTGACAACCAAAAATGTCTCCAGACATTGCCAGATGTCCCCTTGGGGTACAAACCACCTCTGCTTGAGAACCACAGAGATTGCTAGAGGTTTATCCATTTTATTGTGTTTCTCCCCTACAAAGATATAGTATATTCATTAAATAGCTTTCATTAATTTGTGTTACTACTTTAGTAATTTTTCTTGCTTTGCTTAAATATATTTTGTTCCTCTTTTTCTTCATTGTGAATTGAAAGCTTGGTTCACTAATTTTCTTGCATTCTTTGTGAAAAACCTAGGTTTTAAAAGTTATGATTCCCCCCTTTATACCTTTAGCCCCTTGATAGTTAATGATTTATTTTAAACCAGAAATTCTGCAATTTTCCTTTTACTTCTCACTTTATCCTGAGTAATTTTCATCTTTAAGAAGTTTTCGCTGTTTGAGTTGCTTTTTTGGCTTGGTTTCGTTTAGTTTTCTATGGTGGGCATTAATATGTAGGTCCACAGATGTCCTCCTCAGAGGCTATGGTGTGTGTCAGACTTCTTTGTAATCAGCTGGGTTCTTGTTTACAGTCCATTGAAAAGCGTGAGCGTCTTCCATTTTAAGAGGCTGCCCTCTGAGGCACTTCTAGTGGATTTACCTTATCAGCTGTGCTCCTTGTATTTTCCACATCCTTTCTAATTTTTATCATCTAGAACGGAGCATGAGTCAAACTCTTGTATGACTATTTTGTTTTGGTGACTTGTGCGTTCTTTTTTAAAAAATGCTTTTTGGTTTTTTTGTCTTGTTTTTGCTCTATGAATTTTTGGTGCACATTGATCCAGGTAGGTTATTTTCCACTTTAATCCAATTAGATCACTGTATGTATCTTGTTTGATTAATCTTTATGAAGTGTCTCTATCTGGTGACATACTTTTGCCTTAAATTTAAACTTACCTGAGAAAATTATCAAAACCTTACTTTCTTTTCTATTATGTGTTGATGTTGGGTCACAATTTTAATTTTTCTCAGTCACTTTGCCTTCGGTGAGACATGTAACACTTTGTTCTGATTTTATCACCCAATGTTAAATGTTTTAATAGGCAAGATTAACCCATTTATACTTAGGTATTGATGCAAAAAAGTATATTTGGTTCTAGTTCTGTGATTTTACTTTAAGTTTTCCTCTGTCTTTATGATCTTTTCTATCTTCTGCTATATTATCTGAGCTTTCTTTGTTTTATGTGTGTTTGTGTATATTTTTTCACCAAAAAATAGTCTTTTAAATATTGTAGTAGTTACTTTTGCATAACTTTATATTTTTTGATATTCTCAAACCCTTTTGTTGATTTGTTATTTTTGTTCGATTGCTTGTTGGTTGGTTGATTTGTTTGTTGTTGTTTTGCTGTGGAACCCATAGGGTTCTTTTGTTTATTCTTGATCTGAAATGCAGCCAGGTTTCCTAAGACTGAGTGGGCTCTTTCAGTCCAGAGATTGCATTCCTTTATTTGAGACAGTTTTCTTTTATTATATCTTTGGTTTTTTTGTTACTTTAAAAAATCTTTTTTCTTCACATACACCTTTTATATGCATTCTTTTTTATATGCATTTGTCTTGCCTATCACTTTTTTCTTTTATCAACTTTAGTACTTGATTTTTTAAATTATTTTACTCGATTTTCTCAAGACCTGTATCTCTGTATTATCTGCAGCACCTGCTCACTCATTTTGCTTCTAAGTGCTTCTATTTCTAACAGGTGACTTTATTTTTATTGTGGCAAAGTGGCTTTATTTGTCTTCTTTCATCCCTTTCTGAGTCCTTCTGTTTGAGCATCTACATTCTGATGGTAGCTTTTCTAAGCTCTGTTCCAAAGGCCCCTGTTTCCTTTATTGCACATGCAAGTTGAGCGTTATTCCATGACACATGCTGACATGTTCCTGTTCTTTCCTGGAGAAATAAAATTTTCTCTTTTTAGGTATTTTCTGCTTTTTTATTTTTATAGTTGTGTTTCTGATGCCTTTTTTCTGGTGTCAGCATTAGCAAAAGCATTTGTTGGAGGAAGTGAAATTGAGGAAATTGGGTTGGAAAGAGGCTGAGGTCTTGAATGCGCAATAAGGAGCCTGGACACGCCTTGCAAGGGTGGGAGGCACGGGTGGGGTCTGAGGGGAGCCGTGGCGTGGGAGAGAAGGTCCAGGCAGACGCCGCCTCCGGCATCCATGGCAGCAGGTAACGCCTGCCCCTCTGAACTTCGGCTCCCTCTTTTATGATGCTCAGCATCTTCTGCTTCCTGTGAGAGTAACGGATGCACTTGCCTCATCCCCACATTGGACTCAGCTCCTTGAGGGCTGGGACTCTGCTCCCCTGTGGGGCCAAGTGGGGGACCTAGGTCCCCAAAGCAGCGTGTGTACCGTTCTTCATTGGAACCAGTGTGCGCGACCTCCAGTCAGAGTTGCTGTCTCCCAGGGAAGGGCGAGGTGTGTGTGGGACAAGGTAGCCAGGGAAGGCTTCCTGCAGGAGGGGGACTCAGCAGGGCCAGGAAGGCAGAAACAGTGAAACCCACAAACTCAGATGCGTGTAAAAGTTGGAATCCATGCCTCACGCTCCCAGTGGTCTTTTCCTGCTCCATTTTTCCCAGGGCCCTTTTCACTTTCTGGCATATGTACAAATCCATATTTCTCATGTCGTAGTTTCCTGCCCCTCTTTGAAAGGAGGCAAGCTACACGGGTGCAGTCATTCTTGTTCATTTTGCTAGTGATGTGTCTCTGGTACCTAGAACAGTGCCTGGCACATAGTAGGTGCTCAATAAATTTTTGTTGGATGAATGAGTGTCCACAGGTGGCAGGCTGTGACATGGCTGAGTGGCATGGGCATGGCATTTACACAGAGACCTAATGGAATATTCTTCACTTCCACAAAGAACAGTTCTTTGTTGTACTTACTTAAAGGTCCCTGCCTCAATCTAGCTTTTCTTTTTTATTCTGTTTCTACCTTTTTCTTGGTAACAATATAGGTATACGAGTACAGAAATGTTTCTGTGCCATAACGTGAAGAACACTACCCGTGCAAGGAGAAATGCTGGTTGACACTCAGTCTCAATGACGAGAGGTGACAGGGCGTGATGGGGACTGTGGGAAACTGGAGAGCAAATGTTGTGTGAGGGGGTGGCCTCCGCTCTGCCCTGCAGCGCCCCTGGGAGAGAAGTGGGGCCAGTGGTGCCCAGTGTTTCAAATGAAGCCAGGCATCTGGGTTTTTATGTGAAACTTCACTATTGCTAAATGTGGGCTCATATGTTCACCAGAAACACCAGCACGATGTGGGTGAAAATGGAGCAAAGCATGCTGGCTCCCGGAACGGCTGTGGAGCTGCATGGCTGTGCGCCCCGTTCAGCCTGTGAGCGGAAGTCCTGCAGGTGCCATGTGACCCTCTGCCATCCTGGGATCCGTGTGCTCGGTCCCCACGCCGTGGCTGCCTCTTCCCCGAGCCACCGTGCAGGGTCTCAGGGTCACTCACAGGAAGGGCAGTGGTGGCCCCAGGGCTTTCGTCTAAAGGGGTGTCAGCTCGCTGGACAGGGTATAATTTCAGTCAGCGTGTTCTTGTCTGATTTTAGTTCAATATCACTTCCCACTTGCAGACCTTCTGAATGACGCAGGAAAGGCAAAGCGACGCGAAAGGTGCTCCCTGAGGCAGGTCGGTGTCCGAGCAGAACTTTAATTATTCTTTTTGAACCTCATCATAATGTGCTACCCCAATTCTGGCAAAAAAATAAAAAGTCTGATGGGAAAGATTTGTGTCACCTGTACCAGGATTTTAATGTTTTTTAATGATAGTCTTTATATTTTTAGAAGCACTGAACAAAAGGAAGGGCCTTTCTAATCAAGAGTATTGTTTAGCTAAGGAGCGTCAGACAATATTTGTGATAAATAGGAAATGGCTGCTCCTAGGGTCTCCGCGGTGGCGTTCAGAATCCCACATTGTCCCCAAAAGTATTTTTCGTTCTGGTTTGAAGAGCAGCATCTCATGGAGTCGTTGGGTGGGGAGGGCAGGAGGCTAAGTTGAGAAGGCACTAGATTTAGAAAGTTCTCACCGGGAATGAAGCCCCTCGAGTTGGTTGCTTTCTGTCACAGATCATCAGAGATGATGTGTAGGCCTTTCAGGGGGACTGAATTGTGCCAGGCCTTCCTTCCATAATTTCAGAGAGGGGCTGCGGGAGGGAGCTGCTCGCCGGTCCCCAGTCACAGGCGGGGCGTGCGGCCCGCTCTTCTCTCCTCCGCTCCTCCGTGGGGCTCTCAGAGGCCGAAATCAAGTATCCTTTTCCCTCTCCAGGCACGTCAGACAGTCCCTATTAGATGAAATCCGAGCCCTAAAGAGCTCCATTTCCTTTCAAAGCTGTCCAGGATCGCCTCTAAGTGCCAGACCTAAAAACAGTATCTTTACAACCACCAGCGGTAATTCAGTATGATAATGTAACTATGTTTTTGTTTTAAACCTGACAGCAAGTAAAGTTATGACCAACATAAAGCTGGGGTGCAGAGTGGCCGGTGGTGGCAGCTTGGGCCCCAAGGCTGGGTGCGCACAGAGGGGCTGGGACCAGGACCTCCTACTTCACGTGACACCCCCTGGTGCCTGGTCCCCCTACCCAGGTCACACCCTGTCCTCAGCCCTCCTCATCTCGATTCATTTGTGTTTTAAACTAAAACGGTTTGAAAGGGTACCCCAGACGGTGTGCAGAGCTCTTCTGTTCACATCCACACTCCTCAAACCAAAGGTTAAAAATACTTTCTGGCTTCTGCATTTAAATGGAAACCTGTGGTAACCAAAACTAGCTCACCTTGAACTTCCCAGCTGGAAACGTCCCCTTCTCCTGCTGATGCCAGTGAGAGTTACTTATTTCCATGGGCTTTGCACTGGCCCTTTGGCCAATTGGAAAAATAAGAGTCCCTGTTATTTATTAGGGCGTTTTGGGCAGTTTGTTGTATGTCAAAGCTGTAAGTATAACAGCTGTACCTTCCCAAAGCAGGGGGCCAATGATGCAGATTTCAATTGCCTTTAGCAGGAGCAAAATCTCAGAGACGTCAGCATAGTTGAAGCGGCATTCAGATTTGATGAACCAGTAGTGTTCAGGACGGTTCAGTTTCCCTTTGCATTGTGGGAGCAGCCTGAGGTGTAGTCCTGCCGTCACCCTGGGCTCCTGGCACTGGCCATCCTGCCCACCTGGGCCAGAGCACGCTCAGAGCTTGTGCCTGCAGGGGCGGAGGGGAGAGGACGTAATAGACAGCTTCACTTTCACACCTCTTAGAAGTCTTTGTAAGAATAGGCCCTCCTGCAGGAGCTTTTTTGGGATGCCGTGCTTTGTACCTCTGTGTTCTCATGCTGTTTGGGAGGGTGTCAGTGCGTGTTTTACCCGCCCTGACCCGGGCTGGAGTCCTGGCTGTCCTGAGTCACTGGGGTGTGGACGAGGCCAGGGGGGCTTCGGGGAGAGGCCTGCTGTCCAGAACACGTGGGCGAACCCGGATGGTGGTGCCGAGTTTCTTTTCTGAGCAGTTCTTCACTTCACCTCATCTGTTGGCCCCCGTGGGCCCTCATTGTCCCATGCAACTTGGGGGTCCAAATGCCTCTGCCTCCCTCACCCTCTATGTGCCCCAGGGCAGACCATCTACCTAGGAGGCCTACCTGTCCCGTCTTCTCACTGCAGCCTGTTCACCCTGCATTCCCATCTCTGCTGACAACAGCTCCATCCAAAAATCCCAGTGTCGTTCTTGACAAATCTCTTACCTCCCAACCATATGCATTCCATCAGCAAACCTGTACACTCTGCCTGCAGAATATCTCCAGAAAGTCCGTCCAGTCCCTTCTTCCCGCCCTGCTGTGGCCACGTGCTCCAGGTCAGTACCACCTCCAACGTGGGTTGACAGCCCCTGGCTGTCTTCCCTTGTATTCTAGTCTCAGCACCCAGGCCACAGTGGTGTCTTAGGTGCTCTAGCAGGTCTGGCCCCTACTATGTTCAACTCCCTGGGGTCTCCACATGTCACTCCCAGGCAGGCAGGGGCTGGCGGAACCCCAAAGACCAGCCCCGTCATGCCCCTGACTCCACCCCTTGCCATCTTACGGCTGTCCACCTTGCTCTGCTCCTGCCACACTGGCCTCATTGCTGAGCTCAGGCTGGTCAAGCTCCCAGCTCAGGGCCTTTGCACCAACTGCACCTCTGGCCCACACACTCTCACGCACGTGACTGCGTGCTTTGGTCCCTCACCTCCTCGGGCCTTTGCTCAACTGTGGGCTCCAGTGAGGCCTTTCCCGAGCCCCCATTTAGAATCTGAGCCCCCACTCCAGAATTCCCAACTGTCCCTTTCTGTGTCCTCTGCTTCTAGGGCCCTTTTTACTTCACATGTTCTTTAATGCTAAGACTTGCAGACATTTACAACTGAACACGTCTGGAATAATAATGTATCTTCCAAGAGAAATTGGGATTGTTTTCGTTTTCCCTGAAACTTGGCCCATTATCCAGTCAATCGTATGTCAAAGTCACGAATGATGAGAAATTCACACAAACTCACTGCTGTCTGTGCCCTGAGGGAATGCCACCCCGAGAGGGCAGGGCTGCTTCATCTGCAGCAGGACGGCCAGTGCTGGTCTGTGTCGTGCATGAATGAATGAACGAATGAATGAACAGACCAAGCCCATGGAACCCCTTGTTTTATGGGCTACAGTGGTTGTGTGGCTCTTTGGAAAATGGCTTTGGAGTGACACTGGCCTTGCGGTCATGACTGCTCTGTGTGGCCTGGCCTGTCCCTCCTTTGCAGGGCAGGTGGAGACATTGTGGGGTGTGCTGCGATGTGGGGTGTGCTGTGGGAGCCCTGCAGTAGTAGAGCCGCCAGTAGAGGGTGTCCAGGTTGGCCACACACCACGGCCCCGACTGGGTTCTGCTGCTTGGCCCCTCCAGTCCCCACCTGTGTCCTCATGCCCACCGGCCTGCCCAAGCAGAGTTGTCTGTGAAAGCTCCCAGCATCCGTCTCCATTTCTGCTGTGTGTCCTGTGCTGAACCTGGGTCCTCTCTATACCTCACCTGGGAACCTGAGCCGAAGCCCAGACGGCCCTGCAGTTTGGGGAAAGCGCTTAGCGCACACAGCCTCCTAGGTGGCTAAGCTCTTAGTATTCATGACTTTGACTTTGAGATACTAACAACTGGATAATGGGCCGTCTTCTAGGGAAAACAAAACTAACCCCAGTGCCTGTTATAAGATACATTATTAGTTCAGATGGGTTCAATTTTTAACCATTTCTGTGCATCTTAGTGTGGAGGAAGTACAGACGGATGGGCGGATGGGGCCCAACCATCTGGGTCTGTCCTCTGAATGCCAGGAAAGCAGCCAGGCCCACGGAGCCCAGGGCGACAGCTTGGAATGAGGCCAGAGCTCAGGTAGGGCCCATGATGAGCAGGTCACTGAGCACAGGTTAGGCCGTGTGTGATGGGATGACCCTCTGGGCTTCACGCTGGTCCAGCCCCCCAGTCAGGGTGCCGGCCTTTACTTGACCAATGGATGAGAAGAACCTTTGGTCTCAAAAGCCATGTGTTTGGATTTCCCTAGTGATACTGAGACCTTTCATTAGGGTCTAAGAGGAAAGCCAGTTAACTGCACTAGTCCTAGTATGTGCCCCAGCCAGGAGAAACAGTCCTTATTACAGGCAGATAGATTGTTGTTAGAAACAGTCTTATTATAGGCTAATTATTATGTATCATATATAACATTAATATTATAACTGTCATTGTAAACATTACAAGCAGCCATTCATGAAATGCTTTCTGCGGACCAGGAATTATGTTGGAAGTTTGGTGTTATTTGAATGACCTCGGTCTTCACGAGAATTGGGCAGGACTGGTGTGAGTGTGCCCAGCTTGCAAGTGGCCTCAGCAGGTTGAAACATTTGTCCCAAGTCACGGAGCTGAGAGGTAGGGAAACGTCCAGAATCGCCCTCTCCCCACTGTGCCTCATCCACGGAGCCTTCTGAGCCAGTTTAAACCACCTTCCCAGACAGAAACCCACTCTGGACTAAATGTGTCCCTGTGCTCTTGTGTGTCATGCAAGTACGCAAAGGGCCCTGTGTTGTCCAGTGACACGGCCCTTTTGGGGCCCAGAGTGGGGGCTGGGAGAGGGGACTGAGAAAGGCCTCCTGACCTGTTCAACGCCGTCTGAGGGCGTTCTTGATGTTTTTGATTTTTAATGGCAACTGTGCTCGGCAATCAAAAGGGTAGAAGTGGCTAAAATATTCTTAAATAATTTTTTATGCATCTGGGCAAGAGGCTATATTGCAAGTTCACTGCTAATTACAGTTACTTACTGAGAAAAGAAAAAAACACAAAAAACAATTCCATGGAAGGGAAGGCAATCTGATTCCAAAAACTGTGTATCTTTGTGCTGCCTGGTCATCTGTCTCCAGCGAGGGGGGCCAGGCAGGAGCTGTCTCTGGCGGTGCCCGAGGGGGTGTTAAATAACTCACAGGTGTCAGACACACCACAGAATTACGCCCGCCTGACCTATGAGGGGATGAATCCTGGGTCTCTGCTTATGGCCAAGAGAGGTGTCTTCAAGTATCATAAAAATTTAGCAGTTCTCCTCCTAATTGTCTTCTATAATTTTGCCAGATTTATTGAAATAAGATTTTCTGGGGGGTTATTTTTTTTTTTCTTTTCACTGGTAGAATGTGCTCTTTAGTATCATTTTACATAATTTAATACAATTTGTTCCATCCATTGATTTTCATGGGGATACAAGCTGTTCGCTTGTGAGAAAGCTGGCATGGGCGTGAAGCTGGCAGGGACGCGTGGGGGCCGGGCCTCGTCTCCGACGTCCGTGGGCCTCGGCCATTTTGAAGCAGGCTCTGCCACGCTCTGGCTTCCGAGGCCTCTCACACCCCACAGAGATGCCGGAAGACCACCCGCGGCCCTTGTGGTCCTCTATGTGGTTGAGGGGGGGCTGTCCCCAAGTGTGCAGCCTGTCGAGAAACACAGGTGTTCCTTGGTTACTTGTGCAGAAGAGAAGGTGACAGTGGGCAGATGTGCCCAAGTGCTGAGCCCTCCTCTGGGGGCCGCCCTGGCCAGTGCTGCTCTGTCCCTCATGCCCCCACCCACGTTTCTTGTGTTCAGTTGGGCCCATGGACATTTGAAGAACCAGTCAAACTGAAATGTGGGCAGAAGGCAGAATAGTCAGACGGGTGGTCGTAACTCGAAGGGTTACGACCTAAGTCGTGTAGCCAATTCTTTCAGCTTGGAGGGGCTCCTCCCTGAGCCCACCAAGGCCCCCTTCTGAGGGAGCTCTCGCCATGCCCTCCCCCGCTGCCCCAACTCCCTGGGCTCCTCTGACCTGTATCTGGGGTAGGTCATTAGGTTCCAGGTGGCAGAGGGACATATACACAAAGGCTCGAGGCTGCAAGACAAGGCAGCTCGGTGCCAGCCCTGCCTCCACTGTGCTGTGTGACTTTGGACAGGTCACTTCACGTCTCTGGGCTCTAGTCCCCTCTCAGACAATGACTCTCAGCCCTTTGCACAGTCTCCAGGGTGTCCACAGCCCAGTGGGCTACAGAGTCTGTGAAGCTCTGAGCTGACAGAGACCAGGGCTGCTCTTCTTTGCTCCCCGCCTGCCAGCACCATCTTGCCTCTCCAGGTTGCCTGGGACCCGCGGGGGGGTCAGGGGGTGGCAGGGAGGAGGGGACATGAGGAGCTTGGCCGTGACCCACGGCCGTCCCGTAGGATGGTGCACATGCCCGTCTTAGCTGCGGATTTTCTGGGCACTCCATCCCACCTCCACCCCAGCCCAGTGTCACCCTTGCCCGCCTTCGCTTCCTACAGGCAGGGCCCGGGGGCTGTGGCTGTCATGTCACACAGGCTGACGGGCACCATCCTGCTCGTGGGTGGAAGGAAGCCTCTCTGCACGAGGGAGGGTGCCCCAGACAGTGATGGATCACCTCCTCCCCGCACCCCTGGGGGAACGCTAAGTAGGCCAAATGAAATGATCTGAGCTGGCCGCTGGCCAGGGCAGCAGGGCTAATCCTCGCCTTTGTAGTGGAGCCTGGAGCTGGAGGGTCTGCCACCCACCAGTCAGAGCCGCCTGTTCCGGGCGGGCCCAGCAGCCCTGCCACCACTCCGGGGCCCCAGGCGCCTCCCACTTGCCCCAGCGCTACCCCGCTGCACCCCCCACTCCTGACCCCTCACAGAGACCCAGGACTGCTTCCACCGCATCAGGGAAGGTGGGGATGTGACACTGTGAGCTCCAGTCCACGCAGAGTCACTTCTTAACACCGACTGGGAGCCTGACCCTGTGGGAGGGGTGGTGATGGAGAAAGAGGAGAGGGGAAGCAGGTGCTCAGACAGTGCCTGGCCCAGGCCATTCCACGGAACGCTCGCTCAGGGCCAGGCACACAGCAAGGACTGCCTTCCACGTCCTTACAACAGGCGGACCAAGTGGGCATCCTTGTTTTCTCCAGTTTGCAGATGAAGAGCTAAAGCCCAGAGAGGTCAAACACTTGCCCAAGGTTGCAGAGCGAGTGAATGGGGGCCTGCTGTGCACTGCCTGCCTGCTGGCCACAGGGAAGGGACACTGCAGACTGGCCCAGCCTCACAGGCTCTGGTCCTGCTTATATCTCAGAATCGGCCGGGAGTTTCCATCTGCCCAAATGCACTCCTGTCCTCTTACCCACACCTGCTTGGCCCCTGCCCAGTGCCATGCAGGGCGTACCCAGGCCAAGCGCCCCTGCTCAGCTGGAACCCCACAGATCTGAGCCCGCAGCCCGAGTCCAGTGCTGCAGCAAACACCAGTCAGGGGGCCGGCTGTGCTCCTGGCGTCCTTGGGGACAGGGTGTTGTGCAGAGGAGGTGGCCTGGCTAAGCCCAAACTGTGAGGAAGTGCAGATGTAGGAAGCCCGCTCTGGGATGGGGGGCTCATTCTTACAAGTCTGTCTGTCATGGCGTGAGAAGCACAGTGGGCCTGAGAGCACCTGGGGCCGCAGCTGCTCCCCAAGCCGCACTGGGCAGGTGGCGACAGGGTGTCCCACGTTCACTCATTCATTCAGCCAGTACTGCAGCCTGGCGAGTGCCCAGCAGTGGGCAGGGCAGGGGACTTTCCAAGGGTCCTGGACAGGCAAGGGCCCTGCTCTTATAAAACGCGCAAACGACGAGAGACGGACTGCGAACCTGTAAACAAACAAACATATGAACAAGGTCATTTCCAGTGGTATTGTGTGTGGGAAGAAAGCAAACCAGCGTTTGAGATCTTAGCCACTCGTTTGTTCACACATCAATTCCTTTAGTCCTGAGCAATATGAACACCTGTATATCTCAGGCCCTTTCCAGATGGGGGACATTGGCAAACGAAAATGCCCAAACCCGTGTTCTCCGTGAGGAGTCCTGTGTGTGCAGCTGTGTGTGCAAATGCATGTGCGCATTGGCGTGGCTGTGTGCCTGAACACAGGGACATGGGTCTGTTGGAAGAGAAGGGGGACCTGGGGCAGGACCCTGAGCACGGCCGAGCCTCCCTTTCATCCCCGGCTGAAGACCCGGCCAGCAGCTTCTGCGAGAGGAAGCTGTGAAAAAATCTCTGTTGTGCACAAAGCTGCCCTTGGCACCGACTCCCTCCTTCCGCCTGCCCTTCCTGTCTGAGGGGCTGCCCAGGGCGTTGTCAGGACTGGCCACCTGGCCACGGTCGGCGGAAGCACCCACCCCGGGCTGCAGGCTGCACTGGCCGGGGCGCCACAGGGAGCCTCCTTTTTATTGCTCACCCAGCCACTTGCTGAAAAATTAATTTGCAAATGAATCACATTTACTGAGACCTTCTGGATCAGATAACAGATGCAGTCTGGCCTGTTCCAGAAGACCATCCAGAAAAGAAAGACTAAAAGCTTCCGTGGACAAAAGGCTGCCTGCTGGCCAAGCCTCACTCCTTGCTGAGCTCCTCGCTCGAGGAGCGCTGGTAGATTTTTGGAAGCCTCTCCTAGAAGCCGAGGCTCCAGGCTCCCACCCTGCTCGGCTTCTGGAGCGGAGGCCGGCCGGGCAGCCCGGCACTCCTGGCTTGTTCTCTGGATTGGTTCTCCTGGAGCCCTCGGAAGCAACCCGGAGCCGCTGTCCCCTCCCTGGCCATCTGCTTGAAGCATCTGGTGCTCAGGCGCAAGCCCCGCACGGGTGCATTCAAGCTGAAATGTGCAGTCACCTTGCCACCCACACTGGCTTTTGTTACGCCGCCAGGCTACCCCTCTTTGTGCTGGGGAGAACACTTTGGGGCTGGAAACCTGGGAATAGGCCGTGGGCACCGGAGGTCCTGCAGCCCCGGCGGCCCCACCAGGGTGTGAGGATAGGTCTCCAGGGACGGCCGAGTGCACATGCTTTCTGATGTTCTCTCTACCCAGCTGCTCACAAACATTTGGATCCTGCCGTAAAGGAGAAAGGCCCTTCGTTTTTCTCTGTGTCCCCCTTTACTTAATAAGGAAAGAGGGGCTGCTCTCAGTGCCGCACGGGAGGGGCATGGGACACGGCTCCGGACCTGCTCCTGAAGCTGCTTCCCTCTGCCTTGCCAACCAGAGTGTGCGGAGGCCACGAGGGCGTCCAAGGAGGCCACGAAAGCACCCTTCACATCAGCTCGAGCTCCCCTAGCAGAGCACTGCAGGAGTGATGGGGACCACTCTCCTCCAGCAAGAACACATTTCAGTTTCAGAGCCATCCGGGCCTCAGCCGATAGCTGGAGACTCACTGCAGGCAGAGGAGCTGTAGTTTGCTTCTCGGTCTTGTAGAACAGACCCCGATGTCACGTCCCAGAACTCCCCGGAGGCCTGTCCCCACGGGGCCAGGCCTTGGAGGTCCTTACAGAGGAGAGGTCTGTTTGAAACCATTGGACTGTGAGTCGTGGTTTATTGGAAGCTGTCTCCCTCTTTGTTTTTCAATTGCTTGGGATGATCTTAAAGATGACAGACGTAATGTCCTAAGACATGTTGAGGGTGCATTTTCTGTTCCTCTTTCTCCATAAGTCAGGGCACTGCTCTGGAATGTTCTTACGGGAAGGAACAGTTCTATAGAAATAAGGAGCTCTGTCCAGACCCCAATCTGTGTGTCCTTGGCCCTTCGCATAAGCTTTGCCAATGCCAGTCCTGCCAGTCTGACGATGCTGAAGTCACTGCCCGCTGAAGTTAGTGCCAGGTTTTGTTCTCGAAAGGTACAGAGGAAAAAGAAACAAGTCAAAATCCCAATCTGACTCCATCAGTTGGTCCCAGTCCCAAGGTATTTTTTAGGTGATAGGGACAATTGAATGCATGGGCATGGGGAGTCGGGGCGGGGAGGCGGTGGGGTGGGGCAGGAAGAGGGCTGTCGATGGAAGGAAACACCCACTGAGTCACAGGCACCTGATTGCTGGGTGGCCCAGACCTTTCTCACCTGCCACTGTCCTGCCAGCCACCCTTTGCTTTCAAACACTTTCCAATAAAGTGATCAAAGAGAAAAGTACTCGATTTGAATGTTGAATTTTTGGAAATCTTTAACATTTCATCATTAATACATTTCCTTACAGGGAAAATACAACAAAGTCTTCAATCTCAGATACTGAAATGAAAGCTGAGGTTGTTTGAAGGTATAGAAAACGCTGAAGTTTCAGACATAATCTAGCTTTTAAATATTTCCATATGATTGTTTCAGTATGTCAATATTAGATTTTAAACACACCCCAAGGATCTTTGATTTTAAAGATGTAATCGTTTTCTCCCTTTCAACCAGCACATGCGAGTACCATGTGGTGCTCTTTCCCTCACAAAGAATGTGGGTCCGGTGCATGTGCCCTGCTGACTGCCCCGCCCCCTCCCCGGCCCCCTTCCAAGGAGCTGGGGCTGCAGGCGTCATTCCATTGCGTCCGTCCTGTGCTAGCTGGCAGAGCACCCCACTGGCAGAGCACCCCACGTGTCTTTCTGTGCCACATCTCGGTTGAGCGTAAAGACAAGGCCCCATTGGCTTAAGGCGCGATGCTGGCTTTCTCTGATGATTGTGCCGTAAGTTAGCAGGATACGTTTGACAGTAATTTAATTTTCATTGACAAATGCTGTCATAATATTGAGAAAAAAGTGATATATTGTATCAACAGTAGTGGTCGACGCTCAGCCAGTCATATGGACTGGGCGAGCACCATATGCTTCTTCCAAACTTGCCTTGGAAAGCTCTGGCTAAGAACTTGACAAGCTCAAGATACCAGTCAAAAAAAAAAAAAAAAAAGATTACCCTTGAAAGGCTCTTGCCATGTTTCCAGTTTCCTCATTTTTTAGATTTCTAGAGGCAAAGAGGGACCATTTCCTGGGGCATCCACTTACCGTCACGGGAAATCATGAGCCATGTCTGCCCTGTCCCTGGTCAGGACAGTCCGTTTAGGGCACCCCAAAGGCAGTTGCCAAGGGGCGTCTCCCACACACCAGGGCAGCAGCAGCCAAGCAGACCCCCTGCTGACAGCCGGCATCATGGAAGGTCCTGAGATGACCAGACACATTTGACTTCCCGTTGGTTTCTGTGTGTCCCAGCCATGGTTCCCTTCACTTAATGCCCATGGCTGCTGTGCCCCCATGTATGGATGGGACGGGGACCCAAGTCTGGCTGAGCTACAAACAAACCCAGCCAGAATGGGGGCTGGGCTTTCATCTGGGGAGTGCAGCTTTGTCTCTGTGTCTCCCAAGCCCCTCTGGGCCACTCTGAAACATGAGCAGATTATGTGTGAGTGTGTCTGTGTCTTCCTGAGCTCGGCCAAAACCTCAGCTAGGTGACTCGACCCAAAGTGTGACCAAGTCACTTGTAATTTGCTCCGTTTCCCCAGCACTGAGCTGATTTTAACTCAGTTACTGTTCACGGAAAAAGCAACCGAGGGAGTTACAAACAGTCTGGAAGAGAACACAATGTGTCTGTGTGTGTGTCTCGGGGGTGCTCAGGGACCCGCCATCCCAGCACACATTCAGCTGGTGTCCTTGTCTGGCTTGCCAAACATGCAGGGCCTTCTCGCTGAAGGATCCCCACCCCAAACATGGCTAAGTAAAGAAACAGGCATATGGCAGGCATTGGAGCTGGCTCAGTGCTGGCACAGCCTCGTGCGGTGAACAGGTATCTGGAAAAGATGCGTCCCAGCCTGCTCTTTGTGGAGCTGATTGTGTATTTGGATGTTCTTGCTGTTGTTGCTTTGTGTTTATTGTTACCTTGACAAAGAGAGGGAGAGTGTGCGGTTCCCGAGCTGGGCACGTGGACAGCGGCTCCCCCGTGGCTCCTTGCCGAGCCGAGAGTTGTCCTTGGGAGGCGCTGTCTTCCATGCCAGGGACCCTGGGCCCCCGCACGCTCTGGCTGGGAGCAGCAGTGCCTGAGGGCTCAGGGGAGCCTCTCGGTGTGGCCAGGGTGTCCTTGGTCTCCAAAGAGTGTTGCCTTGACAAAGCAGGGCAGATTGGAGGAGCAGCTGCCCTCCTTGCCGATGGCATCCGTTGGTGGCTGAGTAAAGCGGGGCCCCAGACTGCCTCCCATTACCATTCATTCCGCGACAGCAGAGCCACACGCAGATCCATACGCCGCCTCTTGGATGGGATTTCCAAACACAGCGGGGCACTGTGGAGAGCACTGCCTCCTCGGCTGCCTGCTGGAAACCCAGCTCCCCGCCATGTGGCACTTCCTGAGCTGGTGGCTTTAGGCTCGCTCTGGGCAACCCAGAAGATGGGGACAGCCCATCTGTGGGCCAGTCGTGCTGTGAAGTAGGTATCAGGGACGGCAGCATTGCCCAGACGGTCTCCTGAGAGAAGGTGGCAGGGACAAGAAACAAACCCAGCTGAAGTGCGTTTTCTCACCCAGGGCTCTCTGTGGAATCTGGCCCAGCAGGGTCACCCCCTTCAAAATGGTGGCCAGTGCTGAAAAACGGTGGCCTCATTGGAGTTGGCTTGTCTTCTCTGGGCCTGAACTCCAGCGTTTTAGTGATAAAGGAGACACACATAGACAGAGAAGGTGAGAGCGTCTGGCCCTCGTGCTGATTTCATGGCGCACGGCCATCTTCCCTCTGGTGGAAGTGAGGGCTGGATGGCCCCCCGCTCTTGGGGTCTCTGTCTCCTTGTGGAGAGAATGGAAGGGCCAGGACGCGTTGCTTCTTAAGGCACCAGGGCTCCACAGGTTCTTCAGGCAAGGAACTGCCTCTGTCAACCAACTAGCAGATTGTTTCTCTCCTTCTGTATTTAAAGGGAAGGGTCCACAGGGTGGAGGCACAGAACATTATTCCTTCTCTCTGTGGACCCCATTCTGTGGGGTTAGTTTTCCCCGCCCCCTTAGGGTGAAATCTAGGAGGCAGGGCTGGCACCGTGGCCTCAGCAGGTGTATTTGCCTTGGCTTGGGTGCTTTCTGGAGTTCTTTGCAGGCTCTCCCACATCTCCGAGCTTCTGTCACCTGCGGTTTTAGAATGTCCCCTCTGACTGGCTGCTGCCTGCTAGCCCCTTGGTCACGTCATTCTGTAGAAACATCCAGTCTCTTCCTATTGAAGTTGCCATAGCCTTCCAGTGGCCGCTGGGGCTAAGACGTTCACACTGGTTTGTACAGGGGCTCCCTTCCATAGTGACTCACATTGGGACTCTGGGAAACAGTTTTCATTTGTCCCAAAAATCCCTGCAAGTGGAGCCATTTCCCCCACACCTCCCCGTCTCTTCCTCTCAGCTCCCCTCAGCTCCTCCCCTAGCCACGCCCCCTGTTCCCTAGCTCCTCCCCTAACCCCTCCCTCAGCCCCTCCCCCAGCTCTTCCCCTGGCCCCTCCCCCAGCTCCTCCAAGCCCCTCCCATCAGCCTACTACCTGAGCAGCCAGCAGCCTTTCGACTTTTCTAAGCTGGGCCCTGCAATGACCTCATGTCCCCCCATGCCATGGGACCTGGGACAGGCTTCTGTTCAGTGAGCTTGAAGTGGGGGAAGCAGCTCCTTGCTCCGCCCCAAGGAGAAAGGGCCATAACCACACCACACCACCCACTCTCTCCAACTACCTCCTCTGCCACGAGGCTCTCAGCCTCTTGAAAGTGAATCTTAAGTGGCCTCCAGCTGGGTGCGGCGGAGGTTGCCCAGCCCTTGCCTTCCAGTATCTCACCTTGGATCAGACCATCGCTCAGCCTTTGTTTCGTGGGTAGCCTTTGGAGTTTTCATCCAAGGAGCAACAGAAACACATATTTTAACAGCCTGCCATACCTGATTATCAAGAAGCTCTTAGAATCCAAGCCCAACTCTCTTCTTCTGGAATTTTAGCCCCTTTTCTCCTTCTAGGTCCTTGGTGAGAGCAGAGTTTATTAGTTTTCTACTTACGGAAGCCCTTCTGGTACAGAAACACTGACGGAGCCTGTTGTCTCTCCTTCTGCCTTTGTGGTGGGGGCTGAACCACGCCGCAGGTCTTCCGGCAGGTTCAGGGTAAGCCAGCCTTAGGGAACAGACCACGCCCGCCACGTGGTCCCGCTCCCTGCTGGCTGTCCAGGACACACAGCACCACATGGACCGCTCAGAAGTAACCCAGGTGGGCCTGGCGGCTTTTCCCAGACCAGCCCGTCAGATAACCTGTGCCAGCTGCAGGGCTCTGCTGTTGACATGGCCCCTGATTTCTGGGGGCACAAGGTCAAGTGACGGGAGGCCTGAAGGCTCTGGCCAGTCCTGGTCCTGTCCAGTTCCGGGCCCTGACCCAGACCTCTGCTGCTTTCCCACGTCTCCAACGTCTGTCATGTCACCTCTGGGATCCTAACATCAATGCTTCCCAACCCCTCTACCTCTGCGACGATCTTGCAGGCTCCTGAGGGAACTGGAAGGCAGCCATGAGCCAGACTAGCAAAATGTCCTACATCTACAGGGCCAGGAGCCGGGCACACTGTGCTCAGCAGTGGGGTTTTCTTCCAGGTGTGTCAGAAATACTAGTTTTAATTTCATGTATTGTATCTTTAACTCTAGAATTATCAGTTGATTTCCTTTTAAGATTCGAATTTTTTTGCCCAAATTCTCCTCCTTGTCCCCCGTTTTCTTCAATACACATTTTCTTAAATATATGGTTATTTTAAAGTCTGTAAAGTCTATAACTCGTAAACTCCATATTCTATGGCTTTGTTTCCATTATCTCTTGTTTCATTTTTTAATCCTTCTTTTGGTACATTTGGCCTTGTTCCCTGGTGTCCCTGGTAATTTTTACTGAAAATCAAACATTGCGTTTATAAATTTCCGATAATTTTAGGCTCCTGATAGGCACTGCCGAGTAGAAATATAACGCGAGCCATGTTTGTGGTTTAATGTCATGGTTGTCCCACTAAGGAGCAGTGTGACTGCTATGCTCCTAAGTGTGTCCCTTCAGGGCACAGCTGAAAGCGTGGGTGGGTGCAGTCTTCCCAGGCCCTGGGTTCTAAGTTTTGCCTCCTTGGTCTTTTGGGCTGGGGGAAGTTCTGCTGCCTCCCAGCACCTCAGCTGCCACTTGTGAACTGACAGCTGTCTCCAGAGGAAAGCAATGCTGGAGCCAGGCTCAGCTCCTCATGCTCCCTTCCTCTTAGAACCTGGACCCTCATGTTCCGGCCTTTGGTTTCTCCTGCCCTGAGATAATCCACACGCAGACACACACACACACACACACACACACACAGAGTTTTTTGATGCAGGTTTTCTAGTTGTTCTCCATGGGATGGCTGATTTGATACAAGCCTTTTTGCCAGAAGTGGAAGTAAAATAACATCTTCTTAATTAACTGAAACCAGATTGGCTTTTTCCTTTTTCTCTATTTGGCAGTCAGCACTGTTTTAGTCTTTAAAAGAAGACTGATTTCTTTCCCTGTGATTCAGCACACCCAGATCCCTGGGGAATAAGATTACTTCCCCAATTCGAAGGATTGGCAAATTGAGGCATGGGTTTATGACTAGTGAGCGTCGGGGACAGAGCCAAACCCAGTCTGTCTGTGTTCTCAGCCCAGAGCTTCCCAGCTGCTCAGCCTGAGCAGCCTGTGTGTGTGGAGGGGGTTCCGGGGGGCAGTTGGAGCGACCTCCATGCAGGAACACCGGGAGCGGGAGAAGTGGCTGAGATTCCGGGCAAGCCTAGAGCCTCGCAGGGAGCAGGGGGCATGCTCCAGGCTGGTCACTCCTTATGCCGTGTGCACTGACACAGTGCTTTATACCAGCCCCTGAGCCTGGCCCCGTGGGAGCGACAGGATGATGTCATTCATAGCCCTGCCATTGAGGGCACGCTGTGTACCCCTGCAGGTCGGGTGGCACGGCCCTATAAGGACTTAGACGCACAGTGTCACGGCATCCGTCCAGCGAGGCCACACTCCCGTGTGCGTGGCCCCTGCCTGGCTTCAGTGGGGTTGGCTGTCTGCGTCAGCAGCCGGGATGTCCCATCTCAGGGCCTTACGGTGCTTCTGGTATAAAATATTTAAGTACAGAATTTCCTGGGGTGAGGGAGCTAAAATCTTTGACACGAATAGACATTTTACTTTTAAACAACAGATATCAAACTTAATAGAAGCTTACTTTTAATTCACTGCTTTTAACACAGTATGTTTTCCTTTAAAAAAAAGAAATCAACTTGTATTTTCTTGAAATAAGACCAAACTTTTACTTCTTTCTTGTCTGATTTTTAAGGTAGAAGGCAAAAGTCTGAACTGTTTGTCGCCACAGGGAAACTGCCACAGTTGCCTTTATCTCATTTCAGGTTTCTTCGCACGCCAGTCTTTCATGTAATTATAGTCCTACCAGAAATGTGACTTTGCATGTAATGTGTATCTAATATGTACGTGTAATATGTACGTGTAATATGAGTGTGTTCTCCTACTATTATGGCTATATGTTCACATTTATGGCTACGATAAAATATCCTGTTTGGGGTTTTATAGTCATTTCTCCCGTTGTCAAATATTTAGGTTGTTTCCCATTTTTTTATTATTACAAATCCCATGTACGGAATGTGCTGGAACAGGAAGGCAGTCCCTCTCAGCCGGTGCTTTAGGTTATTTCTCTGGGGCAGGTTACCAGAGAAGGAATCACTGCCTAAAAGTAATGAAATATTTATATGCTCTTTAACTTAATTTCAAGCCTTTGATTTACTCCTCAAATGGGGGCAGTCACTTCCCACCAAATACCAGGCCCAACGACAGCCTGAAGGTGGCCCGAGAGAGCCCCTACCTGTGAGTGAAAGGGGACCCCCCTGTCCTCCCAGCCGGGGCGATGGAGGGCATTAAGGAACCAAAGGAAGGCCAGTGTCGTGAGTGATGGCAGGGTTGCAGGAAACCCTTTGGAGAAGACAGTCTGATAAAGGCCTCAAGTGGCCCAGTGGACGGGGACCGTTGTTGAATCGGGGTGGGTACGGGGTGAATGCACTGCACTTGGGCAACCGAGTCCCATTTCAGATGCACGGTGAGCTGAATCCTACTTTAGATGGACTCCTGCAAGGAACCCCGTGGTAACTGCATCAGAAAGTTTGTTTGCAATGCAAATCCACCTTTGGAAGCAATCTTCAGCGCCTTACACTTATGGCTTGTGTATTGTAAATGTTTGTTTTTTGTGTACTGGTTTTTGCCAAGTACACTTGGGGTACATTCAGGGTCCATTTCAGCCATGGGGTTGGCGGGTCTAGGTGGGAGAAAGTTCTGTTTGATGCTCCCTGTAGGCCCAGCAGCCTGTTCTTACCTCCCGACAGGTAGCCAAGTCCGAATGATGGAGTCACTGTGGGACTTGCAAGTCCAGGAGCCCACAGGGCACAGTTAGGTGGTGAGCAGGTGAAAGGTCAGGGACACTCCAGAAGACGCCAGGCCTGGGACAGCGGGAGGGGTGGGGCAATGCTGAGGTGGGGCTGCCCTTTCAGAAGGAAACCAGGATGATCAGGAGTGCCTGTGGGGGCTGTCTGGCCCCAGGGACAGCTGAGACCTCACCAGGAAAGGAGAGAACCCGGGCTGTACGTGTGCCCCTGGGGTTTTGGGGGCGGAGCAGGGGCTTGTCCCAGGTTGAGGGCGGGCTGGCAGGCACCATCCTGGAGTCCTTCAGCAGTGGAGCATGTGTGCGTAGACTGCACAGGAAAGCAGGGCTGCGGTGGCTAACGCCCAGCTCCCTGGGGACGTCACCAAGCCGGGGACTTCCAGGAGCCTGGCATCGTGGTTTTCTTCTACCCTTTGGTGTCACAACCATGAAGTCCTGGAGTGAGGCCTTGGAAATTCGACAGAGCGCGAAAGTCACGTCTTAAATCATGACCATGCTTAAAGTATTTATAATGACTGACTTTTCCTAAACAAAACCAGCTTTGCATAAATTAATCAAACATTTGCAATGGGCAGCATGGGCATTTCCCAGGGTCCCGGAGACCCCACTGCAGCCCTGAGTCACACCTTACTTCCTACCGCCTGGGATGCTGACAATGGCTGAACTCCGCAAGCTACTGTATTTTCTAGGGGATCGTGCCAACCCCCAAACTAAATGGGAGGTGGAAGTGAGAGAAACACCCCAAGATCCAAATTTGACTTGGGGAAGATTTGCAAGGAGTGCCGGGAGCCACATCGCTGATGGGGCTTGTCGAAACTTTGCAGGTGTGTGAGTGACTATTTAATAACCAGGTGCCCTAAACTTTCATACTATTCGTACAGTGTCTGATTTACATCGATTTCCTCATTTCTACATGTAGTAATTAATTTTGTCTCCCTGACAGATGATTCTGAATGACTGGTTTCAAGAGGCATTCCTGACAGGTGCTTCTGAACCCTTTGCTTTCCTCTGAGATGACTTATTCTATTCTGGGGTGCTGTCAGAGGCACCACAGGGGCTTCTGGGGGTGCGAGGGCTTTGGGGAACAACCTGTGTGGAAGGGGGGAAAGGGTGGCGACTTTTCACTTAGGGCCTATGTCTAGGGTAGCTGTGGGGTGGGAGGTGGGGGCCGGAGGCCTGAAAGCTGCCCCAGTTAACCCTTTGCTCCCTTTCAGAGTGGGCACCTTACAGACGCTGATTTAAGCCATGCTTGAATAGGCTGTAGGGTGTAAGAAACTTTTTCTTTGCTTTAGAAAACAAAGTAGAAATCCCCAAATAGGTTTGGATGAAAACTTGGGGGTGGGGGCGGGGAGGCGGTGAAGGAATGGACTCAATTTAAAGACAAGTAATTTTCTGGTCTCCAATATGTGCCTTTTTCCTTACAATCCACCGTGTTGTAAAAGGCAGTGAAGCCCCAGGGACCGAGAGCCCTGCCCCTTCACTTTACCTGGACGGGAGGGGCTTGTCCGTGCCAGGCAGCCCTGGGATGTGTTGGAAGAGAGACCCGGCTGCCGAAACAGGGCAGGCTGCTTTCTCATCTGTACATTCCTCTTCTGTTTTTGTAAAACTCCTTTCCATCTTTCCTCCTTATTTTGTAGTCTGAACATTCCTTCATAACCACTGGATTGAAGACATGTCCATCTCCAGGTTAAAACGATAAAACAGGAGAGGGTGCAGTGGGCATTTCTTTTTAAAATCTGGTTTTTGAATGAAGCTTTGGCCCTTGCATTGTAGGACATGACCACTGGACGATGTTCTTGTCATCAATGAGGGGACACGTTCCCTTCATTTTGCAACTTTCCTTCCTACATGACCTTTTAAATATGGCACCTGTCCAAGTCACATTTGAATATTAATGGATGACAGGAACGTAAATGAGGCTCAAATTATTCTACTCACCTGTTAGACTTTGTCTAGAACTGTATATTCTCCATAGGCTGCAGCACTTTGAGTTGGAGGGGATTTGGGTGCCCACCCTGTCAGTGAGCTGAGTGTGCCCGTGGCCCCACCCACTTCGATGGCGGTGACCACCCACAGCATGCAGCTTCCCATAAATACACACATTCTGATTGCTCTGATGGAAACACCACTCCTGTGTCCCCAAGAGTGAAAGGCGTGTGTAGGAACGCCAAGGCCACCTGTCTGGAGAGATCCCCAGGCCTCTGCCCAGCCTGGCCCCTCCCTGGGCCGACGTCGAGTCAGAGCCCGAGGACAGCGGGTCTCAGATCTGGGTCGCCATCTTCCTCAGGCTCCAGCGAGCACGACTTCAGCTCTCTCCCTGAGGACAAGGGGCTCCTTTGGGGATTTCTGCCATTCTAGTTTCTGAGTCCTATGTCCCTTGCTATTTTTTTTCAGAGAAAGTATTCAGATCTGCTCTGGCTTGTAGTAACAAAGATCTGCTTGTATCTCCTGGTCCCTCTGCCGCTCGGCCTGTCCTTTCATTCCTGTAGCACCCATTAGGTCTGCAATGTGACTCAGGGGCCTTCGCTCCCAACGTGCCACCTGGGATTTCCCGGTAGAAAACAGCATGGATCCTTCATGTTCTCCCCGTACACCCACCATGTCACCTATGCATAAGCGTGTGCAAGTGTGTTCACGACTGTGTGTGCACACATGTCCATGGGCGCAAGTGTGCACGAAGTGTATTTATGAAGGTGTGTGGGTCAGCATGTGCTGCACGAACGTGTGTGTCTTTGCAAGTTGCCAGGCTGGGTATGAGTATCCCTGTGTCATGTGTGAAGGTGTGACCATTCCCCTCCGTGGACGGCGGCACTGTCCACACCACAGAGCTTCTCTCCTCTTACTCATACCTTCCATCTTTGTGTCCATTGTTCACATGACAGTTAGTGGTCCTGTCCCCTGTCAGTCACAGTGTCACCGTATGGCAGTGACGTGTGTGCCAGTGGCCCCAGCAACAGTCATGTATGCACCCAGTTCCAACAAATCCTTCCCAGGGCCATCACCCTTGTAGCACTTGGTGGCACCTGCCCTCTGGAATTATAACGGCAGGACAAAGGCATCACACTGGGACACGTTTTTTAAGCAAGGCTACTGGTGTGCTACGTTTAAAAAAATTAATTAAAAAAAATCAGATTCGGGAAAGTCCAGCAGTCAGTCTTCTCCCTTTATCCTAATCTCTCCATGGAAGTGCTCCCAAGTGCTCGGTCCAGACAATTCTTCATTCACCCTCCACCCCCCACCCAAAGCCCCCCCCCAACGCTGGAGATTAGCCTTTTGTGAGGCATCAAAAGCTTTCTTAAGGTCCCAGTAAATTATACCCCTGGTTTCCCTCTTCAATTCCTTTCTGTTACTTTTTCAAAATATTCTATTAGTTTTGTTACGTATGATCTCCCTTTTGTGAATCCATGCTGAATATCTTTAATTAAATCATAACTTTCCCTATTTTGCCTCTGATTAGTGTTTTCAATATCTTCTGCACTGCTCAAGTCAAGCTTACTGGTATTTAATTTCCTCGATCTCCCCCAGAGTTGTTATTAAATGTAGGTATTGTATAAGGGCTCTCGTCCACCGGTGCCTCTCCGGTGTCCTGGGGTATTTTTAAAAGGTATTTGGCTAATCCTTCCCCAGTTTCCTTGTCTCCTTTTTCACAAATTCAAAGATGGTTCCCGTCTTGTCCCTGAATTATCAGTCTTCAGACAATCGAGTGTCTCTCACCTGTGCTGCTATGATGCTGACCTCTTCCCCAAGTGTTTTCCTTTCCTTGGGAAATGCTTGTCTGCTGATGGCGTCTGTTCTCGCCTTCTCTTTATGGGCAAAGGCACATTCCCTAACTTTCATCTACCTTAGCAGTTGTCACCCCGGATTCCAATAAACTGTGCTCTGTTTCTCCTGGCCTTTTTGGAAAAAGCACTGCAAACGCAGTCCCCGCACCACCCCGCTGAGCCCCAAGTTCAGAAGTCAGTATTTCCTTTCCCAGCAGCGGATGGCATCACCAACTTTTCACTCAGGCCGGCAGTGCTGAGCCTTTGGCAGTTCAACTGTTCTGATGCCCTGAGCTCCTCTGGGGAAGGGTGATGTCCAGAGGCTCCCTGACAGGCAGTAGAGAGGCACCCGGCTCCTGCCACAGTTTTCAGGGCTTACAAAGCTTCCCATGTGTCCTTTTGAAAACCTTTCCTCTGAAGGCAGCGTCATCCTGGGGTTCTCCCTTACCTCCCCTCTGAGCAGCGCTGCTGGCTGGCCGTCACTGCCACTGGTGGCTGGGTGGCTGCTCCCCTGGGGCTCTCCTGCCTTCAGGCTGTATTAGGGACGCATTTTCCTGGAGTTGGTGTCCTCTTCATCTGATGAAAGCCCTGCCCTGTGGAAGGTGTATCCCCAGAGGCTTTGGGACGCTCATGCCAATAGGTGCCCCTGCTGGGGAGAGGGACAGCCCAGGACAGTGAGGGCCTCTTTAGATGCACTGTTTTCTCTCAGCTTGACCTCGTTTCCTTTTGCAGCACACACAACCCAGATCTGCTCACGGAAACATTGCTCTCAGGCTGTAAATTACATCAAATCAAAAGGCCAAATCCTTACTGTAAACCCAGAAGCTGCCCGACCTACATAGCACGAGAGAGCCTGGTGGTGGATGTCGCGAGTCCATCCCTCCAGGCCAAGCCGCTGGCCTTGTGTAGGAGGCCACTGCCCAGGTCAAGTTGCAGAAGCAACCTCAGTCAGAAATTTCACCAAAGTGGGTCTGGGTCATAAATCATCCTTAGCCCACGTCTGTGTCCCTTGTTATGAAACGGCTGAAATTTGCACACCCATGGGGACTTGAATTGTAAAAGCTTAATAAAGGCAATGTATACACACTCTCCAGCCAGTTTTTAAAAACTGCATTTAATTGAGTCAAATAACATGTTACTTTGGGGAAAAATGAAGATCGTTTCAACTGGTTCTTTTAGTTCAAATGTTGTCTTTAAAAAAAAAACAAAAACTGATTGCTCAGTGCGACTGGCTGAAGGTAGCACACAGACACAGCAATGCGAAGTAGGGGCAGGGGCTCTCTCTGAGCTGGTGTTTCTTCTCCCCCGTAACGGTGTCCTTCTGCCTGGGGTTACGGGGCGGGCAGGCTGGGCGCGTGATCCTGTGGTTCGCCGTGATCTGGAGACCTGGCACCCACAGGCCCCCTCCACGTCACCAAGCACTGACTGTGGTCCCACAACACCCCGTGTCAGCCTCGGCGCCCCACTCCAAGAGCAACTCCTAGATGGACTTTGTAAGTGCAAATAAGAGACACAGGTGCTTCATAATAATTACTTGCTCATTTACAGAATCGGACATTCTGTCATTTAATAGACCTAAAACTAAAAAGCTTTTGTCTGTGAAAGGTGACCAATAGGAAAGGAGTTTGGATTATATGATATCCCATAACTTAATCATATGGCTCTTAGGAGGGGGACATACACAGCTGTGTCTCACTAATATGCATGCAATATGTGTAAACTGATATGCTTTCACTCTAAACTTGTTTTTAGCAGGAAGAAAAAAGCATTTAGATGAGGAACATTAAGATTCAATATTAACCATTTTCCCCCCTTTGGGCAAAATTATTCATCACTTGATATTTATTAAAGCAACGTATTTTTGCTACAATGAGATGTATCCTGCTGAAATTTTTCCAAACATCCTTAAAGTTATGTGGGAAAGTGAAAAGGAGAGAATAGACAGCCCCTTTTGGCCACAGAAAGATAATGAACTTGAAAGATGGACAATTACTTGTCCTTGCGAAGCCCAAGCCCATCCTAACCCCTGGGCCTAGTTCCAGGGCCGGAGGTTGGAGTAATTTGTGAGGGCTGCGGGGTCGTCCACCTCTCCTATTAGGAATATTCAATTTGTTCACGTGCTCTGATGTTTTAATTGTTAGTCTGTACCGGTTTAATCTGAATTATTTAAGTATATTTGCTTTAATAATCTTAACCCCCCCAAACAATTTTTTTTTAAATTCTAAGACAAAGGAATTGTAGATTAGAGACTTTTATTTTCAGGGCAAAATGATACGGATAAGTGAACATCAACTGACCAGAAATTATTTGCTTCTGTCTGTTAGACACGTAATGGAGTCATTTAACTAGTCAAATTAGGAGCTGCAGAAATGCACCATGCTTCATTACTGAGTTCGAATGGGCACCATTTTACATTTACGTCAAAAATTATCTCATAGCAAATTAATGTTTTCATTGTGCAGAAAGCTGAAGCTACGCGGTGTTAGCGCCACCTAGAGGCCACTGCAAAAAACACTCGGAAGGGACAAGGGACAAACAAGGGCAAGGTGCTTCCCAGTGGGTTAGTTAGTCCTGACCCTTCTCAGGTCAGAACCTAGTCATGGAGTGTCCTTGTCTGGGCTCGGGGCACGATGATGAGTTCCGAGGGTCCCCTGAAGCTTTCCCTGAACTCGGCCTAAAGGAAAGGTGCTGAGACGTAGGTTCGGTATGTCTAAGTACTGAGGATGTCTGTTCTTGTTTTATTTCACACTTTGCACAAGTTTTTCTCTCACCCCCCATAGACTTAAGTTATATCACAGTCTTGGATTTTAGCCGAATCAGTACTTCCATAAATAAACAAGCAGAGCTTTTTTCTCCCGTGTTGCAAATTGGCACCTTGCGTTGCTGGTAAAGATTGCTGTCTATACGAAGAGACAAAACATGACGTTGTGTCATCTTAAAAAATGCTGAAACTGGTAAATTCTCCATTCAGAGAGTTTATGGAGGTGAGCAGACGTCCCAAGAGTGCTGGTCTCTGTACAGTTCAGAGAAATCACTTAAGACAAAATAGCAAACCCGTCCCCAATAAAAATATTTATTAAGATGATGTGTAGGCACGCTGTGGCTCTGGGAAGCTGGCACATATGGTCAGAGCAGAAGCAGCAGAAAGAATGGCAGCGTATAAATAGCATTGAGAACACGCGGCTATTTCAAGGCAATATGATGTCTAAAATATATGTGAATGACTGAGCAATGATTGAGGCAGACATAATTCAAAGTAGTGTCAGAATCTGGCCTCCAACTCAGAGCTTTAAATTCTCCAAAAGACATCTGTTTGCTGAGAAAGCCCCTCACCCACGCTGCTCCATCTACAGGGAGGCGCCCTGGGCAAGGTGGGGAACTGGCAGGGCTGGAGCCCTTATGGCGTGGGGCAGGACCCCGGAAGGCCAGCACCCACCCCCACCGCAGGTGCAGAAGGCAGGGCTGCACTCTGAGAGCTGGGTGTGCGCTTTGTCCTCAGCCCCCCACCCCCCACAGCACCTCCAAAGGGCCATGAGCTCTTAGGTACCCACAGGCAGGTGGGTGGACTTCACCTCTCTGGCCCTAACTTTGTTTGCCCAGCTGCTGTTCCCCTGATCCTAACTCCTTCACCAAGCACAAGCCAGGGCAAATGCAGAGGCAGGTGTGATTTCTAAACAAAACAGAATGCTCAGGTTAGAACAAAAGAGTGTAAACACAAGTCAGTAGAACACCACCTATTTTATTCTTAACTGATTCACAAATGACCTTTTTTAATTAAAATGCTGCCTGCCAACATCTTTTGCAGACCAAAAAATTCCTCCAAATGTTATCAAGTCTCCAGTTTCTGCAAAGATGCTGCATTTTCAGATTTCAAAGAGAGGATCTCCTTTTGAAAATAAATAATTGTTGGTGATCATATGAGCCTGCTCAGTACAGTGTTTTCAGCCCATGCTGTGTTGAAAAGTTCAAGAATTTTGCAGTGCCCTCAGGGTCACAGATAGGCTGATGAAAGATGGGAGGACAGGGCAGTGTCTGAGAGCGAGGTCCCTTTTGTTCCAACGGAAGCTTTGTGTTTGTGTGTGGCTTAAGCTGGTGGTTCAATAGAATTTCTTTGAAACAGAAACAAAAATGTTAAGAGCTGGTTACAAGTACTCAAGTCTGCCTTTCCCTTAAAATGCAGAGAGTTTTCTATCTTCTCATGAATCTCGTCAGCTGAAGCGTCTGTGTCTCTCCTTGTTATGTTTACCAAGCCCAGGCCAGAGGACCCGGTAATTTATAAGCATTCCTATTGGGTTTTATGTAATAACTTTGGAACTCATATAAAGTAATGATCCACAAACTCTTTTAATGTTCATTATAAAATATGAAATATTTCTCAGAACCATTGCAATTATGTGACCAGACATAACTGTTTCACACATGAGTAAATACGGGGAGTTTTAACATCACTTTATTATCTTCCTGTCTTTTCTCCTCATTGATGTGATGATGCTGTTTTAATATTTTTCTAAAGAAAAGTTAAGTAATTTTAGAATCTGTACGGAGCCTGCTTTATTGGCTTTTGTAATAGAATTCTCAAATCTAATTGTATTTATGCTCAGACTGACACCAGTAAGAGCAGTGAATGGAAGGGGAAGGCCCCCGAAACTGTGTATTCTGTAACTACCCATAGGTATGTCCTGCTGACAAGGCCTGGGGACCTGGGGAGAAGCAGAGCAGGCCTTTCCGATGGTCACTGGAGGCCCTGAAGATGCTGAGAGGTGATTTTCAAAGGGGCAGCTGGGCTGGTCGTTCCACCTTTACTGTGGTGTGTCTGCCCTTCTCGGGGTCTAGGGCTGGTAGCGTGAAAGTTTGTATTTTATGGAATGCTGATCTCCAAGGGGAGTTTTCCTATGATGCCCATGCTGGCGACTTGAATTGAGTGGCACCATCCTGGCTCCTTGACCATTGCCTGGGGTGTGGGCCTGGTGGTCAGCTCTCTGTGGCGTCAAGGCCGCTGCTGTGGGGAAGGCAAAGGGTGCATTCTGGAGACCCACGCCAGCCTGGGCAACCTCTCCTTCAGGACCGATGCCCTCCTGGCAATAGTGACAATTTTTCGTCACGAAAGGGCAGGTGGAGAAGGTTAAACAAGACGGGGTATGTGCCTGGGTTTCAGCACTCTGCACCCAGCACTTCTCAGAGTTGAGTATGCAGGCAGGTCACTGTGTGCCTTGTGGAAACGCAGGTGCTGGTTCAGTGGGTCTGGGGAGGGTGCATTACTCTGGTGACGCCCCACCACCTGGAGTCCTTGCCTGCCTCCCCCCACTGCTCATCCACGTGCGGGAGCAAAGCCGACAAGAGGTGTGAGGGCCAGGGGAGGCCCTCTCGGCAGCCCGAGTGGGGACAGTGGGACTTAAAGGGTGGCCTGAGGACCGGAGCCAACTCACAGATGTGTTTTGTTTGGCTCCTGTGATATTTACACTTTTGTCTTCAATTAGTTGCAAACGTTCTAAAACTGTGAGACTTTTACTCACAAATCCAGGTTTCCAGGGTCTCTGAGAAAAGGAATGCGGGGGCCAGTGACAGAGCTGGACGGGGCGGCCTTCTCCGCGGGCCTGCCACCCCGTGGCTCCGCGCGCTTTCACAGAGGGCGCTCAGGTCCCCACCTGGCCCGTACGGGCATCTGCAGAGGCTGAGGGGCTGCTGCCACCCTGCAGGGCCCGGGAACCAGATCTCTGCCCACATCAGAGTCCACGTTCCTCCCGAGCGCTTGGTTCTCCCTCGGCGATGGCTGCCTCTGTCTGAGGAGCAGTTCTGTAGCTCTCTGGCTTGCCCAAGCAGGCCACTGAGAGTGATGTTCCTAGCTAATTAAACGTCTTGAGAAGCCCCCTTCGTGGGGCCAGCACCATGCTAGGAGCAAGCAGGCTGATGAGAAGTTTCCCTGACGGCAGGTGGGAACCAAGGTGATGCCCAGGCTGGGGGACCCAGAGGGCAGGGAGCCCACCCATCCCCAGGGTCAGGTGGCAGCATGCCCATTAGCGGGATAGTCATCCAGTACCCAGGTGCACTGTTTCAGGGTCGTTGTAAAATCAGGGACATTCATTCATGCTTAGAAAAGGTGGGACCACGTTCCTGTGTGGTCCCCATCTGTGCTCACCCATCCCAGTCACTTCTGGAAGCAGTGGGTTGTGCTGGAGTTTGGTGTGGAGAAAGCCAGCGAGTCAGCGTCTGTGGTGCTAACGGCAGAATGTGGAATGCTGCGTCCGAAGCTTTCTCCATGACTGCCACTGGTTATGGGACGGAAGGAAGGGGCATCCGGAAGGAAGGGACAGCCAGAAGTGAGTTCGTTGCACCGGGCAATGCCCTCTTGGCCTCCTGTCCCCTAGCAGGGGATTGCCACTGTAACCGGTCGCAGCCCATCATGCCGACGGGGCTTGGTTTTCTATGTGAGGACCAGGAGCCGAGTGCTCTGGGTAAGAGCTAAGCTGGACTGCGTGGCTTTGGGAGCTGGCAGGGCAGGTCTGCTGAGCCCAGCGGTGCCTCTGACGTGGCCGAGCTGAGCCCGCCCCCCGGGGCTGAGCCAGCGCTGTGCTACATGGTCATACCTTCATCCCTAACGGGACTTGAGGGACAGAATCTCAGAAATTGTCTACTGTTAAATGTGGGTTAGAGGTGGGTCTTCCTGTAGCCACATTCCTCCAGCCATCCTTCCGCAGAGTGAACAAGTGAGGGTGTGAGTGTGAGTGGGCCAGCCTGGGACACTCGGATAGGCAGCAGTCAGCACGCTAGTTAAATCCATCTCGTTTGAAATGAAATTCCCACTTTTCTTCCATTTACCAGAAGGACGGACGCCATCGTGGCATGGGGCATGGAGAGTTAGGTTTTGGTCCCTCGGAGACAAGGCCCAGGATCGCTGCTGACAGCGAGAACGTGCTGCTGTCTCAGTCGCCTTCCCAGAGCGTCTGCTCATCCCCGTGTGTGGCTGTGGGCAAGGGGTCCTACTGCACTGGCGCTCAAAGACCAAGGCCCCCAAGTGTAGCCACATTCGGGACAACTGGACACGTGCCAGGCACGGGAGCCGGTGGCAGGAGAAGCTATGGGTGGAGTCAGGCCTTACCCCAAAGGAGCCAGGGGAAGTGAGAGCACAGCCCGTCAATCACGCTGCTGCCGGAAACAGTGGAGGCTGAAGTCAGAGTAAACGGCAGAGGCTGTGAGGCCTGGAGGGGGTCTGCTGGAGGACGAGGGGCTGAGCTGAGCCTGCAAAGGCAGGAGGGTATGACCTGAAAACCAGCGTTTTACAGCTTCATCCGCAGGCGGCATCTGGCAAAGCCTTCCTGGCCTGTGCTGTCCTTTTCTCTGATCAGTGAGAGATTTGACTTTCGATGATGTCCAAAGCTGTCTGCAGGGGCTGGACACCGAGGCCAGGCCTGGCAGCTGCGATGAGTCTGTCTGTCACATGTCCCGCAGACCAGCCGGGGTCCTCGGCCCTGGGTCCTCGTATTACAGGGATGGCAGCCTGCTCATCTGACCCCGGAACTGCTTAAAACAGAGTAGCTGTGTGCTGTTCGATGAGTTTCATTCTTTCTTAATGAATTTTATCAGACGCTCTTCTGAGCACATATTGGGATAGGGCAGGGCAGAACTGTTTCCCAGCATAAGAAAGTAAATTAGTTTAGGGTATTTTAATCACATGAGAATAAAATTAAAACTTGGGCGTGCTTTTTTTTTTATTATTAAGATTTTATTGGGGAAGGGGAACAGGACTTCATTGGGGAACAGAGTGTACTTTTGGACTTTTTTCCAAGTCAAGTTGTTGTCCTTTCAGTCTTAGTTGTGGAGGGTGCAGCTCAGCTCCAGGTCCAGCTGCCATTACTAGTTGCAGGGGGCACAGCCCACCATCCCTTGCGGGAGTCAATCCAGCAACCTTGTGGTTGAGAGGACGCGCTCCAACCAACTGAGCCATCTGGGAGCTCAGAGGCAGCTCAGCTCAAGGTGCTGTGTGTTCAATCTTAGTTGCAGGGGGCACAGCCCACCATCCCTTGTGGGAGTCGAACCAGCAACCTTGTGGTTGAGAAGACCCGCGCCAACCAACTGAGCCATCCGGGAGCTCAGCAGCAGCTCAGCTCAAGGTGCCCTGTTCAATCTTAGTTGCAGGGGGCGCTGCCCACCATCCCTTACGGGACTCGAGGAATTGAACCGGCAACCTTATGGTTGAGAGCCCACTGGCCCACGTGGGAATCGAACCGGCAGCCTTCGGAGTTAGGAGCACGGAGCTCCAACCGCCTGAGCCTCCGGGCCGGCCCCTTGGGCGTGCTTTTCGTCAGCCCCTTTGCTGGGGCACCCTGCACGGTCTCCATGACAGCCAGGGCCCTGTCACTTGTGGAACTGTTGGATGTCGGTCTCGTGTTCCCCTGGATGGTGGCGTCGGCTCCTTGCTCGTACTCCCTAGTGGAAGAAGGATGTGAGGTGTACCCCTGAAATGGTGGGAAGAGTCAGTGTCATTAGCTGCCCTGTACTTGGAGGGCCTCATTCTGATGTCCTGAAGTCAAGGGAGCCTGCTTCAGATGAGACCTGCTTCCCGTGTGGCAGGCACATGATCTGACAGGGAACTGAGAACCAGCTCTGAAGGTTCTCCTTTCTCCTGGCGCGTCTCTTTACCGAGCCTGCTCAGCCTGCTCTTGACTCGCAGGTACCCTGGCTGTCCCTCATGCAGTGTGTGGGGGGCCAGCAGGGTACACATCTCATCCGAGAGACCGCGCAGAGGGTGGCAATGCTAACGTTAAAAATGCAGAAAGAAGAGGTTCACACGTGTTCCTAAGTTGTCCCCGCGGCATGTTTTGGCCACCCTTAGCAGAGTGGACCCCCAGATCCAGCAGTGTCCTCAGAAGTAGAACGCGTAAGATCCCAGAGTGGCCGAGAGCGCAGGAAGTGGCCTGTGGGATCCCAGCTAGAATACCTGCCACAACGTGGCAGCTGGGCTCCAGGGGTGTCTAGAGGAAGCAGCAATGTCCCAAGGGGGCCACGCATTACCCCCTGTGAATGTAGCCGCCCCTACGGCTTCTGAGGTGCCACTGCCACCTTCTCGGGATGTTTTGCTGCCCCTTCCTCTTCGCCCCTCTTGGGCTCCCTGGGCTCAGTCCTGGCTCCGCTTCCCTTCCTTCCACATGTGTCCCCTTCCCTGCAGCCTCCACACCCCTCGCCTGCTGCTGGCTCTCAGAAACAGCTTTCAACCCACTCCTGTCCTCCAGAGCTTCTCTAGTTTCCTATGTGACTTCTCCTCTTGGATATGTCACAACACCAAGTCTGGGGTCATCCTTCAATTCTCCCTTCCCTCCATGGTCCCATCCAACCCACCAGAAAGTCTGTCAGTTTTGTCTCCAACATAGTTTTACAGCCCCCTTCATCCCACGTCGCCTTCCCCTTTTCAATTGGGTGACCGTTGTCCCCTTCCTTGGCTACGCCTGACTGACCCGCCTCCAAACCATTTTGTAGTCCTAATCTAGAGTGAGATTCTGAAGCCATACATTGGACCATATGTCCTCTTAACACCTTTCAGTGGCTTTCCATCCTCTTTCCATTAAAACCCACCCCCGTCGGCTGCAAAGCCCTGAACGGTCAGGTCCCCACCCAGCCTCCAACCTGTCCTTCACCCTCTGCTTCAACCACAGGCTCTGCTCTGATCTTTAAACACTCCCAGCTCTCTGATACCTCAGGGTCTTTGAAGATGCAGGTCTCACTGCCTGAAATGAATGTCAGCCTTCCCCGCCCCCCCCAACTTGGGTGCAGCCACACAGGGCTTTGTGAGGTCAGTTCCTTCTCTTTCATTAGGTCTTGCTGGAAATATTTTCAGAAGTGATTTCTGGCCATCCACTCAAAAATGGCTTATCATTCTATTATCCCCTCTCAGGCCCTCCTCCCTTCTTTTCTTTCTCTTTCCCTCCCTCCCTCTCTAGGAGGTAAATGTCTTCCTTTTCTTTTTTCTTGTCCGATTCTCCCACCAAACTGAAGACTCGAAACAGTTAGAGACCATATGTGTCCTGTGCCCTCCTTTGTTCTCTCCGGGCACTGAGTGCCCAGCCCACAGAAGAAGTTCGTGTGCATTTCTTGAATGAATAAGTGGAAAAATGTATAGAAATAAATAAAATGCGTAAGATCTGGCCTGCTTTAGGTAAGCCCCTAAGCAAACATCGTTTTCACTCACATGTAGAATAGGCTCTTGTGTCCGACAGCTGGCCATTTCTTAGAGAGCCTGTTACAGATGTGGGGACCTGAGTGTCAGGGGATCTGACTTCACCAAGTGCACGGGAGTTGCTCGGACTCTGTCCACACTAGCCAAGCTCCTGGGAGCTCGTGGGCAAAGCCAGAGGTGATGCACACAAAAGTGGTCCTGCCACGCAAACCTGCACTCCTCTCTCAAGAGCAGAGTGGGGTGCCCGCCTCGCCCCAGCCCACAGGCACAGAGGGCTGCGTGTGTACATGGGTGTGCGTGTGCACGGCAGAGGGCTGTGTGTAGGTGGGTGTGCACACGCATGTACGGTGGCCCTCGGTGGTATATTACAGCTGATTCCATAGAGCTCCATCTACTCCTCTTTTGAAAAAGCCATTGATGACAATGTAGAGGATTTGTTAACAACAAAACTCCACCCCCTGGAGTGACAGGCGTGGTCACTCCACTTCTCAGTGCAGGTGTGACTGTAGGCTTTTTGTCTCAGGAGACCCACACATCTGGGTACTTCCAGAAGGAAGACCCACATGTGACCGATTCTTCCAGAGACAGTATGGGTAGGTGGCCACATGCCATCCCCTTGCAGAAGGGGCTGCATTCTGGAGCAGGTACCTCTCTGAGAGGCCCCCTTTGACTGTTTCTCCTACGAGTTGTCACAGAGAAGCTGTTTCTAAGGTTGGCAAATGCTGAGATTGGTTAATGCTGGATCACACCAATCTATCTCCATCCTGCCATCTACTTGTTTGCATAGTAATAAAAATGAGTGCATCGTAATCCTATGAGGTTAAAATATGTAAATGAAAGAAATGGACTCGGGGCTTAAAAATAAATGTAAAATGCAGTGATAACTGATAAACAAATAAATATCTATCACCGTTATATTTCAAGATTTCCCAAAGATATCTGACGAGCCCTTAATTGTTACTGAGTAATCAATTATTCAATTAACCTTCTTCTCATTGAATATATATTTGATACAACTTTTTGAAGCTTCAGCTTTAAAAGGTTCCTATCGATCGAAAGTTTCAAGGCCATATGGCCTGAGTATTGGATTTGTGCTGCCATGATTGACAGAGGAGGCTGGTAATCACATGCAAGTATTTCCGATGCTGTGAATTTCAGTGCCGAGCCTAGAGCGGTGATGCTTATTTTGTAGATAAGTATGTGTATGTGCATGAGTGTGTACGTGTGTGTGTGTTCCATATACAAGTCTCTGCCTCATGCACACACTCCCCCGCCCTGGGCACACACGCGTGGCGCTTGCTTCATTTAGTGCGAGTGTTGACCAAATACAGGCCCCACTCCAGACGTGAGCTCAGTGTTCCGAAGAGTAGCTGCATCGTCTCGGAGGCCCCCTGGTGACTCAGTGATTCAAATTTTGGAAGTCTCCTATTTAAACAAGATAAGACACCAGCAATGCTCTCAATCACAAAAATTAAATTGCATGAGGCTTGGACTTGCAAGCTGAAAAAAAAAAATTTCAATTCAAGAGAGATCTTTTCTGCTCTGTTTTGCCCTGTTTTACTTCTCTAGAATCTTCTTAGGCCACTGTCAGTTTGTAAGAGCCGATGTTGACTGTTTTTCTCCGAATTTTCTGTTTCTCCGATGATAGTTTCGTGTGTACCTGTGCAGGGCTCCTCTCCCATCCCCAGGAGCATATCATCCGCACTCACTGTGGCACAAGTGGGTGTGAGGTTCCTGGAGGCCAAGGCAGAACTAACTACATATGTGAGGTAGACAGCACACGTGGGCTCCCTTCCACCCAGCAATTCTACTTCTAGAAAGAAAATGCATCCAGAGAAAATTACCTGTCGTGGGGGAGCTTCTCCCACAGGGATATTAACCAACACATCCTTTCTAATGGGGAACTGAGAAAACCTCTACACGCCTAAGAGTAGGGATAGAGATTAATAAACCAGGTGTCTCCACATGAAGTAGCCATCGGCTTACGTGGCAGAGGGCTAAGTAGTGACATGGGGAAGTATGACAGTACTTAGGCCGTTTAGTCAAATAGCTGTGAAGCATACATTTTATAAAGACATTATGTGCTTATGGGTATATACTTATGCATAGGAAGATATTTAGTGAAGTATTACGTTGTGAAGCATAAATTTTGTAAAAGCGTATTATATAGTCATGCATATTAAAGAAAAACAAAACGAGATGAATTTACATTCAGAATGCCCAAGGATCATGTCTAAGTTTGAGAAGATGGGAGGTTATTATTCATACTGTCTTTATGCTTTTCTTCATTTTCCAAATCCTCTGTATAGTTTACTCACTGACCCTTGATGGTCCTGAAACTAGTCTAGTTTAACAGATCAGACTGGAATTATTTGATGCTCCCAACTTTCCTGCCCCGGCTGAGCACGCCGGGTTCCTCCTGCCCCAGGGCCGCTCCGCTTGGGCGGCTGCACACCTCCCATCTCCACAGAGGCTCCGCCGAAGCCCCAGCTCAGCTGCTGGTGCTGGGAAGGGCCCCCCGGAACACGCTCATAATCAAGATATTAGCAAAGGGTTTCTGCCCTGAAAAATGCCGTAAACAGGCTGGGTCTGACCTGCTTAATGCAGGAGCTCTTCAGTAATCTGCGCCTAATGATTTTTTACATTAAGCCCCAGCTTGTGTTGGGCCCTTGTGAGGCCCAGTAATTTAAGAGCAGTCGTTTTGCACATTCCGATCCCATTATGTTACATTGTTACTGAATAAAGACTGGTATTATGTTGCTCCCATAAAGGGCAGAAGTGGCCTGAATTTTATCTGCTGAACGAATCAATCTGGATTATGTCAGCTGAAAAGAATTGCGGCTGCAGTCTCTCTGCAGATGGGGGCGAGGGCGGCTGTTTTTTTTTTTTTTTTTTTTAATGTATCTCTGGGTTCTGAATACATGAGCTAAGATAATACCTTGTGGTGACTGAAAAGTAGTTCTTCCCTCTTATTTTTCAGTGAGGAGTGTACCAATTATCATTTCAACATAGCGTATTAGGAGATCAATTGGGACCTGCCGGCCATTTCCCCATGTAAATACCGCGTTGTAGTGAAGCCCTCTGACAGCCCACAGGGCTGTGGGAAAAAGATGGAGCAAATAATGAGGGAAGAGCTTAGAGAAAAGGCAGAGGGTGGGGCTTGGCGAGGGATGTGAACTATTCATCAGCAACTCAACGAGGATGATGGAAATAATAAGTCCTCCTTCAAGAAAAAGGGGGATTTTTTTTTAAGCAATAGTTCCCCCTGGGGGAGGAAGGAAACACATTTAACCCTAAGTTCGTCTTGCTTCTCCCCGAGCTGATTTTAAACTTCCTGAAATCAGGCCACGCTTCCCTTTGAAATGGATAGTGCACATTTAAACAGTGTGCATTCTTTAGCAATCAGTTTAAGAAAACAGTGTCTAATTTCCTGTCTGTTCGTGCAAATTTCTTAGCATGTGGCAGTGTCATTTAACATCTGAGTATAGTAATGCTTTGCTTTGCTCTAACTTAGGGAAATGCAGACAAATCCTCTGCGTGAAATAATTTTTGTGATCTTTGAAGTGACCATGAATAAAATCAAGCACTCACTCTGTGCCCTTATTTACATGGTAGAGAAAACCTTTGAAACCCAAAACTCCTCAGGATATGGTGTATGTATCCAGTGAGTTGCTTAAAATAATATAACTCCTTTGCATGGTCTATGTTTCCCCACACTCCGCTAGCCACCATTATACAACCCCTTCCAAATATTTACCTTAGAAATGAATAGGCTTTTCTAATATTATTGTGCTCAGAGTTGCTAAATTTCCATTCCAGACCTAATTCCGCCATCTGCAAAGTTCTAGATTTTATAATACTTATAAGCTGTTTCTAATCTATTTTTACTGCCTTGTTCTGTCCTGAAATGTCAAACAGTGCAGAATAGGTCCTGGAATTAACATGACAGTTAAGAAACTTGGCAAGGTTTTACAGCAGATTGTGACATTAACAAAATACAAAGGAGAATGGGGAAATTAACATTAATGTATGCTTGCAGACACTATAAAAATCTATATGTCCATGATCGGGGAATTAAAAAATAGGCATGTTTTTAGGATGATGCTATTAAAGACAGATCTTTACTCTGAAAAGAAATTTCCATATGAAAAGTAACTTACTAAAGTACGGCCCTAATCCCCTCGGTGGGAGAACACCAGGTTCGTGGTCCCAGGTCAAGTAGGCATATGGCTGACTCCGGCTGCCAACTTTTTTTCCCTGGGCTCCTTTAATCTGTGATAAAGCTGCTTTGAAAGCAGTAATAGCATTTTTTCACAGCTGTGAAGGAGGTCACATGATAGATGTACCTAGAAGGGAGATCATTTGTTTAGATTCCCAGATTGAAAAAATAAATCACTTGAGGCCCCATTTTAATTTCATCATGGGAAGGTTTCAAACAGAGCTTATCAGGAGGAATTCGTCTCTCTCCCTCTCTCCGTCGCTGTCTCTCTCTGCAGCTGCCAGAATCTGCCTGCCCTGGCTGTCCCTTGGTGATTGTAGTTGTGTACACGGTCGTGAACTTGACCTTGGGCTGCTGTTAGGAACACTCCGTGATTTAGGAACGTGGTCTTGGTGTTTGAAAGATGCCAGGCTACTCCCTAGGGGACTTCTTAGGGTGGGCGTGCTGGCTCTGAGCCCATGGTGGCCCCAGACCCTGGCTCCACTCTTGTCTGTGTGACCTCAGGCCAGTTCCTTAACTTCTCTGAATCTCAGATTCCTCATCAGAAACCTCGGTGGGCAGTTGTCTTACAAAAGGCACCTGAAGCCCCTGCCACATGGTGACTCCGGTCTCTGCAGTGGTTTTCATTTGTTTTGAATTGAAGAGTGGGGACACTCGGTGAGGGGGAGGGTGGGCCTTTGAACACCCTCCGCTCCCTGTGGAGTCTGTGCTTGGGCATCAAAGAGCTGGTTCTGCTGTAGGAATCTCGGTCCAGTGTGCGCTGTCCACACCTCCCGCCCCTGCCCCGCCCCAGGCTTTTCATGGGCCCACTCCAGGCCTCTACTTAGCCACCTGTAAATAGGGCACAATGGCGGCTCCCGCAGGTTCTGGGAGAGGAAAGCGAGTCCATCAATAGCAAGTCTTTCGGATCCGAAAACCACATCCAATAAGAAGACATACATACACACAAGAGAAAGTTTGGGGACAGTACGTAATGCATCCTCCTGAGAGCTGTGTGTGGAGGCTTTGCTCTGCAGCCGCCGGGGAGGGCGGCCCAGCACGGCCGTGACGAGCGGCTCCTGCGCCCTCGGAGCCCCACTGCCGCCTGCCCGCCTGCCCGCGTGGGGGTCCGTCAGGGGTCCCCCTGGCTGGGACCAGGCCCAGGGACACGAGCACTTCGGCAGGGCTGGCGGGAGCGGACAACAGTGTGGGGACTTTGGGGTCAGAGGGATGAGGCAGAAAGGGCCCTCGGCCCGAGGCGCTGTGCCTGCGCGCAGACAGCCACAGACACGTCCCCAGGCGCGCGCTCGGGCGGCCCTGAGCCTGTCGGGGGGGCGGGGCGGGGCGGGGGGCGGGGCTGAGGCCCAGCCCCGCCCAGCAGCAGGTGCAGCCCCGCCCCCGTCTCCAGGGATGGGCGGGCGCCGGCTGCTCTCACCCCCGTCCACCAGCAGGTGGCGGCCTCTGCGCGGCGATGACACGGTTCCGCGGGGCTGACGCCTCTGGCTCCGCTCCCTGCGGGCGGGGCGTTCTGAGCCTTGGGGTGAGGTCTCGTGGGGACAGCCCGTGCCCTGGGGGGACAAGCCCCAGGAGCGCACAGCGGGAGACGTCGCTGGTCCGGTTCCTTGCTTCAGACCTGGGGCCCAGAGTAGCATTTTAATTTGTTCGTTGGTTTAAATGTGGGCAAAAAATTGCCCACACTTAAAATCCTGGATACTTAACAGCACAACAAACAGGCTATCTCTGCGAAGTCAGAGACGTGCTGGCACCAGAGTCCTGTCCCCCAGACACAAGGGGCAGTGCTGAGTGCCCTCTGACCCCGGGCCTTTCAGGTGCGTAGGGGACCTCGTGTCACAACTAACCTTGGTAGCTTCTTGCAAGATCCGAACAGCAGCGATTGTGGGTGCCTGAGGCATTTCAGGGCCCCAGAATTGGGCATGGTCCCCACGTTAGTTCCTTGACACCTTGGACAGGGGTAATTGTCCCCATGTCACAGAAAGGGAAATTGAGGTTCAGAGGAGCCGTCACCTGCCGCCGTCGCAGAGCAGGCCGGCTGGGGAGGAAAGCCTGGCTCAGGGCACCGCCAGGCCCCAGGTGTGGGGAGGGACACCTGTGTTTCCTGCCCCTGTGTCCATCAGTCCAGGAGGCCGTGCCTGTGCCAAGGCTGCCTGTTGGGGGGAGAGTGGCAGGTGCTTAGGTGACCCCAAGGTGACAAAGCAACAGTGCAGGCCTGAATCAAGGTTAACTGAAACAACTGACAAAGACTATGAAACAATGTCAGAAGGCTAGCTTTTGGTTAGTTTTTTTTTGGTTTGTTTGTTACTGTAACAAGAACTAAGGTCATCCCGCATTCTCCGGTTCCCAGACTAAATAAACGCCTACCTGCTCCGGAAGCTGGAGTACCTCAGCTTCTCCTAAATGCAGACAGACACCTACCACCAGGTATCACGGTGGCAGTCGTGGCAGACGGCAGTCGTGGGACAGCCGTGCACACCCAGCGTGTCTTGAGTGCGACAGTGTTGGGAACCTCACACACAGCGCTTTATCTTATCCTCAAACCCTGTGAAGTAGGAATTACTCCTGGTCCCGTGTTGCAAAGGGGGATGGGCCCAGAGAGGCGAAGCAGCTTGTGTGACGTCACGCAGCTGTAAGCAGTGCCGTTCTGCTGGAAATCAGGTGCACAGAGTGTCGTCAATTCAAATGCACTGTCGCAGTGCGCAGGCGGCCTGCCCGTGGGGTGACTGCCGTGCCCTGAGTGGACGGGCTCCTCCAGGGTGTGAAACGCAGTATTCACACGTCATTCTTGGCTTTATGGTGATGCTCTTGGCTGCATTCTCTCCCTTTCCAAGAAACACTTCCGCAAGATTAGAACGGGTACCCTAGAGTCTCCCCATGTTCGGCCGGGTACCCCCAGGACAGCAGTTCCTGACCGTGGATGAAGATCTGAGTAGCTCTTCTTTGGGAGGGGGCAGTGAGGAGAGTAGTTGACTCTCCTTTTGCTCACAGGATGGTTCCTGCATCTCTGGGCCAGTCATGGGTCCCTTCCAGACTTCTCCCCAACACACTGCGTCTCCTTGGCCCAGGCCAGACTGCAGCCATCTTGGTATGTGGGGGTGTGGGGGTCCCCCATCCAGGACCCAGGGTTGAGGCTGGAGGTCACTGCAGCCGCAGTCCCTTGCTTTGGGGTTACCCTACATCCGCGAAGGGCCTGGAGGCTGACGCTTTGCTGCTGCTGGAGGCTGGGTGTGTCCCTCCTGTGAAGCAGAATCGCAGCTGCCCACGCACCCCCTGGCCGCGAGAAGAGGGGCCAGTTCTGAGGAGGCAAGAAGGCCCGTGGCTCCAGTTGTCACTGGGGCCGTCAACATGCCGCCAGCTCCACATACTTACCCCAGGTTACTTTCCCGAGGGCCTCCTGTGTGCCGTGCCTCCAGGTGCAACGTGCAAGACATCAGAGGAGCTTCCATTCAATTAGGAAAAGGATCCCACACTTTGAGTGTCCAGAAGGAGGAGCCAGGACCCGTGTGGCGAGCTCGGGGAGTGGGGCTATGGGAGGGCAGGTGGCATGGGGGGACCTTTACATGCCTGGCGTCCTTCCCGTGGTATTGCACGGTGTACTCATGTGGTAACTGAGGCTTCTGAGAGCCAGATCATCCCTGGGGTGGGTGGGGCACAGCAGGAGCAGTGCTCCCGGTGTCACGTTAAGGTGACGCCCACGCTGCTCTACTTTTGGAGAGGAGATGACACTACCTGCCATGACGGGAAATGCCTCTTGTGCGGTCGGGTCCCCCCATTCCTATTCCCCGCTTGCTCCCAGGTCTGGCATCCAGCAGGCTGAGCTGTCAGGTGTGTTGTGGGGACCTCGGAGAAGGCTGACCGCTCAGTCCCCTGCCCGAGGGGGGCTGCCCACATCCTCAGACACTCGCTCCAGGAGGCTGCCCGTGATCCGTCCTGAGGACTCAGCCTCAGTATCCAGCCTGGCTGAAGAGAGAGGGGGCAGGCCACTGGAGATTCTGGGGCTGCAGGCCGCTTCACTTCCTGGTAGGCAGAGAGGTCCTGGGCTGTCCCCCGCCCCTGTGACCTGGAGCGCGGGGAATCTCGGATGGCCACACGAGGGCGCCCGAGACACGCAGAGGCCTGAGCTCCGTTTAGACCTGGCGGGTCCCTGAGAGGGGCGGCGGGTCAGGTGGGCTCCGCTGGCAGATGTCCACGTGCACCATCGCTGGCGGGAGACACACGGGGAAAAGGTGATCTCACTCGGAAAAGCTTGGAGGAAAGACCTCAGCTTCATCTCTTGTACCATAATGTACTCACAGAGACAACTTGCATTTATAGAGCGCCTGCTGTGTGCAGGAAAGGGTCCATGCGCGAAGACACAGTGGTTCTTCCTCTCGCCGGCGGCAGGAGAACAAGTGGGGACAGAGCTGGAACCCGTCACAGTCGCCTGCTCAGACCCTCATCTCCCCAAACCAGCTGTCCACACTGTGCTCACTGTCCCCAGGTCTAGTGCACACCTCTGGGGTCAGGCTGCCCAGGTTCGCATCCAGTCTTTGGCCCTCAGGAGCCGTGTGACCATGGCAGTGCTCTGCCCGTCCTTAAGGAGGAGACGGCCGATGTCAGTTATGCTCCAGTGTCAGGAGCACGGGGACCGAGGGAGAAAACCCACGCAGAGGTCTCTGTCCGCCCCACCCAGCGAGCCCTGCCCTCCACAGGCTGTTGCTGCTGCCGCCGCTGTGTGTCTTATCTTCTGGGCCCTGCAGACAAGGTTCGGGAGATTCTGGGAGACAGGTGGTGGCCAGTGCAGGGTCTCCGTGTGGTCAGAAGACAGTTTTCTCTTGCTGGGGAGCACCTTCAATGGTCTGCCTTAGCAACCAGGTCACAGAGAGCTTTCTGGAGTGGCCCCTGGGTCATCAGGTCCTTGTGGCAGCCAGGAGGCCCAGCCCCATCAGTGGGTGACCGTGTGGAGGCAGCTGGGCCTGTCCTGCACGTCCCTGGGAGGTGGCTGCAGGCGCCCACACCCAGAAGCACATTCCATGAAACCGGCCCGATTCCCATTGCACAGCCAAGAGAACCCCCTCTTCTGTCCTGTGCTCTTCTCCCTGTCACATCCTGCCAACCTCAGGCTCCTCGGGGACACCTTCCCTCCTATCCACTCCCTCATTTATGCCACATGTCTTGGGAAACAAGGCTGGACAATCGTCATTGCTGTCCACAAGGAGAGGGCCCTGGTGTGGGCACACAGGTCCCCGTATCACATGTGCCCCCAGGACATGCATTCAGGTTCCTGACGGAAGTGGTCAATCTGAATTCTGGAGGAGTTAACTAGGTGACAGTGCCACAGATGGAGGACTTCCCAGCTGAGAGAATAGTGTGCAGTGACCAGGAGAGAGGCCGGCACAGCAGGGCTGAAAGTTGTGTCCTGGCGCTGATGCATGATGGCATTTTAGGGGGTGGAGGCAGGGACAAGGGACATGGCTGGAGAGAGACAGAGGCCAGGTCACAGAGGCCTTGTCAACCTAGAGGAGATGATGGTGGCCTCACCCAAATGGCTCTGTGGACAGAGGACCAGGGGACAACTGGGGGCAGGGGCAGATGTGCCAAGCAGACAGGGGACCTGGTCTCAGACTGGGGAAGGTGGCTTGTAGTCAGTGGCCAGAGGTAAGGAGGAGGTGAGCAGTTTGCAGGACATCAGGGTGTGTCAAGGTCACGTCTGTGGCACCTGGGCTGCCTCATGGAGCGCGAGCTGTAGATGATAGTGAACATTTCTACAGTGACGAACAAACAGCTGAGAGCATCCCTGCAGGCCTGATGGGGCGGGAAGGACCCCTGGGAGAGTCGGGGGGACTCGGCTGGGGTATTGGGCTGCCCTCTGGACATCCAGGTGGCCTGCCCGTCGTCTGCCCAGAAGTTCCTGTGTCAGTGGGACTCTGAAGAGTGAGTGACTCCGACTTACCTAGCCAAGGCCACGCCACCCACTGGAGCAGTGGGACAATAATACTTTATTTAAAACCAGATTGATTACATAGCCAAAGAAATTGAACCTAAAGAGAAGGGAGCGACTTCCCTTTATTCTGTAATTCAGAACCTCTGACGAGTGACAGGCAGCCGGCTCCATCTGTGTGTCTGGAGAGACCATGACAGCCTTGATGGTAGACCCCTGTGCCTGTGCCTGGGGTCTCCATGGCCACTGCTGCTGTGCTTTGTCTTCCCAAGCTACACCCCTAAGTGTGAGCGTTAATACACGTTGGAAATAGTACAGTTAGCGGACACGTAAACTAGACGCCAAGGAGTTTTGAGGGCCGGCCTGGCATCACATAGATTTGGGGCATTATTTCTAAAGAAGTGTGTTTTTAGGTCTGTGCAGAAAACAGGATCAAAGCTGGGATGCAGTCCCCGAAGTCCTCCTTTTGTAATGATCTATTAGTCCAGGCTTACTCAGTTCCGGGTTGTGGCTCTGTTAGAAAGAACACTGGAAGCCGGAGAGAAGCCCTGGGTGAAAACCACACAGATAAACCCGCTACCACTTGTTGCTTCTGTGCCCTGAGTCGTTTGCTGGGTTTCTTGCAGAATCAGACCCTGGAACAAGGTAGTGTTTGCGGAGAAGGTCCCGGGAAGCATGGGGGAGGGGGCATGAGACAGGAGCTGAGGTAACTGCTGTGGGGAACGGGGTCCTGGGCCTGTGGGGATGCTCCGAGTGCCCGCTGTCCCACTGAGGCCCGAGGTGTTTACAAACCAGCCCCTCCTGGCCTGGCTGAGTGACACTGTCAGAGACCCTGGAGCTTGGGGCACATGTGGGAACCGCCTGCTGGGACGGCCGCTCGTGCCTGGGACCCTCGCTTCTGCAGCGTCCGTTTCCCATTTGCAACGCCAGCTGTTTTGGTCGTGCCAGGACGCTTCCAGGATGACATGTGACACAGTGACAGATGTGAGTGCAGGCCAAGCTCAAGGCCTTTCCCAGACTCCAGGACTCTCCTGTCCTGGGACAATTACATGCCCAGCGCTGGCGTCCAGAACACGCCCAAGGTGTCATCTTTGTGTCTCAGAAGCTGACTCAGATTTCACTCTCCAGCCTGGCTCTCACCGGGTCTGCCTGAGCACGGGCACATTTGCCACCGTCACGGTGCCATTGCACCAGTCGCCTGGGCACGTCCCAGATAAAAGTGATGGCAGAACAGAACCCTCCCAGTCAGCCTCCCGAGGTTGCTCCTCTCCCTGGCGCCTCTGGCTGGAGCCCGCTGCCCGGCCCCTCTCACCCCCTCCTCCCTCTGGGCGCTGGTCCCACCGCACCCTCCTCTGCAGGCCCCCCCACCCAGAAAGTCACCTCCCCATTCAGTCCCATGTTCATGGCTGAAACATCACCGGTGACCGACATGCAGCCCCTTTCTCCTACATGGTCATTTTATGTTAATTGAATACTCGTGTTAATCTAATAGAGTTCAGATTTATGTTGGGCTCTAGCACGTGTGGTATTTTAATCAGTACACACTTCAGCGTGGAGATGGACAGACGAGGAAACCCGCCTCGTCCAGCATGTGGGCTCCGCGGCTGTCAGTCGGCCCTCATTTGAGTCCTCCGACTCGCAGACTTATGGGCGTGAGTGCACTGCATCCATCACAGAAGTTACCTTTGGGGAGGTGTTGTGAAAGGTGCCAGACATCTGGAAGGGACAGACACTGCGTTTCCGAGAGGAGGCTCTGTGCCCTGCGTATCTGGGGTTCTGCTGGGGCACAGGCACAGCTGCCGTCCTGGGGTGGTGCCGGTATGTCTCCGGGCGTCACTGTCCCATGAGCTCTGGTGGGGCCATGGGAAGGGAGAGGCGATGGGTGCCATTCATGTCCAGTGAGAGACGCTCGCTCTTCCTGTGGAATTGCCTGCTCCTGAAGCCAAGCCTGAGGTCAGGGGTCACCTGTGGGGTTTCTCTGCAGCTGGACGAGGGCTGTGGGGAAGGGAGCCTGCGGAGTGTGTTATGGAGCCTGGGGCCACTGCAGGGCTGCAGCCCCCTTAGGACACCCTCAAGGTTACCCCCATCAGGGGGCCGTGTTCGCCCAGGGGCTTCCGGCTCGTCCTGCCCACGGGCTAAGCTGCCTGAACCAGGAAAAGTACAAAGAAGCCCCTGAGGAGAATCCCTGCTCACAGGAGGCAGCCATGGGCACTTAGACCAGGGTCAGGAGACCCGGCAGGGCACTCTCAGTGGTGGTCCCCCAGCCATGCTCACGGTCCAGGAGGACAGTGACACGTGGCCTTTTGAGCAGATCACGTGGGCACAGGGTGGACCCACCGCCCACCGTGGCCTTGCCAAGCCCCTCTCCCAGAAAGTAGCAACGGGAGGAGGCTGGGAGGCTGTGTCTCCGGGTCCCCAGAGACAGGCTGCCCAATCCAGAGGTACCCGGCCACCATCCCACTGTGACTTAATTCCTGTAGCTACCGATAGGGCATGGCCCTCTGGGCACGGGATGTGCCAAGAGACGCCTGAGCAGACTTGTGTCAGGACTAGTAACAGCTCGAGTCCCTGCGCACAGCGGGTACCGGCCAGCGTTCGGTACGATGAGCCTAGAGTCCCCACTGATGGAGCAGAGCAGGTTCTGTGCCTGGTGACCAGGCACACAAAGTGGTGGATTGGGACTGGGGAGACTCAGAGCCGTGCACCCCATTGACGTACTCTGTGGCTTGACTTCTATTTGTTCCCACTGCCTGTCAGAGGAGAGGCAGGGCACTGCGTGACCCTCTGAGCTCAGGTTTCCTGGCACAGAGGAAGGACAGGACGGCCCGTTGTTTGCATTCTGCACCCCGACGAGGAGGCTTGGGGCTGTGGGCATGGCAGCCCCTTGGGGGCTCCCCACCATGAAGTGGGTGTTCTGTGGCAAGCTCGCACGTGGTCGTACACTTCCCGTGACCGCCAAACCCTGTAACGGGACACCCGTGGCACTTCCGGGCATGGGAGGCTGTGTGTCCCTGTGAACAAGAGCCTTGTGTGCTGCCTGGGGTGGGGCTCCAGTGCGGCGTGGACGTGATGTGGCTTTCCCCCCAGAAGTCCACTCTCCACACCGTGGGCCCGCAAGTCCCACACCCACCAGGGCAGGGCGCCTTTCCACCCATGGTACCGTTTGGGAACGTGTCTGCATTTGGAAAAATCCATCATAACCCACTGTTGTTGGAAATGCAGCTCATGAATGAAGGTAGCACAAAATATGATTTTAAATCAGTTTAATAAAATTATTCAAGTAGATTTTAAATCATTTTTACAGTTGATTTAGCATTTGTGATTGGTTTATAGATTATGATATAGGATGGTGTTTGCATCTTTGCAATTTTATTCCAATTTAGAAACAGTACAAATATTAATTTTTGCTTCAATAATGGAGCTTTGGAGAATTAAACTTGTCTTGTCTCAATACATGTTTTATGAAAATGATTTTAGTGTAATTTTTAATATATTTTTGAGAACTTCTTGCAGGGGAGCCCTTTTAACAAGAACCTAAATGAAAGCGTCTTCTCAAAAGTTTCTTTGAGACAAAGGTGAACAATTTCTAGGAAGTGGGGTTGTTTGTGGGAGAAATGGCGTCAGGCATTTGCTCCAGTTGAAGAAAGTTCTAAAGCTTCTAGACATGGATCCGTAAGGGTTCTGAGACCAAATGGAAGTGAACTTTGATTTGTCCCCAGGGGGCTGCCTCGGGAGACTCGGGCTTGCCCACTTCTCAGTTTCGTCTCAGTTTAGTAGACGGGGTCGTCACAGCCAGATGACCAAGCTACAGTGTGGTGTGCCTACAGAGCAAATTGCAGGCCGAAGGACAGGGAGGTCACTCACCTCCCTGACCACATTGGACCACAGTCAGTTGTTGGCTGCCCATGTGGTCTGTGGCACAGCACCCCCCAGTTTGGTGCAGTCTAACTTGGGGGGGGACCCACTGCTCTGCACCATGGGACGTGGCCCCGACCTAGAGTCTAGTTGGAACAGCTGGCTTGGGGGACAGGAATAGCTGGCAGCACCCCGACCTCTTGGGGTCCTGCCTGGGCCTGACCCTTGGAGGCTGCAGGAGAGAAAAGTATGCCACCCTCTGAACTGTCTGTGACTATGGAGACAGGCAGCCAATGGCCCCTGTCATTGGTGAATCTTATCTCTCTGGCACCAAGAAACCCTTGAAAAGCCCCCTGAGAACCTGGGCCCACAGCAGAGATCAAGTCCACACCACGCGGGCCTCCCTGTCTGGTTTGGGGGGACCTCTGAGTGGGAGATTCTGCCCAGCGGGGCTCCGACAGGCACAGGCCCACCTGGAAGCAGCACGGGTCCTCCCGGGAACAGAAGACTCAGAGTTTAGAGGCGTGGTCCACAGTGTCACAGCTGAGGGTCCGTGAGTTTACGTTTCAGACACTGAGTGTGCAGAGGGTGCCGGGTGAGAGGGCAGACTGCGGAGCACCTAGAATCATCAACAGCCAGGAAGAGAGGCAGGGGAGGTGTCTGCGGCCCGGGGGCAGCTCAAGGAGCCTCCGCCTGCCTCTCCAAAGGCTGGTCGCTGGGTTCAGCGGGAGGTGCCCCGGACGTGGGGCTCAGGGAGCCTGGGGGGAGCAGAGGGGCTCATGACCAGCCAGGGCCCATGCAGCGGAAAGGACAGCCAGTCTAGCCCTTGACTCTGGCCATAGGCAGAGATGGCACAAGGCTGCCCCGCCCCCAACTGGCCGTCCTGTGTCACATCCCCTGCACTAGCTACCAGTCCCAGCTGAGTGTCAGTCAGCTCAGCTCACAGTGCCTGGGACACACACTGGCTCAGATAAGAGGAAGCCCCTCTCCCCCTTTTCAAACTGCAGGTCGAGAGTAGAGCTGCGGCTCCAGCCTCTGCACTGGCTACTGGACGCTTGGGACCAGCATTTCCCCAACCTGGCTGTGCCAAGTCCCCCAGGGATGTGGGACACATGGTGAATGTCACCGCCTCCCCAAGCGGTGCTAAGGCAGAGGGCCTGGGAACCTGCATTGTATCAGGCTGAGTCTCCCGGAAACCGCAGGGCAAAGTGGGTGAGCTTCCAGCGTCAAAGGCTGGAGGGTGAATCGGCCTGGGGCAGCCTGCACTTCCGGGCTTTTCCGGGTGCCTGGGGGCGCCTTGGTCTCCCCCAGTCCTCCCAGGCCCACACACTCCCTGGTTAGGGTTTACTTGCTTTTGATCTCCCACAATCTGTCCATTGCCTCTTTATTCAGAAATAAGGGGAGGGGTGTACTGTGCGTGTGACAAGTTCCAGGAAGCACACAGAGCCGGCCGGGCGGGAGGTGCCCTTCCAGGTGGAACTCGGTGGAGTGGCTGCCGAGCCATAAATCTGTGGCCACACCGCTGTGGAGGCCGTATCCATGAGGGCTCAGGGCCTCCTTCATCCCGGCACCGGCCTGACTGTGTGGCTTTCTCAGTTTTGCAAGTGAACCCGCATGTGAGATCGATTGTCAGTTGCGCCTTCCCCTTAGCAGCTGCGCCCCAGTGACCTCCAGAGGGAAGGCAATGTCAGAGCCTGGTGAGATTATGAGAAGCCCAGGCATCAGGAAGGACTGGTGGCGGGCGGGCCCAGCAGGAACAAGGCCCCTGAGCTGGGGTGCGAGACGGGCAGAGCTGCGGGCTCAGGGCAGTGGCTCCCTCAGAGGCTGTATTTCTTGGGAGCATGCTTCCTGCCAGCACCAGACCAGGCTGTCTGGCTGTGCAGGCCGGCAGGCTGTGGTGTGGGATGGTGTGTGGGGAGTGGCCTGGAAGTGAGGCGGAAGATGGATGCCAGAAAGCTGGCTCGTAGGAAGGTCACAGGCAGGTGGGTGTCGGCTCCTGACAGTCTGCAGACCTCATAGGCTTGTCCCCCTGGAATTGGTAGTTAACATTTAAAACTCAAGGGATTTCGTATAAAAATCTATGTTTCTGGCTCCTTCAGGAAATTTAGAGGTCTTGCGGCTAGTTTTGCTGTGAATCAGTGGTCAGCCTGAGCTGGGCAGCTAGAGTCCCCTTCAGACACAGTGGGGGCCCAGTCCCCCGGGGGGCCCATGTCAGGAGCTGGACTTCTTCCTTGGTGTGCAGGCCAGAGAGTTTCCTGCTGCTGGCTTACCTGGGCTGGGTACCCAGGGCTCCCGTCTCCACTGCAAATTCCGGCAAAGGCCCAGGCCCCTGAGGGATGCGGGAGGGGCAGGGGGACAGTACAGGACTGGCATGGATGGCCGAACAAGGGTCAGACTAACTACAGGAAACACTGGCCAGCCTGGAAGCCAGGGGCACAGCCCTGGCTCCTTTGTGTCATTACAAGAGCAAGGAAGCGGGGGCAGGGACCCGTGTACAGACAGCCCCCCTCCAACTTGTGCACTCTGCCGTTATCATTTTACATTCATATGAAATACTTGACAAGTGTGCCCTCCCCCCACCCGAACACCCCCACCCCCTTTATATTTCCTAAGTTCTGCAATAGCCCTACCCTGCTTTTCCAAACCCCAGGGGAAACCTCACTTGATCAGGATCCTTCCTGGTTATGGGAAATCTATTTTCAGGAGTGAGAGCCATGGAGCTGGGGGTCACTGAGGACAAAACTGTGAATAGCAGGCAGTTGTGACTGAGCATGTGTGCTACGTGGTGGAGGGAGCAGGGAGACGGGAGCATCCAAGAGGGCTTCCTGGAGGAGGGAGCATTTGAGGCAACAAGGTGGGGGCATCCCAGCAGAAAGCACAGCAGAAGAGTACTGTTGGCAGGAAATCCTTCCTCCATGTCCATGACCTACTTTTTCTAGGTCACTAGCTTGGAAGCTCCCTGTATCCAAAGAGCCTTTCCTCCCAGAGCTTCTGGAAGCACCCCACCAGCTCAGAAGACCCTGTGTCTGTGAATCCTTTCTGTTCTCCTTTCTCGCCTATTGTCATAATTTGGATTCCAGGAAGCCAGCCTGCAGCCTGGTTTATGAGGCAGAAGACTGGTGCAAACCAGCCTCACTTGCTGGGTCCTAATTACCGGGGAGCAGAAGGGGCTCGAGCCCTTGTGGTCCATTTCCACGGTCTGGTCTCTGGGTAGCCCCTCCCGCCTGGCAGCCCCGCCTGTGGAGTCCGAGATGGTGTTAGCCCAGCCAACATGGGCTACAGCAGACGCTAATTGTGTCCCCAAGGAGGTTTTCCTGAAGTTGGGGTCACTCTGCTGTGTCTTTCCTAAGTGATCTGTACATAATCGACAGTGCAAAAGGAAAGGAAAAAGGCAAGGCTGTCTCCTACTGCAGGATGGGGACGGGAAGAGACCTTTACCACATGGACAGAGGGGTAGGGAAGGGCTGGACAGCCACCTGGGCAGAAAAGCCGCCTCCTCAAACCCCCAAAGCACTGATTGCATCTTCAGTCTTAATCCCAGCTCTGGAGCACCCCCCCCCACCACATTTCGGGTCAGTCACACGGCTTGTCCCCAGGTGCCCCCAGCATAAACTGTGTGCTGAGGACCTGGGCACAGGTGTGGTTTCCCTGAGGTGGGAATGCCAGCTTCAGAGGAATTCTGAGACGTACCATTGGAATCGGTCCCCCTCCCGTAATACACATTTGCGCTGGTGCGTGCACACACCGAGTGCAGTATACAATTCACACAGAAACGCACAACCAGCCACATCTCAGTTCTTGGTAAACGACCAGCTCTGAAATGAAGCTGGCAGGGGATTCAATTCAGACATGACACCCATTTCTTTGGAAAGATGCCTTCCCCACCCCCATCCCCAGGGGCAAATGTGCCAGTTGGGCATAATGTTAAGTAACGTTGGCAGGGGCCCCTGAGGTGCCGCCTGATGCTGCTTCTGGAGTCTGCAGAAATGGTTTCTTCCTTGCCCTCCCTCTGCCTCCCCTCAGGCCCGGAGAGGAAGCATAACGTGGGGAATGGGGGCGGGGGCTGCCCTCTTCCCCTCGCCACCCCCACCCGGGCAGTACCTCCAGCTCCTGAGACGCCCTCTCCCCGGGAGCTGAAAGAATCACCTGTCTCCTTTTGGCACCGACACCCTCCTTCATGCCATGAGAAACTGGTGACCTTCACTCTGGTCTCCATGACAACAAGATGGTATATGTTTAATTAGTTCAGGCTTATTTTAGGACCAATTTTCTTTTATTTTAGGGCAATGCAAGCTATGATAACTGCAGGCATGTTTATGAGGCACGCAAGGCTTAGCTGAAGTGTGCCAACAATCCTAGGCAAGCAGATGGTGACCCCTGATTCAACTTGCCCTCTCATTCAATTATTCAGCTGTATTTAATTTCCTCCGGGTGACTCACATGCCATGCCACCCTCTGTCCTGTAGGTGGCACGAAAGACCACCTTTAGGCTGCAGTACCGGGCAGAGGGGCTCTGGGTGCCTTTCCCTAGCTCTTCACGGCCAGGGCCAAGGAGAGGGATGAATGTCAGCGTTGGGATGAGGGTTTCGCCTCATGTCAGATGGTGTGAAAAGGTGGAAAAGAATTGGGTCAAACTGTATGTGATTTGGCCACGAGCTCTAAGTAATCTTCATCCTAATAAGAAATTTGAAAGAACTTGCAGGCTTAATATTCTCCGAAATAATTTGTTTGGAGTTCAAGGGGTAGGTATCCCAGTGTTACAGCCGTTTTTATAATTGTGGGAATTCTCTGTTTTCTGTTTTCATTCTGAAAACCTCTGCCCACCTCGTCCGGGCTAAGCCACCTAGGAGGGGAGGCTGGGTGGACTGCGGCTGTATTTCCTTGGTGTCGTCCATCCACCTTGCACGCTGTTACTACTTACCATCAATGGGCTGGAATGGCTCGCTAAATACCTTTCAAAGACATGCCTCTTCCAGCGATGGAACCAGGAAGCGCATGGTGACAGTACGTGATGTCCACAGGCTGGACTGCGAGCGCTTTGGAGGATGAAACGACCCGCCGGAGTCGTCCACCCACCTCATCTCATGCCTGACGTCCGACGGGCACTGCCTGTGTGTGGACCTGGCGGGGCTCATCAGAGCAGCGCCCCCCACTTAGATTCTCCCTTCTCCTGAAGGCAGCATGCAGCACAGGACGCAGGTACTTTCCCCTAAGAGTGTCGCACTTTGGAACCCTCCGGGGACAGAGTCTTTCTTCCTATCCTGCATTTGATCAAACCACAAACCACAAATAAAAGAAGCATGTGTGGAACCCGGGCCGAGTGGCAACCACACGTGCATGGCGGTGTTTCCACAGACGGTGACTGGGATTTCATACTCTGAGTGGAGGTTTCGGTACATGGGTTCCTCCCACCTGAAAACGCTCAGTTCTCATTTCCGCTTGGAGCAGAATCGTGGCGACAGACAGGATAAGGCCACGTGCAGAGGGTGTTCCTGCAACTTCGTTTCTGAAGGCTGGGCTCTGGCTTGCTTTCGGCTTTGCGTTTTCTGGCGATGGCTTGGTTTGCCCTGGAGGGGCTACGTGGAAACTCGCAAGTCTTTAGGTCAGGCAAGGGGAGGGCCCTGGGCTTCGCAAGTGACTTCCGAGGGCTGACGGGTGCACGGGGCGGGCGTGGCAGCAGCTGGGACCTGACCCCGCTGGCCGGCACGGTGGCCTCACCAGGCAGAGCCTCCAAGGGCCGACACACTTGTACCGGATTATGTCTGCCACACTCAGACTTAGCCCCTGGAGCCACTGGTGCAGCGCCAGGGGGGTGAGTGCGGGATCCTCATTACAGCTACTCAGGCCACACAGATCTATTTGATTTCACAGCTTTGCCCTCTGGTCAGCCCAGCCGATTGGACTCAGCACCCCCTTCCTTCCCAGAACCCCCTTACCCTCGGCACCATTAGGTAAGGTTGTGGGGGCTTCCCAACTTCTCAGAAAGAACTGAGTAGACACCAAAAGGCTGTGAGCACTTTCGTGTGTTCCGCGGGTGACAGTCCCCGCTCTGGGGGTGGGCGCTGCATCTCTGTTCCCAGGGATAAAATGACAGCAGCGCGGGTGCTTTGGGATGAGCCCAGAAGTGCTGTCACCTGCCCTCACTGCAGCCCCAGCTGAGCTGCTGGAGATGCCAGCTGGGCAGGGTGGCCCGGACACCTGGGGGCTCTTACGACGAGGGATTGTTTTTATTTGTGTCGGTTGTGTGCACACGCTTGTATCCACAAGAATCCCTGCTGCTTTGTGGGGAAATCAGACTCTAGGATCCCTGTCCAGTTTGGCTCCTTGCAAACCAACTCTGGCAGCAACACGATGGGGAGGAAAAGGAGGGGGGCTGGCATTGTGGCCCCCAGACAAGGAACATTCGGGAGTCAGGTTATGATTGGGAAAAACAAATACTAAAATAATCACATCTTCCCTGGGCCTCTGGCTTCAATCTGGGGTCTGCACACATTACATAATCTGTCACTAGAGTATTGTACATTAAAGAAGTGGCCCTGTGCAAATGCAGCAAGGGGTTGGGGACCTCCATCACCAGCTGAGGCCCTGTCACCCCCGCCACCTGCCCCATGGTCCTACCATTTTGCTCATTCCCGAGTTACTCTGCTGCCCAGAAGATCATTTGTTTTTCTTTGTTTGGAAGACATGCTACACGAGCGTTTGCAAGGCCGTCTGTGTCTTACAAAGGAGTAATGGGGCCGGTAGGGCAATGTGGGGGTTCGGGCCCCCGTCTTGGTGGTGCCCATGAGACGAGGGCAGGGCTGGTGACCCCCACACGCAGGGAGGAGCCAGCACCACCTCCCTGTCCCCACCCGTCATCTTCCGCTTTCCATCCTGCCGGCTCCTGGCCCTCGCCCAGCACTCATGGCGGGCTTTTGTAAAGACCATTCAGAGGAGTCTCTGGCCAGCCCGCTGGGCAGCAGCAAGCCTCTGCTGTCTCCCAGGAACATCCCCCCCCCCCACCGTTTTTTGGAAAGGGCCACCTCTTTTTTTCCTGAAGGTGGCAGTGAAAGAAAAAAAATGACTCCCCTGGAAGATTTAGGCATTTTATTACAAAACAGATGGAGTGGCAAGCGTCCTGTTGTCCCGTGTGCCCGGGAGCGCTGGCGATGGAAGGCCCAACCCCACAGAGCAGTGTGCACTCGGGGCATTCACCCCGGCTCCCCAGGCAGCGTGGCACTGTCACTCCGGCCAGCACTAAGTGACCGCGGCTCGCCCAGCCTCCTCTTCTCCCTCTGAGTCTCCACCGAGATAATTGAGGACTGTGCTGCTGGGGCAGGAGCCCGGCTCGTGCGGCTGTCAGGTGTCTACGCGTGTCTCCGTGTCATCCGTCAGCGTTGAGCCCCTCTGTCATGTCTCCTCAGCCTTCAGCTTCGCGCACTCTCATCCTGTTCATTATCTCGGCTCGGACCAGCCCCCCCCCCCCACGCCCCCATCCAGTAAATGCATCTCTGTGCAACTCAGTCTCCGATTATGAATCGATGATCGTGTGCTGTAAGAGAGATAGATGGCTTTTAGTTCCATCTTGTCTCCCCTAATTGTAAAATATTAGTTACATTACACTGTGTCTTTTGATTAATGGAACTTATTTGGACTGGCCTATCCGAACCCTCCCCCTTCTAAAGTCCTCCACTGACTTTTGAGAATTGAGTGATTTCACTTAAAGCAGACAAATAGGCCCTTCAGCGGGGAGATAGTGAGGCTGTGAGGCTGCAGGCAGGCCGGGCCTGGCCGGGCTGTGTATTTGGAATCCAGGCTTCACCGGCCAGGCGGCCAGGCGAGCGCTGGGCCGGCTCAAGCCTGAATGGGGGGCTGGCCCCGTGAGCTCACCCTCTGTTTGGCAAATCCAGCCCATGTTGCTGACTTGCAAAACAGGATGTGAGACAAAAATGAATTAAAATTAAATAAATTGCAGATTGCCACATCCCCACACCCAGCCACTCAGATCTGAAGTCCGATGAATTGAGCTCTTGCTACATTGGCTCCCGTCTGCAACCAGAACAGGGCCTAGGGGTGCCCGGCAACCCTGGCCGGCACGGGCAGACATCATCCTTTCACGTGGAGTTTATCTGATTGGTAGGATTTACTTAAATGTGTCTGTTGACAAAGTCCTTGCTGTAGAAAGAGGGGTCCTAGGTCCCTTATTAGAGATAATCCCTGTGGAGCATTCAGTGTAAATTCAAGGGCATATCCACTTCCCACCTATCAGCTCAACTAAAAAGGTCTATTTCCTTTGATGTGCGCAATGTCCATATGTCAGAGAAGCAGGACGACTGACTTCATAAGCAAACTGTCCCAAAAAAGGCAGCACGGATTAGGAATTCCAGGGCACATCTGATAGGGGCACACGCAGGCCCACGCTGTCTGAAACACACGCAGCTGTTTATTTTTGTAGGATGGGCTTAGTGTTTTATTCTGACCTTTGCATTTTTATTTTTACTTTTATTTGCATGATGATGCTTGCAGACCCTGACTACGCTGTGTTTTCTGGGGACCTGCTGTTTCATTTAGTGTGCTAGAGGCAAGAGACTGACTTTATTATGGGTGTAGGAAGCCGGTAATGTTTTACTTTATTTTTTTAAGAGCGCAACAATGTGTTTATGGCTGCCAGGAAAAGCGAAGGCAGGAAAACAACCACGCCTGAGTGTAAAATTCGTTCAGATGCCCAGAAACATGGAGACCAAAGCTTGGAGGCTGAGGCGCTGTAGGAGCCTGCCGCCTGCCCCGCCTGCCCCGTCTGTCCAGGGTGGGTGCATGTGTCTGCAGAGGCAGCACTCACCTCAGCGTGGGGTCCAGGGCTCAGGTCTCCACCTGCTCCCTCTGTCACCCCAGCCTAGATTTTCTATTGTATTTATTTTGCTCCCATGTGGGGTTTGAGTCCTTGCTTTGGGGACAGTGTGTGCTTGGGAACTCTTTGTTCTGCGTATCAGAGGACTTTTCTAAATGTCAGCAGTGTTTGGACTGTTGTGTCTAATAAGCCCTGAGGAGGCACTTCCGGTCGTCGCCAGCGGCCTCGCTCGGTGTGCATGTCCATCACATTTGGGAGGATTTTATGGGATATTCCTGCCGTAGCATGTAGATGCATATTGGCAATTGTTGGCCCTTTTACATATTCCACGATACACTTACCTGTTATGGATCCATAATACCAAATATGTAGTAAAAAGCTATATCAAAAGGCAGTTACGCGCGTGCATAAAATGCTCTCACTTGGTCGCTTTAATTTACTTGCTACAGCTTCCAAAACCCCCACTTCACGCTGATGGACTTCAATATTTCATTTAAGTAAACGGGTGCCTGAGAGGGGACAGTAATGCTTCTCAGGCCGTGGCAGCCCGGGCGCCTGTCTGGGGGTCCCTGCTGCCCTACCTCATGCTCTCTGGGACGGAGACGAATCCTCCTGGGGGGCGGCGGGACAGCAGGCGGGCAGAACCTTTGGAGGCCTGGCCTCTGCTGACGAGGAGCAGGCAACGGGCCACACCCCACGCCAGCTCTGTGCCAGACTCCCCCGTCTGTGTGCTTACCGCAGTTTGGGCCTTGACTTGCTCCCGACCATCCTGTCATTTTGAAGATGACACATACAAAGAGCTGAAATGTTGACAGCAGGTCTGTGTGCAAGGGGTCAGTGACGCGACAAACTGACCCCACTCACACAGGAACTTTTTCTCTTGGGGGAACCCTCATTTCTGTGATCTCGTCCCTGTTTTCGAATCATTTTGGGAGGGGGGAGCATGGACGCTCAGTCACTTGGGTACACTTCCCAGTTGGTGTGGTTATTGCTGTGACAATGTGATTGTCGGATAGGAAAGAGAAATTAGGAGATTTCCTGGAAGTGGAGGCAGCCAGGGCCTTGGAAGAGCCCGTGGACACGGCGATGCTTGTTTGGGGTGACCAGCAGGAACTGGGGTCATCAGGCAGCCTGTAACTTCCCGAGAAGGCTTCCCCAGGTGTCACGTGGGATAGTGTGTGTGGAAGCTCTCAGCCAATCACAGAGCGTGAATCACGTGTAAGGGGAGAGAATGACAACGATGGTGAAAAGAGAAAGGAGAAGTATGCACGCTGGCTCGTGGACGGGGCTGTGGGGAGCAGAGATAGGCTTTGTCACTGGACAGTAGGAGTCCCAGCGTGGCTGTCGTTTGGCACATGTATTTTAAAAAATAAAATAAACACCTAGTTGTTCGAATGCAAGTGAGGCTCCCCTGCCTCCTCTCCGCTGCAGGTTCAGGAAGCCCTGTGTGTAAACACAGCCCTGACTGGTATCAGGTCAGGGGTCTGGGAAAGGAGCTCAAAGTCAGGGCACCGGGAGGCACGTGGGGAGACCTCTCCAGAAGGCGCACAGCAGGCGTTTTTACCATCCTCCTCCTGTGTTCCCGGCCTCGCCGGGCATGGGTTGGGGACCAATAGTGGTGAGACAGGGGCTGTCTTGGAGGAGTGTCCCCGAGCAGGGCTGCATGCAGGGACGGCAGCCTGGCCTGCCGGTGCAGCAGGGGCTCCAGGAGGATGCCCAGCAAAGGTACTGGGATGGACGCTTACGCTCGGGGTGCATTTGGTAACAAAGCCTCACCGAGCTCTCACTCGGCTCCTGTCTCCCCGTGTGTATCACCATGAGTCTGAGACTCAGGAAAGAAATGCTTCAATTTGCAAAGTGTCTGTTTGGTTGTTGAGTAATAATCATGCGAAATATTCCATTGGCTTCCTTGGCACTGCCTGGGGGCCTCTCCAACCTCATCCTTAACGCGGGATCTCGGGGTCCTTGGGTTGGTGACAGGAGGGGTCCGGAGCCAGCCCAGCGGCCCTGCTTCCAGCGTCACCTGGGCAGATCACCGCTGCCTGCAGAGCTCGGCTGTCACAGGGCTGTCAGGACTCACGGGGATGCACTGATGAGTCGGCACGTGATCTGTGGACCAGGCTCTGATCCAGGGGCCAGGAGTCGCCGAGAAAGAAAATGCACCCCCTGCAAACAAAACGGTAGCTTTTTCTTTTGGTGATGCTTGGTCTTTCTTTTCCTTCCATTTTAGAAATCATTTTAGAGGGAATTTTGTAGCATGAATAGATTCTGGCTAATTATATGAGCCGCTTATGTCCTGGGGGTCACTGAGGCTGCCCTGTTAGTCTGAACCAGGAGAAGCAGGAGGGCCTGTTTCTAGAGAAGCAGAGAGGCTGGGCTGGGGGCGGAGACCCTCTGCATTGTCCAAACGTCTCCCACAAACCAGAGCGTCCTCCCAAAGCCAGCCAACCAGCTGAGCGGTCCACGGAACAGGCACAGACGATCAGGCTGTTTCTGCCTTGAGAGTGTGGTCTGCTCAGGGGACCACCCCCCTCCCTGGCAGCCCACCCCCACAGGCTCATGGGATGGGAGACAGACTTTGCATCCGGGCCAGTTGTCCCACAGGTCTGGGGTTGGGGGCGAGCCCAGCCCTGCCGGATGCCAGGCACGTGTAATAGGAAGATCCCCATAATAAAAATCTACTTGTCACTGAGACATTCCTCAACTGTTAGCAATCAATTTGGGGGTGGGGGCGAGGGAGGTGGGAAATACCAAAGGACATCAAAGGGGGTCTCACTCCAGACTCTGTTCTGTTCCAAGTCTCCGTAATTTGGGAAGGTTGCGTGCTCAATAATTTGTGAGCCTCCAAACACGCAGGTTATTGTTTGCGGACAGATGGCGCCCCGCGTTTTATCGCTCTTCCTTCTGTGGGTCCTCATATGTGGGACTGATGTGCATTCTCAAGTCTTTGTCTCCTTGCTAAAATCTCTAATCTAAAACAGGCAATCACGCACGGAGGCAGGGCTTCAGAGGCATAATCAGAGTTTTAAAAGCGAAGGGAGGGGGAGAGCCAGAATCCGAGTGCGGTTATGAGGCAGATGTGTTTGCAGAAAATGGGAGAGGTTGTTAGGGGATTGAAAGTGGACACATGAGCGGGACCCGGATGCAGTGGAGCGGGCAGGCAGGGCTCCCTGGCATCAAGGCTCTGGTCGGTGGGGCTGAGCCCCACCATCCCCCGAGAGAGGGGTCTTTGTGTTGGCAGGCAGCCGTCCTGGGGTCTGGGAGGCCCCATCCTGGAGCTGCGGCCGCCCCTAAGAGTTAAATCATGTCGATCTACAGGAAGGAAATGAAATAGACGAACTCGCTCCTCTTCTCTTCCTACGGGTTTTCTTTTTTATTCTGAAGATAGAATTACTGTTTGTAAGCATCTGAAACTCATTAGGGGCCCTGCAGTCTGTCAGGTGCCGACGCAAGAAACTGCTGAAACCAAACGGGTGCCTGCACCGAGGGCTGGAAATTTGTCATGTGCTGATGAGCAGTTATAATAATATATGAGCAAATCACAAGCATTCTGCAAATTAATCACATTTTTTCCCCTTCTCCCTTGTCTCTGGGAGAGTGGCTTTGCAGGCAGACGTAGGTGAGGCAGCTCTCCTCACAGATGGTCGCGCTGGCATCAGATGGAATTTATATAACAGTAATTCTGATTTCCTGCCAAAGTAGCAGCGAACACACCAGGGAGATGGTAGAAGGCGAGTCATGTGGTTTTGCTGAGGTTGTTGTGGGAAGTTTAAGGGGGGAAATCTCAAATTTTCCTCTGTGCCTTTACTGTTTTTGCCTGAAGGGCCAGAAACGGAACGCCGTTCTGCCATGGGCGAAATCCGTCACATCTTTTCTTGTGACTTGTGCTGAAAGAGTGCTTCGCAGCTGTTGGAGCTGCTGGCGGTGACAGAGCCCCAGGACTCTGACTCCTGGCTGGCTCCGGACACGATTGAAAGGGGAGAGGGTTCAGAAGGTGGCAGCCTACAAGTGGGGGACAGCAAGCCCCCCCCCCCCGCCCCCGCCCCGCCTGCTCCTGGCTCTGGGGACCTGCAGGGGCTTTCCAAGTGTCCTTTTAAATGCAGACTCTAACCACCCTCACTTCGATTGCACAGGGCCCCATTTATAATTCCTCGGGATTTATTCAAGTGTTTGAAAGCCATGGCGATTAAAGTGATCATCTCCGTTTAGCAGCTCACAGACCTGGGAGCGTGTCGGTGTCTGTGCAGGGGTGTGTGCGTGTGTGTGTGCGTGTGCGTGCCACCGTCAGCCTGCACCTGGGTGCCTGTCCTGGGTCCGGAAGCTTTCCTGTGCTTCCGAGAGAGCTCCCCCCTCGCGCTGACCCACCCACAGGTCCTCGTGTTTTGTGGGGGATGGACAGGTACAGGGTGACCCTGAGGGACAAGTGGCTCTCCCACAAGGCGCCTCCCCCACAAGGGGCGTGATACCAAGATGGCGTGTACTCCGCATTACACAACAGTCCTGCCGCTGGGGTTTTTCCCAGTGTGGAGCCCTGCCCGTTTGTTGTGGTTTATGTGACTCCAGGGGAATAAGTGGATTAGACGGAAACTTTAGCATGCTTCACTGCAGCTGGGTGCCGACATCTGTCATTCCTCAGCCGAGTTCTGGATGGTGCCAGTAAGAGAAGGCGTAGTCTGACACCTTTGATTTCAGAGCCTTTTAGAGGGGGACGAGAAGAAAGGAGCAGTGCTCCCTTTGTGACTTCCTCAGAAAAGCCACCTCTCTTCTCTGCTTTATTTTATTTCATTGTTGGCATGTGACGACATTAGTGGCACTCAGCGAGAGCCGAACGTTGAAAAGTTTATGCTTCCATCTCTCCCTTTTACTTTGTAATTGCCTGTTGTTCACAGTACCACTTTGCTGAATTGGGTGTGATGGCAAAGTAGCCATTTAAAAATATACCCAGTGGGTCTGACGATGTCTGACTCTGTCAGTAAGGGAGCCGTGTGCTTCTCTCACACATAAACTCACATGAATACACACAACAGCCGGAAATCTGAGGAATGTGACTTGTTTCCACTACATTGCTTTCGGTGACCTGTCTTACAAACCCCTGTGAGACTCCCCCAAACCACAGGAGCCCCCCCAAAAAGTGCTAACGTCGCTATGAAAGATATGTATGGGTGACGGACTTCCGCAGGTGGCCTCAAATACCAGCTTCAGGGGTCTGGGTGTCTGGTGACTTGGGCGTTTTGTGTTGGTGGCTTTCGCAGGTCTGTCCCCTGGGGCACCCTCAGCACCTGTCAAGTGACAGTATTGGCCCCCTTCCCAAATTTAAATTATACAATAAAACAGAAACTACAATTAAGGGCTGATGTGTTCGTTTGAAGTGACACAAAGGAAAACGGGAAAAGACTAAAGCAGCAGAGACCACCCACTTGTTTATTTTACTGGGTGTGTGCAGGAATGCAACTGTCTGCGGAACAGAAAACCACAGAAGACCTCCCCCAACGCCCCAAAGTAGACAAGACTGGTGGTTAGACACCCACGGGGAAACAGAGAGGAAAGGCAGGTGATGCCCGAGTGAGGTGGGGCAGAGGGCACACGGGACCCAGCTCTGATGTGGCCGCCTCTGGGAAGATATTGCCAGACCTTCCAACTTTTCAAGAGAAACTGTTTTCACATGAAATCTCTGTTTTGAAACATTGGTAATACCTTAATTCTTTTATTTAATCACGTTGGGGACAAAAAATAAATACGTGTATGCCTGCAGCTTATGACCTCTGAGAGGGTGAAGTCCTGTCTGCCTGGAGCCCCCCCTCACTTGGCCACCTGGGTGGGGCTCTCAGCGCCACACAGGACGTGGCACAGTGGAGGAGCCAGGGAGGGGGGAGTGGGGAGGCGTGGCTCATGGAGCTGTGACTGGGAGACTGAGCTCCCCTGCAGGCCACAGAGTAAAATGCAGACATCCAGTGACCCACGGTGGACACAAAACTGCCCCAGCCCATGTGTGCCATCCATGAACATGGAGCATGAGGGCAGTGTGGCCGCTGGGACTGGAATTCCCAAGGGTCTCCAGCAGCCCAGAGCACTTGGATTCTCCTGGTGAGGAGAAGAGCAGAGCAGGGTGGGCCTTCCAGGTCTGGAGCAGGGCCCAGGGCTGGGCAACGTACAGGGGTGTGGCTTGCACCCAGGATGGAGGGATGCAAGGTGGAGCTAGGTCCTCACAAGACCAGAAGCTGGGTTCAAGGTCAGGGCTGCCCACCCCAGGGTGTCTCTAGGCCCCAGTGAAGGTGAGAACTCGGGGTTTGGCAGAGAGGTCACCCCGCAAGGCAGGGGCCCGAGCCCTACCTACGTGGCTGCTCAGGGGAACCAAGCCCTGCCCCCCTTGTGCAGAGCCCCAGGAGTTTCCAGCTTCCTGTGGGAAGGGAGAGGCCCCCCAAGCCTGTATCACAGGAAGCCATCAGTGAGTAGTGCCCCACAGACCCCATGAAGTGCCCAGGGGTGCGGCATCTTTCATAAGTGCTGGAGAGACTCTGCCACTGGGTCCCAAGAAAGGTTTCAGGAGGAGCTGGAGCTTTGGCAGGTCTGACAGGAAGGAGGTTTAGGGCTGAAGGTGGAGATGGCAGTGAGTACTAGGTAAGAAGGGCTTCCAGGTGGAAAGCCAGGCTGAGAGGACAGGACGCTGGGCTAGGGGACAGGGAGTCGCGGCAGGCTGGACAGCAGGGATAGGTACAAGTACGGCTGGGCTTCGGGACTGGCTGGGCCGATGGGCGTGCCCGTCACCTTTTTGTCCTTCTGGTATCTTCCTGCCACAAGAGTCCGCGCTGCTCTTCTGGCGTGGGCTATAGACCCAGTGGGCTTGCTGATGCCCAGAGCGGGGTTCCACGTGGCGCTGGAGCACTTCTGCTAAGTGCCAGGTGAACCTGTCGCTGTCTGGTTGCCACGGGAACTTTGGGTGCTCTTGAGAGGGGCCAAGATGGACGGTAAAAGTGTGGCTGGGGGGCGCTGGGCTGACTGTGGGGTGCTGAGCTGATTGGGGGGCGCTGGGCTGATTTGGGGGTGCTGAGCTGACTGGGGGCACTGGGCTGATTGCGGACACTGGGCTGATTGGGGGCACTGAGCTGACTGGGGGCGCTGGCCTAATTGGGGGGCACTGAGCTGATGGGGGCACTGGGCTGACTGGGGGGTGCTGGGCTGGCTAATTTTGGAACCACGGCTCCCATGTTTGCCATGTCTGGAGTACCACCTCAATATTTTATATCGTATTTTGTTAAAGACTTAAAAAACAATAGTTTTATTTTAGCAATACCCCCCAACTTTGACTCACTAGTTTTTCCTAAGACTCTTACGTAAAAAGCAGTCTGCTGGGTTCCAGCTGGAGTCGCCTCCAGCTGTGTGGTGCTCCAGGTTCCCCGAACCCAATATTGGGAGGGAGGAGAGAGTTTTAGGGGAGGCGAGGTTTGCTGTGCGACACTGGGTAAGCCGCCAGCCCCTCTGTCTCCCGCGCCCCTCTCTGGCCTCTCCCAGCAGTTCTTTCAGGATTAAATGGGCTCACCCAGAGACAAATATTGGGAACTGTTAGAGTATTATTAGCTTATCTTATGTCTAAAAATCTCCAAACAAGGAAAGTAAGTTCATCGACCCTTTGCAGGTAATTTAATGACCAACATAAATGCTTTCATAAAATCTCAGGCATGATTTCAAGTCCCAGGTCCATAGTGGCCTGTGAGCGCCGGGCAGGCTGTTGGCTGCTGAGGACACAAGTTTCAGGCCAGGTCGGGTGGTCTGGGCCATAGCACAGGAAGGAAGTTGCTGAGGAGGGGGCCACCACAAGGCCCGGGGTCCTGGGCTGCAGGGGTGAGCTGGGAGGACCTGGGAGACCCCTACACTGCCCCCCAGAAGCTCTACCAGACACCCTTCCCTGCAGACACTTGCTGAGTCAGCAGGACACAGTGGCTTGAGCCCTGGCTGCAGGATCCAAGACAGCTACTGCAAAGCGGGGCGCCACCTTTCTCTGGACAAACGGGGACGCTCTCTAGCCTCGGTGCCCTCAGCCAGCAAGTGGGGTTCCCAGCAGCTGCCCTCAGTATCATCGGATAAGCCCTCCCGTACTTACAGCTACATGTCCCAAACCTTTACTCCATCCTCTGCATGCACCACGCACTGTACCCCGCGCTCTCCCAGCCTTCCCCTACCTCATCCTCACCACAGCCCTTACAGTGAGCTGTTGTCTTCATGCCCATTTTACAGATGAGAAACCTGAGACTGGGAAGGTTAGATCACTGGCCCAAAGCACAGAACCCATAAGCGGCAGGTAAGGTTAGAGCCCAGTGCCTGACTGGAGAGCCCACACGCTTCACCCCTGTGTCTGAGTGACAGAGTTGTGTCCTGCTGGGGGCTGTGCTGCACCACGTGCCCAACCCCTCCTCCAGGAGAAGCCTAAGCGTCACCTGCTTGGCTCCAGGATCCTGGGGCCGCAGGCTTAGCTGTGGTCACCTGACCTGGGCTGCTGTGCTGTCACTGAAAATAAACCCAATTGAACTTTAAAGAACTCTAGGAATAATACTTTATTTCCATATAGATTTAGACCTGCAAAAAGGTTCTGTGGGTAGTACAGAGGACCCCATGTACCTTACACCCATTTTCCCTACTATTAACATCTTACGTTGGGAGGGTAATTTGTCACAATTAATGACCGAATATCAATACATTATTATTAAGTAAAGTCCATATTTTACCCAGATTTCCTTAGTTTTTACCTACTGTGCTTTGTCTGTTCCAGGATCCCATCCAGGAGACCCCATTACATGTCGTTGTCATGTCTCATAAGGCCCCTCTTGGCTGTGACAGTTTCTCGGCCTTTTGCTGTTTTTGATGACTTTGTAAAATGCCCTCAGTTGGAATTTTTCACGGTCAGACTTGGGACGTGGGCTTCAAGGAAGAAGCCCACAGAAGTAAAGTGCCCTGTCACCACCCGGAATCAGGGTGCTGCTGTCTCGCGGACCTGGGTCACCTGGCCGGGGTAGTGTTTGTCAGGTGGCTTCCTCTTCCCCACTGGGGTCCTGTGAAGGTGTATCCACGCAGCCCACAGACAGGGGTGGGAGACACTGCACCCCAGGTACGTCCACACAGGTGGTCGGGGAGCAGGGAACATTTGTTGGTCCTTATCGATTCGGTCCTCTAGTTACTTACGCCAGTGTGACGGGTTATTTTTTTATCTCCCGTTGTAATCCAACAGGAACGCTATTTTGGTGTCGCTGGAGTTGTCCCAGCTCTGGCCACGAGGGGCGGCTCCGCGCTCTGTGCCCCCCGCTCCCCGCCAGGCCTCCCCCCCCAGAAGTGTGTTTTTTCAAGCAACTCCTTCCTTTCTGGCACAAGGTGCTCCGGGACCATCTTGTGTGTTTCCCGCTCCAGCCCTGGAATCAGCCATTTCTCCAAGGAGCCCTGGTTCCTTTTCTGGAGAATATTAGAGGTCACGTCTGGGTGCTGAGTGCTGGCTGACACCGTGTGTCATGGGTGTCATGGGTTCTCGGCCCGCAGCTGGCAGCACGAGGACACACCGTGCATACTAACCCCTGCATATGCTGGTATCTGTGTTCCACGTTACAAGCTAAACACGCTTTCTGGCTGATGGCTCCAATCCATTACCACACGGATCAAAATTCACTTTCAAAATAGTAAAATAATTTTGGTAGTGTTTTAAATTAAACCCCAAATCATAGGAAATTTAAAACCTAAAATTATTTATACTAAGGATATTCCAAAGTGTTTTAGCATCTTTGATTAGATGGATGAATATCTTTTTTGAAAACTGAAAACATAAATTATGTACCTGATTAGAACCATTTTTGCCTATTTAGAATTAGGGAAATTAAAATATATATATATATATATATATATATATATATATATATATATATATATGTATGTATATATATATATATATATATGTATATGTATATATAATGTGTGCAACTGAGAAAATGGCTCTTTCTGTCGGTGCAGTGCACCTTTGTGTATATTTTTACCCATCTCGTCGTCCCTGCCGGGCCTGTTGAACCTGGTAGAGGATGACGGGGTCCTGGCCAGGGACCCTCCCCATTTGCAGACCCTCAGAGGGAGCAGCAGCGGGGCCACGTGGACCAGACCCGCCTGAGTCCGCCAGCACCACCAGGCCCCGTGGATTCTGCCCGGCAGGTCGAGTCCACCTCTGGGGGGCCCAGTTTCTAACATAACCACTGGCCCTTTAGGTGGAGGGCCATTTTCTTACCTACGGGTCTGCATTTTGCCAAGTCCGAGTTTCAGGGAACACAAAGGGCTCTGGCGGGGCAAGAGGGGGCAGCTGATGTCCAGGCCTCCAGTCTCCCAGGCCTGCGCATGCGCGCCGCCTCTGAGGGCTCCTCTCTCCGCTTCATCGCCTGGTTCCTTCTAGAAAAGGGCCCCTGAAATATGGCTGCGGGAGGCCCTTCTAGGGCAGCTTAAAAATATGCCATGACCCTGTCCTTGGCAGAGGGTACCCGTAAGGGAAGATGGGAGCGGTCCGATGGTCGCGCGCGCTCAGGCCCGTGGGTCCCCGCCCCAGGCCGCAGTTGCCCGCAGGCTCTCCCACGCCCCTCCTCCCCGGAGGCCACGCCCACCCTGGGGCCGGGACCTTGGGCCAGGACCTTTGGCCAGGGCTGGTCACACACTGCCTCTTTCCATTTATTTCAGTGAAGACAGAAGGCCCAGTGTGCCGATCTGAAAGGCTTGAAGTGGTCTGAGAGATGCCTGGCGGTGTAAGGACTAGGGCTGCGTCTGCAGATGTCACTGGGTCTCCCTTGGCACGGGACCCCCAGGCCATCGTGGACACCGTGACCATCTTCTGGACCCTTTCCCTTGTGTTGACCACAATGATGAATCAGATTGTGGGGGCTGGTTCTCCCCACGCTAGGCCGTCCTTACTCCAGTGTCTGGTCTGTGCCTCTGTCACCATGTATAGGCCCAGCCTCTGGGAAAACCACACATGGGTCTCTTCTGAAGTACAATTTTTCTCTCCCAGCGACTCTCTGGGCACCGCCTCTGAGCCATCTTTCAGCCAGAAACTGCAGCCTTGCTCAAAGCAGTTGAGCAAGGTACCCCCCTAACCCCCCAGAGAGCACTTGGCCCCTTCCTCCTCCCAAAGATGTCTCCAATAGGCTGTAACCCCTGGCAGTAGCCTCGGCCATGGGACCAGTCATTCAGCGTGTCCTGGGTGGGCACTGTGCCTGGCAGGCTCCCGCATGATGCTGAAAGAGCTGTGCCATTCCAATGGCTGGCTCTCGGGACAGTGCATGCAGCAGGCACCAGTGAGAGCCCATGGCGGTGGGTCTCAGGGGTGCTGCGGGAGCATGGGCAGGGCACTTACAAGCCCTGTGGCTTCGTGTTAGCTGCGTGCTCAGTACCAGGGTTTGATGGGCATCAGGCATCAGGAGGCCACAGCCATGCCTGTGTCTATAAGGGGTGTGACATACAAACACATGCATAGTAGGACACGCCCCTCCAGGGTGTCCGGGGACGCCCTCCTGGAGCAGCCTTTGGTCCTGACTAAAGATGCCCCTTTGCGGCGACTCTTCTGACAAGCAGTGTATGGGGGTGACCCAAGGGAGCGGGGGGATGAGTGTCCGTCCTAAGACAACCCTAAGGTCAAGCTCCCGATCAGAGACCAGCAGGTGTGTGTAGCTGACTTTGGACCATGGTTTGGTGTCCCTGGGCCCGGGATTCGTGGGAAGGTAGACTGCATGTCCCCACCACATCTCCCCACTGATTGTCATGAGGACGATTGAGGCAGTGCCTGCAAATGTGTTCTGGGCAGTGGGTGTCACCCCATTCTCCCAGCACCCCAGGACTGGACGCCAGAGCTTGGTCACCTTGCCCTCTGCCTGCTCTTGCCTGCTGCCCACAGCTGAGGAGAAAACAGCAGTTTGGAAAGTCTGGAGGGCCTGCAGATGCAGCTGCCCACAACTGTGCTGCTGTAATTAATGGATGGTCCCCCAAGGGCAGGCATTTTCCTCTCCCCCTTAGGTCCAAGGAAAGAGCAGATATTTCCATCGTAGCAAGTAAGAAAAATACCTGGTTTCCCTACTTTTGTGATAAACAATGTACGACTGCTTTCTCCTCACTCCTCTTGACCCTGTACACTGTATACATATTTATATATTATTCATAGTGGATTAAAAATGAATGTGCTCTTTACCACGGCTCCACGGCACAGTGACAATACAAATTAACGTACGATGTACTTACTTTTCACGTGGCAGTGATGGGAAATGTTGATGGCCTCAGACAGAGAGGCAGGGAGAGGGCAGTGCAGTGGGGTGGGTGGTGGGGTGCCCTCTGGCCGCACTGTCGGGGCTCAGGGCCCTGGCTGTACAGGGATGGGGCCCAGGGGCCTTCCCACTTCCCTGCTCCAGGCAGAGGCCCAGGCTCCAGGGGGTCCTGTGAGCCTGGCCCTGCTTGCTTCCCCCACACGCTTCCCCTTCACCCCAGGGACCTGCTCCCCTGGTGCCATCAGAGTGCCTCACAGTCACCTTCGCCCAGGCTGGACCTGTCATTTCTTCAAAGAACTTCCTCCTACATCTGTCGTATGGGGACCTATCAGAAGGGTGTGTGCGTGTGCGTGTGTGTGCATGTATTCGTGTGTGTGTGTGTGCGTGTGTGTGTCCTCTAAAAACTTTAGAGGATTAGAGATTGCAATCATGACTCTGGTAAGGATTTTGGAGAATCGGGACTTGAGTACTTTCTGTCCATTGGAGATTTGTTCTGAAGTGAAACTGTTCAGGTTTACCTGTATGATGGGGTGGTGCCTGCCCTTAATGGCAGTGAGCTCAGACGTCAGGATAAATAGAAACGCATGTGAAAATCTGCAGGTGTGGCCTTTGTGTCTGCAGCAGCTACCAATCGGATCAAAGACTCTTTACAAAGTGCGTGCCAAGGTCACGGTCCTCAAGGCTGTGGTGTGGTAGCGACCTGCTCTGCTCTGCACCTGAACACACGCGTGTGCGCTGCCAACCACCCTCCATCTCACTGGGGCTCACGTGAAGATGAAGTCGGCACTAGTGTTTTGGCCACTCAAGTATCCAATATGCCGGGATTGCTGTGCGTCTCTGATCCCACCACGAAACGGAGGTTCAGATGTAACCATGGGGAGAAGCCATGATTAATATTTTAGAATCAGTTGGTGGGAAAAACGTACTAAGTGCTTTTATGCCAAGGTGGCTGATTCAAAAAGGCTTTTATTGTAAATAAAGGTGATATTTGAGGTTTTCTATTTGGTTTGCTGAGATGCATGTGCCATGGCTCCCATGGGGGTACAGTTTGCAGAGGGGTGGCTTCCAAAGGTTACACCATAGAATTCATACGAAAGTGTATTATTCAGGAACAGTAACAGAAAATATAATAAACAGCTTTCATAAATGGACAGAAAAAGCACAGGAGAACCAATATGAATCCCGGTGACTGCTGTATGTTTACTAAACGTTACCTTTTTGTCATTGTACCAGAGTTGTGCTCCTGCTATTCATTCATTCATTTATAATTATTTGACGTTCTTACTGTCAGACCACGGTGCTGCCCTCCTTCAGTCACGTTCTGCCATAGAATAAATAAACTTAGGAGGTAGCCCCAGCTTTATCTGAGCCATGGTAGTCAGGGCAGTGCCCACTCCTAGCCCGTGAGCTACTACAGGGCTGCCCTTGTGGGAACCCAGAAAATACAGTCCATTTCTGACAAGCTTTGGACGAAACTTTACAAATGTCTCCCAGGCTTCCTGTTGTGTCAGCCCTTCTCCCGGGTCCTCTGGATCAGCTTCTGGTGGCTCGTTTGCCTCCAGCGATAGCTTGGGGCCCCCTTTCTCCTGCCTTGGAGCTGCCCTTCCAGAGTTCCTTGGATCCTCCTTCGCGGGGCCCCAGGTGTAGCTGAGTGTCCCCGAGAGTGACAGCTTCCTGCCTGGATGGCTGAGGGTCTGCTTGAAACTCACTGATGCCGGCTTGGCTCTGACCTAGATTCACTGTTCTGGTGGGAGAATGGGTATGGCTTTCCCTACCCCACTGTCACCGCCGTCATCCGGATTCTCCCTTTCTCCCTCGTGGTGAAGAATAGGGCCACTTACATTCTTTGTAAAAGCCCTAAATCTACATTAGAAACACGAGTGTCAGTTCTCCACGTGTGGGAGAGCGGATACGTGGGCCCTGAAGGGGGCACTGGGTCACAGGAAGGCGGGGGTGGAGTGGCGCTGCCTAGTCCCTTTCTTGCCTGTCAGTCAGGGTCAGAGCCCTTCTGCTCATTGTTCATGCTCTTCTTGTCATGGTAGCTTGTGTGGAAGGACCAGCAACTGGGCTTCTCCGGGGTTTCCTTTGTTCTTAACCCCAAAGGCTACAGATGTGCAAATTGGCTTTTGAAAGTGAGCAAGTTGGTCCAATTCAGCCTTGTGTCGCGGGCAACAGCAGACACAAAAGGAGCGGAAACTCTACCCAGAAGTGTGTAGTTCTTTCAAACAGGCAAGGTGAAGCAGTCAGGTAACAGTTCACCTCTACGAACAGTTCGTGCCTGCCTGCTCTGTGCCACCAGCGTCTTGGCAGCAGTGGTACCAAGATGTTGCTGCTTCCTGCCTCAGGAACTTACAGCCAGCCAGAGGGACCAGTCCACACACAGCAGCCCACAAAGCATCGCCTAGGTTGGGCAGAGCCTTGAAAACGAGGGGGGTTTGGCCTCAGGGAGAGGGTAGCAGAGCAAGGGGGTGAAGGCCGTGCGAGATGCAGCCTTTGTGGAGACCGCCTCCTCGTTTGGTTTGGTGTGGGCAAAGAGAAGGTCCAGAGAAGACTGGACCTGTGCTCAGGACTGAGCTCAGAAGGCCCTGATTTTTCCCTAGGGGTAGCTGGCCACTCGAGACTTGGGGCAGGGAAATCAAAGGTGGAGGTTCTACTTTAGGAGCTCGCTCAGGTGCCCCAGGGGGACAGACGTGGGGGCAGCGGGGACATGGAGCTCTCCTGCAGACTGCCACACTCATGGTCTAGGCCAGAGTTGGCACACGCACTGGACCAGGTTCTGAAGAAGGGCTTGGGGAGAGAGTCGACAGGTAAAATGGATTTGTCCTGGAGACCAGTGTCTGAGAGGAAGGGGAGACAGGCTAGCTCACCGAGAGAGAAGCTGCCCCTGGCGCCGTGTGCTGTTCGGAGGGAAGGCGAGCCTCGGTGGCACGCTTGCTAGGCGTCAGTTTCTCGGGGATCACACTGTTTGGCAAAGTAGGTACAAAGGACGTCTGCTATTACTGCTCTAGAAAAGGCTGCATATGCTGTCTGGATGTTTTCTGGGGTAGATGGCTGGGCCCATTTCTTTACTTGTTTATTTTTATGAGTGAATGAACCCCAGCCCTGGGCCTTGACATCTCTGGGTGCCAGGTGGAACACCACTCATGAGCTTCCAGGAATGGTACATCAGCAGCTTCCCAGCATGGGGGGGATGCAATTGTCCCATTATAACTTCCCAATCAGACGCTCTAGCAGCTCCTCCGATGGCAGAAATCTGTGCCTGTCTGCTCAGCCCAAGAATAGTGAAATCAGGTGTGGAAGAAAACCCATCTCTGCTCTGATCAGAGCCCTTCTAGAGAAGTTCCATGTTAAGGGTCCCCTTCAAAATCGAGCTTCTTTAAAGTGACCAGCCTGATACCCTCTACCACGTGCTCCAGGTTCCACAGACTCCCCCAGCTTAGCAGGTCCAGCTCACCCACGAGTGAGGCTGGGTGATATCGCTCTGTGGCTCTTGCCATGGGTGGTTTGCATATCAGTGGGAGAATGCGAAGCAGGCTGGCTATGCTGACACAGATCAGCGTCCCAGATGGAGGGACTCGGGTCTTTCCTCGTGCAGAGTGCAGGCAAGTCCCATCCAGGGCTCGGACCCACCAGCTGCCTCTTTGGGTACTGCCTAGGAGCTAAGAATGCTTTGTATGTTTTTAAATGATTGGAAACAAAACCAAAGCAAGAATACTATTTCATCACACATGAAAATTATGTGAAATTCAAATTTCAGTGTCCATAAATAAATGTTTGCGCTTCAGCCATAAAAAGTTGGAAATGTGTTTCTCCTCTTGTCACAGAAGTACCTACACGTTGTCTCAATTTTGCCTCTTGGCTTGCAAAGCCTAAAATACTTACCGTCTAACTTTCTATAAAAACGCCTCAGGTGTTGGGAACTATCTCTTCTGTCACCCAGAAAGTCTGCATTAAAAACCCTGACTGGGATGGAAAGAGCGATTCCCGGTTCCAATAACCCAAGTTCTTATTCATTGTGCAGCTAACGTACTGTTTGTCCAGACAGACGTATGGGCGGCGTGTGTGCCCTCCGCAAAGCAGCCGGCAGCGCGCCGGGGACCACACCGGGTCTCGGGGCATGGTCCTCCGCTCGCTGCGGCCGCCGAGCGATAAGCTGCCGCGCTGACGGGCCTCTCTTTCTGCCCGCAGGTCACCGGCCTTTCCAGTGTCGCTTCTGCCCCTACAGTGCCTCCCAGAAGGGGAACCTGAAGACCCACGTCCTGTGCGTCCATCGCATGCCTTTTGACAACAGCCAGTATCCTGACCGCCGGTTCAAGCGCTCCAGAGTCGACTCAGAGGCTTCTGGGAATTTCGAAGACCCCGCGGGCGTCAAGGCGGGGAGCTCAGCGGAGCCGGCCGAGGAGGGCAGCCAGGCCCCGGGGGACCGCAACTGAGCGAGCCCGCCGGGCGTCGCAGTGTCCTGTCACACGGTGGTCGCGCTGTGCGTCTGGTGAAAGAGGTGGCTGACGCATCCGGAGGGAGAAAATCATGTACAACTCCCCGCTAGTGTATAGAACATTTTAAAATTTTAAAAAGATATCTCTCTCTATATATTACAAAAGCTCCCCAGCCCTTGACAATGGCTGCTAAACTGTTACCTGGCAACAAGAACTTGCAAACAATGCAGGTGGGGACAGGAGAATCCAGACAAGCCGGGTGTCCTCCAAGCTCCGCTTCGGGGAGCTGGGGGCCCTTCCAACTCCAACGTGGTCTTTGTCCAAAACTCATGCTCTTAACTGAAAAATGATACCATCTCAGTGCTTTAGTGCTGCCTAAGATGGAGGGGCTGCATTTTCGTTGTTGAGAACACCTCTGTCATCTGACACCAGCTGCTGTCATTTGCCTAGCACCCAAATGACACGTGCAGGGAGGCAGCCACGGTGCCAGTCAGACTGGAGCAGTCACTGCGGAGAAAATCAATTCACGTGGTGTCCTGACTGCACTCTCGGAGAAATCTTAGACGGCCCACAGCCCATGTCGGGCTGCCCCACGCTGCAAACGATTGCCATCTTAAACGTGCATTTAAAAAATCCACAGCCAAACGAATCAATGGTCAGGAAGTGTCTGCAGACAAATGTCCACTGCAGGCTTGATGACTAATTCCTTTTTTTAGATCCAATTGCAGTATTGAGAGAAATGCTTTTTTCTTGTCTTTTTTTTTTTTTTTTAATTTTTGGATTAAAAAAAGTGGCTAATAAAAAAATTAGGGGAACATTCTATAAAATGTTTAGAAAAACTAGCCAACCCTATGCATAGAAGGTGCTGGTGAGAAATGGAAATGTATGTAATAATAGAAAGATTGTTCTTTATTATGATTTTTAAATTTTTACTTGAATGAAGGCTGCTCTGGTCCTTGTTATTAGAATTTCTTTTTTTATGTGTTAGTTTTTGTAAGTGTCACAGACATGAAGCAAGATTCTCTTCTCCGGCCAGTTCTTATGAAACAGCTTGTATTAACGTAGGAATGCAAGCAGCCTTCTCTCTGTGGCTAAGAGAGAAAACTGTTGGAGTTAAAATGTCTGTTTTTGTAAAACAAATGTGTTCTATATTTTTGTAGATTTTAGATTTTCTACTGATTGGATACTCCAAATTTATCAAGTTCTGCACCACTCAGAGGGAGATTTTGAGGGCCAATAATGAAACACTTAACTCATTTTTTTTTACAAGCGGTTGAAGGACACTAGTAATTAAGGGTTGTTCTTGAATCTGCTCGAATGGCAAAAAGGTTCAGGCTCTTAACTTCCTTCCTCTGAGTGACATGAAACCGGTGCTGTTGCTTGTGGTGGTTGGGAAGAAAAGAAGGAATAACTTCTAAAACAAAGTCACTCAGACTTAAAAAAAAAAGTCGATATTTCCTTGCAGGCTGGGCGCACAGAATGAAACCCCAGGGCCTTAAAAACTTCAGCTCTATAGCAGTTTACAAAAATACTAAACTGCAATCAATGTAAATAAAATGCTTCGCTATCCTGAGACCAGAAGGACTCTCAGGCTAATAAGAAATCCGGTTTGCATATGCTGTCCAGAGGGTGTCACTCACCCCAGGGTACAGTGTAAACGAGGTCGCCCTGCAGCCTGGGCCCATCTGGCATATAGCAAACTGCTTTCTTGTTTTTCTAGAATAGTTCTCACTGCCTTACTTAAATCGAGTTGATAAACTTTAATGCAACTGTTTCTATGACCCTAGAGAAAGGACTGAAATGTTATCGCTAACGTTCTGACTGTAGTAAGCTTTAGCATTTTAACTGCACTACTGTGTTTGGTGGCTGTGCCGGTCGCTTGCTTTTCTGTGTGTTTTGCCCCGCCTTTGGTATCTTAGCAAAGAAAAAAATATATACTAAAAAAAGAAGATAAAAAAAGTAAAAAGGAAAAAAAAAAAAGAGGAAAAAACAAAAAAACAAAAACAAGAGCCACATTCCAGTCCCAGCGTTTTGGGAGCTCCCTCGGTATTCTTTCGTGTCTTCTGAGCATCGACAGATGCGACAGGCAATAATTCTGTTTGTGACACTGGGAACAGCCCCTCTTCTTTGTGGCGTGTGTGTTGATTCCATTTTGTCCAGTGCTGCCGTCCCCTGTCCCCTCTCACACAGGCCTTCCTTCCAGAACATTTGTAACTTGTGATACAAACAAGTGACAGCCGCAGTGACGCAGTCTCCGTTTCTGAATGTCAGCAGGTTCTCCTATCTAAACATGTCAAGTTCCCTGTGACTTCTGTTGTCTGTGATTCTGGTCAGAATACTGTCTGCATTCCACACCAAGGAAAAACCTATCTTGGAGGAATCTGAGATCAATAGAGTAGAGGATTTTGTTGCTATGCTTGTAACAAGTAGAAAACTTTGTATTTAAAGTTTATTCTTGGTCATTATTTATTATTATAAGACATCAGTTGACAGAACTTTATTCTGGTATAGAAAGTATTAAAAGTTGTTTTTTCAGCAATGACTGTTTTCTTTCTGCTGTTAGAATAAAATGTCTTTGAAGCAGTCCAGTTTTATCCAGTGTTTTATGCAATAAAACCTCTACCTCTGGAAAAAAACAAACATCTTTTCCTATTCACTTATGTTTACTAGGAAGAGGAAAACATATTTTTTGCAGCTTTGTCAGACTTTGGTAAGACTTTGTCAAATGCCACTTAGAAAGGAAACAAAAGCCCAACAGTGTTGTGGGGGGGTCCCCAGTGCCTTGAGGTGTAGAAGCTGAATGGCTCTCCCTGCAGCGTAAACAGTGTGTGTATGCGCACACATGCATGGGTGAATTGTTTCTGCAAAGGCTCGCAGACATCAGTTTCAGTAAGGTAAAACCTTGGAAATGCACAATGTTCTTCATATTACAATAATTACAATAATGATATAAGACGCTTAAAGCTTTGGGATCCATTAGTCCCCTTTACTGGTAGAAAGTGTTTTTTAAAAAATGCAAGGAAGCCTTTTACCTTCAAATAGCAGAGGCTAATCTGAATTCTTCTTCTAGAAGTAAAGGAAACGGACAAATAATGAGGTCTGCAGTGCTGGGGACACTGGCTGGAGAGGGTTTGGATTCGAAGGGTCCACGCTGCCGCTCGGGGATCTGAGAGCCCGCAGAAATGTGCCAGCAAAGCGTCCGCCTGCGTGTCGGACTTTGTAAGTCACCACTTTGCTTTCAGGATGCCAGGCTGATGGTGTCCCTGGACGGGAGCAGGTGACCTGAATGACAGCCTTGGCAGTCCGTCTGCTGTCACAAACAGCAAAGGTGAGTCATGGGGTTTAGGTGAGGGGCCAGGGAGTGACCCCATCAGGGAAAGGAGGCTGCCTGAGGGCCCATCACTCCACATGTGGTGACACCCCAGTCCAAAGCTTCCAGGGCCAGGTGAGAGGAGACGAGGGTCAGGGGTACGTGGGCCTCAGCCACTGCTCCCGTCACCTGAGGACTGTCATCAGGGCTTCTGCTTTCTGAGGACGCCAGACCCCTGGATTTGGTATGAAGTCTCCTGAGTTTTACATGTGGGCTCGGATGTGTTTTTAAAAACTGGGTAGTAAATAGATGAGAAAATGTGGTATATACATAGACTGTTGCATAGAATAGCATGGGCTATTCTTCAGCCATAAAAAGGAACAGACACCACCACACGCTACACGTGGATGACCCTTTAAACGCGGCTCTCAGTGAGAGAAGCCAGACACACAAGGCCACAGTGTGTGATTCCGCTGATGTGACGTGTCTGGGACAGGCACATCCAGAGACAGAGTCAGTTAGTGGCGGCTGGGCCAGTGGAGGGGAGAACGGGGGTGACTGCTACTGAGTACGGGTTCTCTCTGAAGCAATAAAAAGGTTCTAAAAATACACAGCAGTGACGGTCGCCCAACTCCGAATCTACTGAAAACCACTGAATTGTACACGTTAAAAGGGTGAGTTTTATGGTATGTGAATTATATCTCAATAAAGTTGTCATAAAATAAACATAAAACTGGAAGGAAGGCTTTTGAAGAAGCATCAATACACATTTCCATCAAAATATTTTGAGCTCTTTTATAGTCATAGACAACTGTCAGATTAGTACGTTATAGAGAATTATGAAATTTGGGGAGTGCTAATTTAAATTTGAACCCTAAACTACTCACTAGCCTCTTGATCTTGAACAAAGTAAGTGTTCCAAGTTCACTGATCCTACCTGAGAAATTATGAAATTAGATGCAGTGCAGTAGGGGAATTATATGTAGGCTTTGTTAAGTACTGTGCTAGATACTGTCACTATTGGGGCATAATAAGTGCTGGGTAAATCTGAGCTTGGTTTCCCCCCCACAGCGCTAGTGTTTGGAGAAGGCCCCTCATGGTCTCCGTCGGCTGGGAGGTCAGCAGGTCAGGATTCCTCCGTACTCACCCCCTTCAGACAAAAGAATCTTGGACCAATGTCTTAAATGTCTTCTTTTCCAGTTTCCTCATTTGAAAAATCAGTATTGACAACTTTCTTGTCATTCTCAAGGTGTCGGGGGCCCCTGGGGAGAGAGTGGGATGTGGCGGGAAAAGAATTCGTCTGGGTTAGACGTTATTCCACTCACTTGTTGAACAAAAGTTTACAGAGGACCTACTGTGTGTCAGGCATCGGGCTGCAGGCTGGAAACACACCGGCTCGCATAAGGGGTCACATCCGAGTGTCCACACAGCTCTGCAAGACGAGACTCCAAGGTAATGTGGATTTTCCAGTTGATGGAGGAGCTCCCGTGTGGTGACAGTGAGCTGAGGTAGGAAGGAGGGGGTGTCAGCTAGAGAAGCGACACGGCGAAGGCCAGGCCAGGTCCCGGGCGGAGGTCTCTCAAGTCCAGTGTCTGCCCCTCGGCTGCTGTGGTCTTGGTAGACGAGTCCTATTCCGAGGTCTGCTTCTTTCTCCTTAGACTAGAAAAAGTGTCCGCCAGGCCAGGCTCTTTCTGAGGTTAAATGAGATGGTGCTTGCCGAGAGCAGTCTAGGTCCCACCAGGCCTGAGGACTGGTCAAAAGTGCAGAACACCGGAAGCTGCTTGGGCCCTGGAGCACGGGGCTTTGTGCAGACTCAGGGCCTCTGGCCCTGCCCCGAGCTCAGCCAGCACAGGAGTCAGTGGAGTGGGTCCATAGACTTACAGCAGCTGAGAACCGTCCACTCGGGGGGGCGGTCCCCTGGGGCAGAGTGGTGCGAGGCCCCAGTTCACTCTCTGTGGATGGCTTGGCCACTCTAGAGTGGCAGTGGCACCACGTGCAGGGGGAGGCCATGTGGAATGGCAGCATCTTGATTTGTCCAGACCAAAGGGTTCCCCGGGACATGCAACCTGCAGTGCTAACGCCTGTGCAGTGCTGGGGACACCCGAGTGGTTGGTCTCCTAGGACTCAGCCACTTCCTGCAAAGGCATACGTCTTGGCCAAGCCAGGCTAACACGGCCTGTCACCCGGGAGGCCAGTGTAAGGGCCAGTGGGGCAGCCAAGGGCGGGGAGCCGGGCTTTGGCAGAGCGAGAGGGGCTGGAGTTTTCCCCAGAGGTGGAAGGTGCCAAGGAATACACAGCGCTGCCCACCGTGCCTGCACTCAGCCACCATTTTATCCGTTTTGGTGAGTGACTGGGTGAGACTGTTCCTCCTTCTGACGGGGGAATTAGGCTCCAGTGGTGTTTCTCTCCCTGGCAGCTCCCCTAGACACTCTTTGGTGCCGAAACTTCCCCATTTGATAGCCCTGCTGTCTCTTGTGGTCGGGGCTTCACCCCCCCTTCCCCCCCCCCCCCCCCCCCCGTTAACATCTGTACCATAAACGTGCATTATGGAAACCTCACCTGGCATATTGTAAGCACAACCCCAAGGATATTGGTGTTAAGTATTGTGATCTTCATTTCGAGATAGAAGGGCTGGGCCCGTTCCAGTGAACTGGAGGTATGTTTCCATGGGGAAGGAGAAAAGTTCATCACGTAATGCAATATTAAAAATGTCGCCCAGCTGGGCATTCCGTCTGGGGCTTGTATAGAGTTTTAATCTCTTCACCTGTTGAGAGAAAAGAGAGAGACAGAGAGGGAAGGAGAGAGGAAAGGAGGGAGGGAGGGAGAGATGGAGAGAAGGAGGGAGGGAGGGAGGAATGGAGGGGGGGGGACGGGCTCATGTGAACAGGGAAATCACAAGCAAAGAGGAGGGGGAAAATTTAAATGATCCCAGACCGAACTGTTTTGCTGTTAATACAGAAATACAGTGCAAGACACATTTAATGGGCTCTATTTTTTATTATACTATGCTGAATAATTAAGTTTGAAGCTAAGTGTCACATGGATTTATCTTTTAATTAAAAAAGCATGGTTCACGCATATTTGAGTGGTAGTCCAAATAAATGCAATATAGAAATTTATGTTTGTTTATCTAGGTGTTAATTACCTAGAGATTGTTCTGGATTACTTCTTTTTATAAAGTGTCATAGGCTCGTGTCAGAACGAATAAAGCTTACCCACGGAACCTTATCAATTTGCTAACTCTAGTGCTGGTCCAACCTGAAGGGCGGGAGCAGGAAAAACTTTGGGGATTGTTATGTACACACATGCCCCGTTCAACCCACACCAAATCAAACAGTCGTTTTTAGAAAATATTCCCAGGACATAAAGGCACACATATATCTTTGTTGTTTTACAGCCTCTTGTCCACAGCTATTTATAAAACATGTGATTATTTATGCTTTGGGTGATGAGAAGTTGGGCTGGGAGGGGCTGTGAAGGAGGCCCCATCACCCCAGCTACCTGAGTCGGGGGAGGGGTGGAGGCAGGGGTCCCCCAGAAAGGGCCCCGACAGGAAGTGATTTGTCTAAAACATGTCAGCCTCCCTGCAGCTCCCAGGAAATGTAGCCAGTGGGAGAAGAGGAGCAGCAAAGTGGAGGGTGAGAGGTCACATTTTAAAGTCAAGGATGCACTTCCAGGGTAACCAGAAGCCCCCACAAGTGGTCCGTCACAACTTGGGTCAGCCGTCCGCCTTTTTCTTTGTTTACAGAGTGGGTTTTGGTGGTAGCTTTAGCCCAAGGACTCGAAAGAAACTGCAGGTTGGGGCCAAAGGTTATATACTTCAAAGAAATAGGCTTTCCAGGGATAGGAAGAACTCCAAGCCACCTGGGATTGTCTTAGTTGGGTGCACTCCTTTGCTGGAAGTGGAGGGAGGAGATCCTTGCCTTTTCTGCACCCTTTGGCCTCTTTCTGCTGCCCGTGCCGCGGTTTGGGGCTGCCAGGTTACCTGAAAATCAGTAACAGTAGCTGCAGGTGCCTGGGGGTTCACTACACTCGGTGGGTGTGCAGGGAGGGCGGTAGGGGAGCTTCTGTCCTGCCTAAGCTGAGGGAGCACCGGAACCCAATAGGCGGACCTGCAGACCTGGCGCTCTAGGCCAGGGAGGCTTCTGATGTCAGTTTTTGCTCCCTCGCCAGGGAGGTCAGCAGGACTGCTGGGGCGGGTCACTGGGCAGCGTGCCAGGGTGGGCACCGAGCGCGGCTGGGCGCCAGGCTGGGGCGCCCAGCCTTCGTGTTGCCACGGGTGGGGGTGAAGACTGGCCTCTGAACCAACCTGGTGCCTCCTAGGGGTCAAAGTAGAAAAGGTCATGGCTGCAGGGAGAACCCTCCCTGTCTGGGGCCCAGGGGCTGGTCTGTGAGGAAGGGGACACATATACTCACTGTGGGGGCACCCGCCGGTAACCCCATTACCCCGACAGGGATCAATGCCTCCTGTCTTTTAAATTGTTGAGATTTAAGCCCTGTTTTCCTCCCAGATCACTGCTGTTATCAGAAGTGGGGCCCTGGCAGCACTGGGGTACAGTGGGGGCGCTGCCGGGAAGACTGGGTCACTCATTCCTGCCTGAGCCCCAGGTGCTGGGAACACAGCGGAGGACAGGAGAGGAGGGTCCCTGGCCCCACCCCGCCCCTGTCACAACCAAGTCAGTCAGACAAGGTGATTTGTTGGGAAGTGGAGGGACTCCTTTAGACCTATGGTCAGAGAGGGCACTTAGCGCTGAGCTCTCTCTGAGGGAGGAGTGGCTGGCTGGCTGCCAGGACCACATTTAGAAAGAGCCCTGCATGGGGGGCGGGGCAGGAGTGCACAGGACAAGGGGTACTGCTGACCTTGGGGTCCAGGCCATTTGTCTGGAAGGACGGGGCAATCCATGTGCCCAAGAGAGAAAGAAGAAGAATATATATGTGTATATATATATACATGTATATATATACACATATATTTTTTTAGACTTAAATTTATGTATATATATATATATATATACATATATATATATAAATTTAAGTCTTTTTTTGAGGTGAAATTCACACATAAAATTAACCATTTTAAAGTGTACAATTTCGTGGCGATTAGTACATTCACAGTGTTGGGTAAGCGCTGATGATTTTAAGTTCCAAAACAGCTATATCACCCCAAAGAGCACCCGGAAACCATTAAGCAGTCGCCCTCCACCCCACCCGCCCCCGCCCCACCTCGCCGTCTGCTCTCTGTCCCTGTGGATTCCCTACTCTGGATATTTCCTATGAATGGACCATGCAGCCTGTGACCTGTGGTGGTCACGTCTCCCGTGTAGCACAATGTTTTCGAGGCCTGCCGCGTTGCGGTGTATGTGGGTGTGCTCTTCTCTCGGACTGAGTAATAGTCCATTGTGTGTGCACACCACACTTTGTTTGTCCGCTCGCCGTTGATGGACACTTGGGTTGTTTCACTTTTTGGCCTTGTGGATAGTGCTGCTCTTAATATTCATGTACAGGTGTTTAGGGGCCTGGTACCAATTACGTGGGGCACGTACCTAGGTGTGGACATGCTGGGTCATTGGGTAATCCTATGTTTACAGTTTTGAGGAACCATCAAACTCCATTTGTTTCTTCAACAAATCAGCTCGTGGCACTGCACTGCTTGCCACCGTTCTCTGGCCTCCCCTCATGTTAGAATAAACCCCTTACAGTGGCCTGCGGGGCCCTACATGATTTGACCTTGACAACCCCTCTCATGTCATTCTCCACCTCTCTCTCCTTCAATACCCTCCGTCTCTGGTCACATTGTGTTTTCTATGTCAGACTGGCCGAGCCTGCTCCCGCCCCACCGCTCTTGCACTTGCTGTTCCCTCTTGCCCTCTCCATGCTGGGGACCTCCCCCTTTGTAGGTTTCAGTTCAAATGTCCCTCAGAGAAGCTTTCTGTCCGCAGTGGATCCGTGTGTTCCTGGCCCTGGAGCACACCACAGCCGCTCATCCCGTTTCCGTTTTCCGTGTGGCAGTAATTAATGGCTCTCTGGATGCACCTTGTTTCCCCCCTCGGTTTACACGTTTGTGGGCTACGTTCCTTACTGGGATATAAATTCCATGACAGCAGGGACCTGCTTTTCCAGCCCTGGTGCAAACAAGGCCTGGGAGAGAGTACGACCCCAAAAGAGTCCCTATTGAATAAACACAAGTACCCAGCTGTAGTCATAATCACTAAAGTGTTTTGGAAATTTTGTTAGCTTTAAAAACAGAAGTCCCTTCTGCAGCCTCCAGAAGTCAGGCCCGAGACAAAGAAGAATACTGCCTAAGCTCAAAGGCAGCCCAGCAGCGGCCTTGAGAGCTGGGGTGTGGTCCTTGGGCGGCAGGAGGGGCCACAGTGCTCAGTGCTGACAGAGCTGCTCTCGTTTCCCTGCACGTTGGGCTCCCCTGAGACCAGCTCCCCAAACTCTACAGAAGGACTCCCAGCTGCCAAGTGGGAAGCCGCCTTCAGGAAACCCAAATTCCAGGTCACGTCTGCCAACTGGCCATGCCCTGTCCCTCTGAGCCTCAGTTTCCTCATCTGTAAAAGAGGTTTCTCACATCTGCTGTGCAGGCTTCCTGTGAGCAGCAGCTGATCGGGCGGCGTGCCCTGCAGACGCAGCTGATACACACATTAGTTACTGGGACAAGCGCTCCCAGGAGAAGCCATGTGTGCCCTGCCAGTGCCCTGGTGTGGGCAGCCAGGCTGGCATCTGTGCCTGCGTCTCCTTTTCCTGTCCTGTGGCCCTGGCCACACTCACGCCTGTGACCCTGAAGCCAATGCCACCTCTTAATGCCTTTCCATTTCTCAGTTTGCTGACTGGGGTGATTTTCGGTGAGGGCCACATAAATACTTCAAAAATAATGCATGGTGAAGAGGGACGCTTCTGGAATGGATGATGGCACGACGAATTAAACGCTCTATAGGGCCGAGCGTAAATTATTTTAATGCGTGTAATAGACCCGCCCAGGGAGACTTGAGCCCTCTAGGTCATGCCTGGTGCCCCAGGGCCCAGGAGGCGGGGGAGCAGGTGGCTGGGAGCCTGTTTGGCTGGGGTGTGAATCATTTCCCTGTCTGAAGCCCCAGTCCCCCAGCGCTTAGGGCCTCCACACAAGAGGACAGGGTGGAAAGGGTCCGGTCTGGCCAGGCAGAGGCGGGAGCCAGGAGACAGATGAGGCAGGGTGACGGCATTGGTTAGCGATGACAGCGGACTGAACTGTACCTGCCCCCCATTCATTGTGTGCCCCTCCTGAGGGGTGAGGATGCTGACACTTGTCACCAGACATTCCGAATATTTTGTTTGCCTTGAGAAGGTCAGGCTAATGTTCCAGTTCGGGCCATCAACAAACATTGTATGTTTACGCTTATTGCATGTTGGTGAGGGAAGGCGTTTAGGGGCTGCCATGCCCCTCATGCCCATTCGAGAGAAGAGAAAACAGAGGGCTCAGAGAAGCTCAGGGTTTTGTGCCCCGGACATAGAATACAGACACACTTGTTATATCTAAAACTACCTAAGCGATATTTATAGAGCGATGTCTACAGACTGTTGTGGTTTTGTAATTACTGAAGTAGGTCTGTGGTCCCAGAGAAGAGAATTCATTGATTCCAGAATGTGCTACTATGACCCCAATGGTCAGGCGCAGCACGGAAACGGCGCTCTGTGTTGACCAGTTGTCTCCTATCTGGGAGTGTTATTATCTCAACAGCCAGTGATGGTGTTGAGCCCGGGTTGCACAGCTAGGAGCCAGGCAGGAGCTGTGCCCTCCGGAAGGTCGATGCCCTCAGGAAGGACCCAACTCAGACGTGCAGCAGTTCCACATGCACTGAGCCTTCTGAGCTCTGGGACATCTCCACAGGGAGCTCCTTGACGGCCTGTCCCTTTGTGTCTGAAACTCCACCCTCAGAGACTCAGCCATGCATGTCAGTGTCCATGTGACTGACCATGGGGCAGTGGGGACAAAAAAGGAGAGTGAGAACCACTTCCCGGGGACTCTTTGTGAGGTGAGGCGATGGGCCTTGAAGGAAAAACAGGACTGGACGTGAGGGCTGAGGGAAGGGGAGGAGGCCCCAGGAGAAAGGGTCAGTGTGCTCCCAGCAGAGCCAAAGTGGCTGGTGGCTTCTGTGATGGGCACGCAGGCCAGGAAGACCAGAGGCCACAGGGCAGGATTGGGGGTGAAGGACAGGCTCCGTGGGCAGGTGTGCAGAGGACGCCCTGCACACTGTGTTTGCCAGTATTTTCCCTCGTCATGTAGGCCAGGAAGGAACGAAGGTTCTGTTACTGCAAGGAGTCAGGCTGGCTGGTAAGGAAATAAATCACAGAACAGCCCAAGAGGACTTTCAAACAAAAATTAAAATTGTAGCCCACAGAAGGAACCTCTGAGGTGGTGGCTAATTTCTGTCTGCCAATGGCATAAACTGAGTGTATCATCCTCTCCATTAAGTGTCCCATCTACTTAGGGACAGTATTTCCTGTGCCGCCCAGCACGTAGCTGTGGACGAGAGTGTGGGGCTGTTGCCGTGCAGCATGGTGGGTGCACCTGGCCTGGGATGCGTCATTCGAGGGCACCGGGCAGGGCTGGCTCACCTGGGAGCCATGGAGACCGTGATGGAAGCTTCATGGACACTCCGTGGTTCCACCTGCGGGCATGAACCCGCTTGTAATCCAGACTTCCTGACCTCCAGTTCAACAAAACCATACCATCTCCCAATTGAAGCTTCTGGAAAGAAACCACTCTAACCAACAGAGATGCGGTTGAGATCAGACGGAGGCTTGTTCAGCGCCAGAATGGCAAGGCACTGCTATGGGTCCAGTCAACGTCTGCACAGAGAATGCCATGGGGCTGTGCCCGTGTCCCCTTGGCTCACCCTGCGGCCCTCTGTAACCATGCGGAGGGTTCCCAGCCACTCACACTTCCTGCATGGCCAACCGTAGGAGTGTGCCCAGTGCGGGGAAGTCTGCAAGTGCTGGAGATGTCACCCTACCATGATGACCCTTGATCCACAAAGGAAGCGAGCCCGTGGCTACGTGCCCATACAGTGGCAGCCGCCACCCCTCAGACCCTCCGCAGGATTGAGCCAGGTGCTGACAGTGGGCCTGCCAGGCAACGTGCTCAGCACTGGCGTCCTCCCTCTCATCTCACGTCCCCACGGCCTCATTGGCGTGTCCTGAGATCGTGCCCTAAATGAACTACGCACATGCATGGCCTTGCCTTTGGGGTAACCCAGACCAAGACAGGCGCTTAATAAACACATGAATAAATGTTGAATGAATGAGCGCATCTGAAAGAAAGCTGTGACCTCCCACCGCCCCCTGGGCTGGTCTGGGGGACAGCTGTATGGGGCCTGCCTGAAGTGCATACTCAGATGGGGAGGACCCTGTCCTGGGTTTGTCCTTGCACTGCCATAGCCACCGTCAGTGGCTGGTCCCCACGTTCCACTCCACTTGGAGTCTAAGGAAACCCCAGCCGTGGATTACAGAGGTGGTCACCTTGGAGACGGCATGCCCTCCATGCCACAGGAAGACCATGGTAACCTGTGTTTGGAGCCAAGTCTTGTGAAAACAACAGAAAGGTCCGGAAAACTGAGGTGGGAGAGGGAAACACGGAGGCACTGGGGCCAAACAAGGGGAGGCTGGGTCCCGGTTCCAGATGGTTCCTTCCCACCCCCATTCACTCTGATACGAGGATAAGAACACGTAATGAACTTGAAGGCGGAAGCAGAAGGTCCCACCGAGGCCGGACAGCGGCAGGCAGACCCCGCGGAGCGTACATGGCAACGGCTTCTCGCTCACCCGCTGTGAGCGCTGCTCAGAGTGGACCCTCCGGGACGGAGTCTCTTCCAAGCATCTTGGGACACTCAAAAGTCTTGTAGCGGAGCCCCCCTCTGCCTCAGCCTGGGCGTGAGGGCCTGGGGCCACAGCTTCTGCGATGGCAGCTGCGTGCAAAGCAAGCATCTTTGAAAGCAAATGGTTCAATGTGTGCGGCAGGAGAACCTCTCCCTTTCCTGCAGTGGGCTGGGTCATTTTGCACCCATTGAATGGCATCCATCACCATGCATGCACCAAGTGTCTCTCGCCTGTATGTTTTGTGTGTGGCACTGAGGGACATACAGCAGAGGGAAGACGTCCTGGTCTTAAAGAGTTTGGAGTCTACTTGGAGACAGGAGACCATGGGGTCAGGTGGGAGCAAAGGCCAGGAAGGGGCGGGAGAGAGGCTGCATGAGCAGACTGGGGGGCAGCTGAAGAGGAGGACAGAGATGGAGAGGAACTGGGCCCTGGAGTGGGGGTGTCTGCGCTGCAGAGCAGAGCGGCTGGGACACCACGGCTGGTGCCATGAGGCCCGGTAAGCAGGTGCCGCTCGGTGGGAAGCAGGGATGGGCCGCAGTTACAGGGGCAGGGGTGGGTCGGGCAGAGGCTGCAGACGGAGCAGGAGTCTGCAGGCCAGGGGGATCCTCTGAGACACTTGGCAATGGAAGAGAAGACCTCGTGGGGCCCGGGGAACAGGAGGCCAGGTGGGCAGTCTGCTTGTGTGGGGTCAGTCTGTCCTGCTAGTAATGGCAAGTGAGAAGCACCCCCCTTCCACACAGACCAGGTCACACACACACACCAGGTCACACACATCAGGTGAGAGCAAGTCCTGCTCTCAGGGCTGTCACTTAGCGATGCCTGAGCTCCAGTGTTTCCTGTCAGGAAAACTGTCACCCACTCATCACACTGAGAAATCGAACTCTCGTTAAAGAGTCACCCCCTCCAATGAAAGCCGTGGTTTGATTTTTGGGAAGACGGTAACCCATGCCAGGTTCAGCCGTGGACAGGCGTGTCTCCATGGGCGGGGCTCGCCAGAGTGTGGACGCTGTGTGACGGGAATCTTTGTGACGTGCATTGGCGGGCACGTGTCCACCTCGTACTGTGTCCGTTGTCATGGCGGGGAGGACGTGGGAGGGCGGCTGTGCCCGCTGTCTGCTCTGGGCTCCCAGGGGAGGCCGGGTGGGCACAGAGGTGAGGATGCCGGGCTTGGCCATCCTCTCCCCCGTCCACCGCCAAGCGTCCTCCGAGTGCCTTCTCCGTTGCAGGTATTTCCTCGGGGAAACTCTCTGTGTGGGGTCTGCGTCGCGGGCCTCAGGGCCCCAGCAGAGTGACCTTGTGTCAGCCCGCAGACTCCGTGAATGCCTCCTGGCTGGACCCACGTGCCCCTCCTTCCTGCTTCTGTTGTGCTGCTGCTGACCAGGGCCCGCCTCTCCCCTCCATCTTTTAGAAATCCAATTTTACAAGCTGTTGGTCTTGAGTGTGGACTGTTGCATTTTATTAATTTGAAACAATATTATTTTTAATGAATCCCGCAGCCAATGCTCCGTCCCCCAGCTGCGGCCTTTGTTTGTGACCCTTTTACTGTCAGGAGACAAACTGTCCGCTGTGGGCTGTGGGGGCCGTGTAGGGGCAGTGTGTGGCCACGGGTGGCTGTGTGCAGCCACAGACCCGCTGCCATGACCCACATGGCGCTTCCCTTGGCTGTCACCGCGAGCAGGGATGTGGTCCTTGTACCCTGGGGAGTACTTCACTGAAAGCACTGTCACTTCCAGTGACACCCAGACAGCTCCTGGTGGCCTGCACAGACCCACCCGTTCCACCTGCCCCTCCTCTGGGGGCCGTTACCAAGGTGGGAACAAAAGCCTGTCCGAAGGATGTCCTCGCCCTCCTTTGGTAAACGAGGCCATTTCAGCCGCAGGAGGTGTGCGGTGGTGGGTGCTCCCATCCCTCCCCGGGGGCCTCACTGCCCGAGGCCTGTGGGTGCCTCTGATGACCCAGCCCCACTGCCGGTTCCCCTGGGCCCACCTGCTTTAGTTCTCACCACGCTCCCAGTTCAGTGTCCTCAGAGCAGCTGCTAAGGAGCTCTTCCTCGTCTGTGTGGCCCCCCAGCAGCCTCCGGGTGCCGCTCAGTGTCTCCTGGGGGCCGCAGTGCTCCTCCTGCTCTGAGCTCCTGGGTTACTTCTGGGCCAAGCCACACGGCTGGCTCAGCACTTGCTGGCCATCGGCCTCAGCACTAACTGTCCTCCCTGAGCTGAGAGGGCCCCGGGGACCGGGCTCTGGGCTGTGTCCCTGTGCACCTGGGGGTGCCCTACACAGCAGCCATCGAGTGCTCCTGGAGGCGGGCCATGGGCGGGGAGACCGGCACTGGGCCTGCGGTTTGTGTCGTGTGGTGAACTGGGGACTCTTTTGGGGTCTCCAGAGCAGACAGGGCAGGGGAGGGGAAGCCGCTGGGCTGTTGTGGGCAGCACGTTTGCAACCCCAAAGCCGCAGACTGGGGACGGGCACCCACTCCTGCCCACCGACTACAACCAGCATTCCCACTGTGGGCTTATTTAACTGATGGCTGCCTTTGGTAGCAGGAGCTTTCAGTGCCTCCCAAGAGCCTTAGCAAACAGGCTTGGTGCTTCTGTCTGGGGCGGGCTTACAGGGCTGACTGGTCTGGGACCACAGTCATTTTAACGCCCTTTCGGAACGGCAGCCACACTGTCCATAAAGAGAGAATTGAATTTAAAGCAGAGATAACAACAGTAGTGGTCTGTTCACTTGCTCGTCTTTATTAGACAGTGGTCAGTGGGCTGACCGCCTGCCTCGTGCCTTCCTCCTGTTGCTCTCCCTTCTCTACCAGGTGGGAGCTGGCATTTCGCTGTGGGTGTCTGTGTGGAGCCAAGGAAACACCTCAGATTCTGCCCTCGGTCTGACCCAGATTTGGACTCCAGGTCTGCGCAGTAGCCACTGTGGACCTTGGCCAGGCTCCCCACATCCGTCTCTGCAGGTCTGCTGTGGGCAGAGAGGCACCACGTGCCAGCCACTCGTACGGCAGGTGGGAGCAAGGCCCTGTGTGCAGCTGAGCAGCGCTAGTAGACAGACTGGGCCTTCCGGCTCGCTGCAGAACCCTAAAGTCAATCATTAGCTTTGTACAGAATAAATAGTGTTATCGGGCTGATATGCTTACGGCTAATGAGCCCATGTCCAGCATCTGAGAAGCCAGATAACAAGACATGATTTTCTCCATTGCCTTCTATTGATATATTAATTAATGAAATCCAAGATAACCCATTGAGCTGCAAGAGTGCATCTCCCCTCCTGCTCCCAGAAGCTGCAGGAGCTGGCGGGAGGTGTCCTCTGGCCCTGGCGCAGGTGGCCGTACAGCCAGGGGCACGCCGTCCCTCGTAAGCTAGGTGGACGCAGGGCTCAGTGTCTGCTGCACCCCACTTCCTCTGAGATTTCTATGCCCTCGAAAGAGCCCCATACACCCAACCTCTCAACTTGCTGTCTTCAAATTGACCAAAACCTGCCCATAGACGAGGCTTTGTGGGTCTCCGGGAAGGCTGTCCCCTCACCATTGGCTGGTTTGTTTTAGTGACCTTCCATTACCTCAAGTGGCAGCAGGCAAAAGTCACAGTGTTGGCATTAGATAGGCTTGGTTTTCAGTCCTGACTCTGGCTCTCAGTAGCTGTACAGACCTAGTCAAGTTGTTGAAAGTCTCTGGGCCCCACAGATAACCACACACCCCCACTACCCACAGGTAACCACGCACCCCCACTACCCACAGGTAACCACGCACCCCCACGCCCCACAGGGAACCACGCACCCCCACGCCCCACAGGTAACCACGCACCCCCACTCCCCACAGGTAACCACGCACCCCCACTCCCCACAGGTAACCACGCACCCCCACTCCCCACAGGTAACCACGCACCCCCACTACCCACAGGTAACCACGCACCCCCACGCCCCACAGGTAACCACGTACCCCCACGCCCCACAGGGAACCACGCACCCCCACGCCCCACAGGGAACCACGCACCCCCACGCCCCACAGGTAACCACGTACCCCCACGCCCCACAGGGAACCACGCACCCCCACGCCCCACAGGTAACCACGCACCCCCACTACCTACAGGTAACCACGCACCCCCACTCCCCACAGGTAACCACGCACCCCCACTACCCACAGGTAACCACGCACCCCCACGCCCCACAGGTAACCACGTACCCCCACGCCCCACAGGGAACCACGCACCCCCACGCCCCACAGGTAACCACGCACCCCCACGCCCCACAGGTAACCACGTACCCCCACGCCCCACAGGGAACCACGCACCCCCACGCCCCACAGGTAACCACGCACCCCCACTACCCACAGGTAACCACGCACCCCCACTCCCCACAGGTAACCACGCACCCCCACTACCCACAGGTAACCACGCACCCCCACTACCCACAGGTAACCACGCACCCCCACGCCCCACAGGTAACCACGCACCCCCACTACCCACAGGTAACCACGCACCCCCACTCCCCACAGGTAACCACGCACCCCCACTACCCACAGGTAACCACGCACCCCCACTACCCACAGGTAACCACGCACCCCCACTCCCCACAGGTAACCACGCACCCCCACTACCCACAGGTAACCACGCACCCCCACTACCCACAGGTAACCACGCACCCCCACTCCCCACAGGTAACCACGCACCCCCACTCCCCACAGGTAACCACGCACCCCCACTACCCACAGGTAACCACGCACCCCCACGCCCCACAGGGAACCACGCACCCCCACGCCCCACAGGTAACCACGTACCCCCACGCCCCACAGGGAACCACGCACCCCCACGCCCCACAGGTAACCACGCACCCCCACTACCCACAGGTAACCACGCACCCCCACTCCCCACAGGTAACCACGCACCCCCACTACCCACAGGTAACCACGCACCCCCACGCCCCACAGGTAACCACGTACCCCCACGCCCCACAGGGAACCACGCACCCCCACGCCCCACAGGTAACCACGCACCCCCACGCCCCACAGGTAACCACGTACCCCCACGCCCCACAGGGAACCACGCACCCCCACGCCCCACAGGTAACCACGCACCCCCACTACCCACAGGTAACCACGCACCCCCACTCCCCACAGGTAACCACGCACCCCCACTCCCCACAGGTAACCACGCACCCCCACTACCCACAGGTAACCACGCACCCCCACGCCCCACAGGTAACCACGTACCCCCACGCCCCACAGGGAACCACGCACCCCCACGCCCCACAGGGAACCACGCACCCCCACGCCCCACAGGTAACCACGTACCCCCACGCCCCACAGGGAACCACGCACCCCCACGCCCCACAGGTAACCACGCACCCCCACTACCCACAGGTAACCACGCACCCCCACTCCCCACAGGTAACCACGCACCCCCACTACCCACAGGTAACCACGCACCCCCACGCCCCACAGGTAACCACGTACCCCCACGCCCCACAGGGAACCACGCACCCCCACGCCCCACAGGTAACCACGCACCCCCACTACCCACAGGTAACCACGCACCCCCACTCCCCACAGGTAACCACGCACCCCCACTACCCACAGGTAACCACGCACCCCCACGCCCCACAGGTAACCACGCACCCCCACTACCCACAGGTAACCACGCACCCCCACGCCCCACAGGTAACCACGCACCCCCACTCCCCACAGGTAACCACGCACCCCCACTCCCCACAGGTAACCACGCACCCCCACTACCCACAGGTAACCACGCACCCCCATGCCCCACAGGTAACCACGTACCCCCACGCCCCACAGGGAACCACGCACCCCCACGCCCCACAGGTAACCACGCACCCCCACTACCCACAGGTAACCACGCACCCCCACTCCCCACAGGTAACCACGCACCCCCACTACCCACAGGTAACCACGCACCCCCACGCCCCACAGGTAACCACGTACCCCCACGCCCCACAGGGAACCACGCACCCCCACGCCCCACAGGGAACCACGTACCCCCACGCCCCACAGGTAACCACGCACCCCCACTACCCACAGGTAACCACGCACCCCCACGCCCCACAGGGAACCACGCACCCCCACGCCCCACAGGGAACCACGCACCCCCACTCCCCACAGGGAACCACGCACCCCCACGCCCCACAGGTAACCACGCACCCCCACTCCCCACAGGTAACCACGCACCCCCACTCCCCACAGGTAACCACGCACCCCCACGCCCCACAGGGAACCACGCACCCCCACGCCCCACAGGTAACCACGCACCCCCACGCCCCACAGGGAACCACGCCCCTTGCATACTCTGTAGCCTCACACCCCAGTCCAAAGGTACAGTCAGGTGAAGGTTCCTTTGCAGTCTGCTCTCTCACACGTGACAATTCTCAACATTGCAGTTGTCACCTCCCAGCCTGAAGGAGTGCTGTGGCCTCAGAGTCCCGGCTACCCTTGCTCGTCCTGTGAGCAGGGTCTCCAGAGAGCATCGCATGGTGCCATGCATTTCCTGGTCTGCAGTCAGACAGCAGAGACCTGTGACACCACAACAGAAATAAGTGTGTGCTGCGGGCATGGGCCCTCCAGGGCCACACTCCGTGTCTCTTCCCTGATTCCACTGTTGGTGGCAGACAGACCACAGCCTGGGCCCCACCCTCCCGCCCACACGGCCGTGTGCTCAGCCACCCAGCACTGCAGTCTTCCTTCTTCCATTTCATATCCACAAACCGAATGTTTGCAACTCAGAATCTACTCTACTTAGAATCAATACCCACTTAGAATTAAAATTTGAGCCGAGTTATAAGCCATAAAAGCCCCTGATTATTTCATTAGTAATTTTCTAATTGGCATTAGGTATTCAATTACACATTCCAAATATTTGATGAATTATTTCAGAGGAGGCTGGTGTTGGGGCTGCCTTTTCCAGGAAGCACAAAGCCCAGAGGGATGATTCGCAGGAAGCGCTGCTATCTGTGGGCCCGGAGCCTGAGCAGTGGGTGTGAGGGTTCGCTCGCTGTCTCTGAAGGGGCCCAGGCAGACAGCCGCCCGCCTGAGTGAGCCGGCAGCCCCCGAGCCGCCTTCCTCAGCAGTGCATTCTGTACAGCCTTCCCTCGTGAAGACAGGATCTTCTCGGCTTTGATCTGCTTCCCACAACATAAGGTGGTTTCTCCCCCTTCCTACCCTGTTTCTCGATGTGGATAAGAGGGAGTCAGCCTCTGGCCCCCCGCCCCCACCCCACCCCCAGCCTGTGTCCTGCCCTCATCCATCCTCAGCTGGCCCTGTCTGTATTGGACACCAGATGGCCCCACAACCTTCTCAGAATAGATTTGCATTAGATACCGCGGGTCTCTGGCTTCCTCCCTTAAGGTGTGGGAGTGCTGTTTCTCTAGGAGGAGAAAAAAGATAATTTCAGTACATGAAAAAAGAGGCACAAATGTTCATTTCTGTTTCTTCTGGGATTCTTCTGACAATAAGCGGCCCCTGAATTCGTGCAGCTCCCAAATGTGTCCTTGACTGCTGGAGCCTCGTCCTCTGGGCACCAACCTTATGGACCAAAGTCTCCAGGGGGTGAGTCACAAGTGACACAAAGCTGGGTGTCTGTCCTCCCTTGGCGTGGCCCTCGCAGACACCAGCTTGCCTATCTGTCGTGCAGACAGACGGAGTGCTGAACTGTGCCTCAAAAACAAAGCAGCACCGCCGACCGGTATGGCCCTTACCTTGCACTGGGCTGAGGAGGGAGAAAAGTGCATTTCTCACTGGTCCGTTATTCTCACAGACCGTGGCAGGCTGGGAGTGTGTGGACCCTCAGTGACCAGGCAGAATGCCCTGGGCAGGTAAACGCATGGTATGGAGGCGAAAGCCGCATTGCACTCATGCACAAGCAATCCTGACCAGACGGAAGCTGCCAGTTCCTGAGGGGCCACCACGCCCAGCCGCAACATTTCCAGAAGCATGAAGTTTCTCCTGCCCAAACCCTGCGATGAGTGTCGGAAGGAGAGGGGCACATCTGCATGCAGCAGCGGGGGCCGCGTCCAGCCTGAGCCGGCCGCACCTCCGGCCGGGCGTCCATCCATGCCCCAGCCCAGGGCCCCGGAGTACCTTCCGCTGACCCGCCTCCCCCCTGCCTGCTCCTCTGTCTGGGCCGATTTCCACCGCTTATTGGACGCTTGGGCACATCAGTTCTTCATAGGCTTCAGATCAATATTGAACATCTGGACAAAGACAAAATGCCGCCTTGTAACTGGAAACAAGGAACGGACTACAGAACTTCATCGTCTGGGTGGATGTCACAGCCAAGGCGTAACAGGTCGGATTAACTGACTGGGTGACTCCCTTTGCTTCCTGCTCATCTTCTGCCTTCAGGCCTCCAAGACCAATGGCAGGGCCACCTCCTGCAGGAAGCCCTCCATCCACGGCCGGGATGCACCCTGGGCCTCGGACACTTACCACCCTCTTGGGGTCACTGTCAGTGGCGTGCCCGCTCCTCTCCTCCAGGGCACCGACATTGCCTGAGCCAGCTTCCTGTGCCCTGGCTCCTCGGCCTGAGGCCTGGCACATGTTAGGTGCTCAGTAACTGCTTTGGTTTTGCATGAGTGGGTGGACGAAATGAGCTGCAGACACTGTGCGAGGGGAGGCCCTCTGTAACGGGAGCCGCTGACCGCCAGATGGAGCGTGGGGAGGCAGGCCTGCCCATGGTCAGTGTGAGAGCTCCTGCCTCGGGCCCCACACGGCATGTGGAAGCGCGCAGCAGGAAGAGAGGCTGGGAACAGGCACTCTGGGAAGGGCGAGGCAGAAAGGCACGGTCCTGAGGGTGAGAGCCAGCCTGGCCCTCGAGGCGGGGGTTCCGTCGGGGCGGGGAGCTCAGCACCAGGGGGCTGGCGAGACTGAGGGACGCCAGGAGCAGCCGGCAGGGCCAAACCCATGCGGAGACGTTTTCCCTGCCATGTCCCGGCTTTGCGATCGTCCCGTTAGGGTCTTCGAGTATTTGAAGTGCCTTCCCGCCTGGGAGACCAGCCCTTGAGATCGGCAATTTGGGTGAGGGGAACCTGGTCCTCGGCTGGGGGATGGGAGAGCCCACAAGGAGGTGGGTCTCCAGAGGGGACATTTCCTGGATTTCAACAAAAATGTTGGGTTCCAGACCACCTAGTGGGTGGGAATCCAATAAGGAGCCACCTACTCCCTCCCTGTCTTCTGGGCATGTGCAAGGTCAGCGTGCCTAGGGAATGGTAACACACAGGAGCACACCCTGTTACCAAACAAATCCTGCAAACACATCCACACCCGCCCACACTGCAGCCTCACGCACAGACACACACCCCCACGCACCCTTGTACACACGCGCCCACACCGCAGCCTCACACACACTGACACCCCCACACACACCCTGTACACACCCTCACGCACACTTACACACCCCACACACACTTACACCTACCCACAGCTACCCACACACCCTGATACACGTTTATGCACACCTACACCCCCTGTATACACCCACACACCCTCACACACTCCCTCATAGACATCCACACCCACACGCAAACCCTCACACACACCCCCGTCCCCCCACACACTCCGAGGTGTGGAGAAGACGAAAGGCCCGGTGTGGCCCGGTCCCTTAGCTCTTCCCCACTCTGTCGCTCTTCCTCTCACACGTGGCACCACTGAGCAGGACGTCTCAGGCACTCTGCCAGGGGCAGCAGAAAGGGGGCATTCCTGCCTTCATGGAGCTTACAGCCCAGTGGGAGAGACACACACCAATCAAATAATCAGACATACACCCGTCAGCAATGAAAGGTGACACTGGCTAGGTAGGAAAGAAAGACAGTTGAGGACAGGTAACGGGATGTCACCCAACCCAGTTTCGGGAGCGTGGAGCTCAGAATAAACTTTACCAGTCGTGCTTTGATATTACAGAGGAAAGTTACTTCCAAGTCAGTGACTGCAGGCATTTCTGCCTCCTCGGGATGTGTGCGTGCGGGGAGGGATGACACAGTCCTCATCAGCAAAGACATAGCTGCCCTTGTCCTGGGGGCTAAAACGTGGTGGCCCTGGCCTGCTGGGTGGTCGATGGGGTCCATGCACGCTCGAACCGTGGGCGGGGTTGGGGGCCTGGCGCCGAGGCTGGGGTCAGAGGGAGACGCGCCGACTTGCTTCACACAATACGGTGCTCAGATTTATTTATGCATTTATTTATTTGAATTGCTGGAGTGTTAATGAAATAGGGAGGGAGCGGCGTCCTAGGACTTAGGGAACAAGCGAAGTCCAAGTTTGTGGAAAGGATGAGAGACTTAAAGAAGAGAGGAATGTATGACTGAGATTTAGATGAACTGCTGTGTGGCAGTGCAGTGACCCCTCTGTTCCCAGCCCCCCACCCGTCCCTGGGACTCCTGCACCATTAGCAAAGCCCCACCCTGGGTGCCTCCAGGAAATGCTGCTAAGGTGGGAGGTGAAAGCGTTTCGGGAAACAGCGTTTGGCCAACTCTGGAAGGGACGCCAGAAGCTCCTGAATTTGGCTGAAGCCGGAAGTTGGAGCCCAAGGCCCTGGGGCTGTGGGGTAGGGTTTTGGACGTGTCCCAGGTCACGAGGGTGGGGTTGGGGCTGATGTTGACATTACATTAAGGTGGAGAACTGGCAAGGGACAACCTCTTTTTCTGGTTATACGGTACTCACTCTGCTACTGCGATGGTTTTAAAATCTGAACGCTAGTCAGATTCTAAAGGGAAGAAAACAGGATTCTAGGATTGTTTTAAATGAAACCTTTCATTTAAATTTGAGCATGTTCAGCAGCTGGCTCTCATGACTACAAAGTGAGGACAAGTGGCTGTCCTGCTGATCAGCTCTCCTGAAGGACCAGAGCCATTTGTGACCAGCGTGGGGCTGCAGGCCTCCCCAGGGTGTGGCCAAGACGCTTGGAAGCTGCTTGTCTTAAAAGCATGTAAAAACGGTGCCCACAGCGTCTGCACAGACAGAGCCGGGCAGTCCGTCTCGTCCTACCTGGACTCCTGTGTGTCCTGGTATTCCAAAGCAGCCAGGGGCAACTTCACAGAGGCCACTGTGTCCGGAATTCCGCCCCCAAGTCACTTTGGTGGCTCTGTCACAAGCCAGGGATGGGGGTGTGCTTCCACCTAGTACCTTCGGGACGGCTGTGGCTTCTGCTGTCCCCAATGGAGGACAAAGCGCAGGCTGCTTTGAAGAGGCGTCCTTGATAATTGGAGGGCGGGGGCATTGACACAGGCCTTCTCTGCAGATGCCAGGAGCAGCTACCCCGCTGATTGTGGAAACCTACACCCTCTATAGACATTGCCCATTTTCCCCGGAGTGGGGGGATTTGTCCCTGGTTGAGAAGGCAACTCGCGAGCATCTGCCCTCAGAGAGCTTGAAATCCGGGACGAAGGCCAGCGAGGGCCCGAGGGCAGAGGTCATCCGGCCAGAGAGAGGCCTGGGCTCCCGGGCTCCAGCAACCCTCCCCATGGTTTCCATTCCGGAGTCCTTTCTGTGCTCCCCTTTCCTAAGGAGGGTATTTCTGAGGTCCCCAGTGACGCGTTCAACTCATTAAGGCTTCTTAATTCCCCCATGAATTATTGCTGGCAGGGCGTACAGCCCACCCACACCTCACCTTGTTACCTGCAGCTGCGGGCAGTGACCATGCCCTTTCTCACAGCATCCAGCACCAGCCTTTAAATTTGAGGCATGAAATGATGACTTCACCCCCAAACCACCTACCACGGGCATGTTTCCACGCATGTGCTGGCACCACGCCAGCCCCACCCCAGGAGCAGACCGGTCGCGACCCTCAGTGGCCCGTGCTTCCCTGGGCACCACTCCCTTTGCTGGCCAGTCACTCGCCATTACTGTCCACACGTCCAGTTTCTGAATCTCCTTAGGTGTTGGCGTCAGCTAACATTGCAATAGACAAAGCTGGAGCTAGTGCTGTCAGTCCCCTCTCACCACCGAGTCCTCTGTCCCCGCGGAAATGCAGTCGGGCCAAAGCCTTTCTTGTTTAGCTTGGGGCTAAACACCCCCGACACGAAGCAGGAATGTCACCTAATTTTTTCAATGAAAGCCGGTGCCAGTCAAAGGCTACTCACTCTTAAGAGGCACCGGAGACGGACGAACGTGGGGCTTCTCAGCCTGCGGCCGAGCTGCCCTGTGCAGTGACGGACGGAACCCGGATCGGAGCCCGTGAGGCCCACGAGGCCCTGCTCCCTCTGGGGGAGCTGCGGGTCCCCAGCAACCAGGACACTGTCCTGGCTTTCGTCGCTGGAATTTCCTAAAGGTTTTATTTAAACTCTGGATATGAACGCAGTCTGGCTGTGCAGGGTGTAAAGAACTTCTGAGAAATCCGGTGGCTTCCATTGTGAGTCCCCTGCTGAAAGTGTGAGAAGCAAGTGGGAGCCGACGGGGAAACAGGGGGCTCGGGGGCGGTGTGGGGACGGGAGGAGGGCGAGCGGCGAGCGGGCCTGCTCACAGAGCCTTCACTCCCAGCAAGGAGTTAACAGGAGGAAATAAAATCAGATATGTGTAGCCTCCAGACGTCCATTAAAGTGCCGAATGCTGTTTTCTATCACAGAGTATGTGCCAGATGTTCCAAGCATCTCTAATCATTGCAGATGTAATGGAGTAGAATGCGGCGCTTGGTGAGCGTACTGGCATTAATCCTCCATTCTGCACAAGGGAGAAGATTTTAAATATGTGATTATACCTCATTAATACTCAGGTTTTATTTCCTTTCAATGGAACGGGACTTATTGCCGTGTACTGCGTGTTTTCTTTCGGCGTTCAGCCCTGGCGTGATCCTGGGTGCGTTCGACGTGTGACAGGGCTAAGCTGGGTGTGGAGACGCACCCGGGACCCGATGGGAGTCCGCCCGCCGCTACCCAGAGCCACTCTTGTATGCATGAGATGTTTTCATACTGTAAATGGATAAGCAGGACTCAACCGCACACTTTCGGAGCCGCAACGCGGGTTTTCTTCACGCCGGAAATATTTGTATTTCTTAATTTGAAAGGAAATTGCCTGTGCACTGGCTCTTTATTGCATGTCAGGAGAAGGGGCATCCTGAGCTGGGGCGGGGGGGCTTGTGCACGTGGGAGCGAGCGAACTGCGCCTCCAGGACGTGGCGGGAGCCACCGAGGGACTAAGAACGCCCCCCACCCCCAGGATGGCCGTGATCAGAATGCACCTCAGGGGCCGCCGGAGTGAGGAGCAGAGGACTCCCCTTCTGAGCACCCCAGGCCTGCTCCCCCACAGAAAACAGCAACCGCTCCACCTAAGTTGCTCTGCGAGGGTGAGCCCAGCACCCAGCGCCCGCCGGGCTGCCTGCCAGCCTCCTCCTGCTGGTCGCTACCCGCCTGCGTGCAGCCCGTGGCTGTCCCCTCGTGCCTTGTCCCATGAGCTGGGATCCTCTGTGCTCTGAGGGTTCCCCACCTGGGTCCAGGCTGGCCCCGCGCCACACGCATACCCACACCTAAGGGGACAGACTGAGTTTTTCTCTGGACACCTCTTCATTCACATACGGTGACTTACTGGGTCAGTCTTGGGACGGATCCCCACTGCAGGGCTGTGGCCACCTTGGTCACTCAGTCTCCCGTGCCAAGTACAGTGCCTGCCCCATGGCTCTTCCCACCTCTTGTTAAATAAGAGAAGAGAAGGATAAATTAGTGGAGAGTGAAGGCCTTTTGGGAAAAGCTGGGTGTGGCCGACAATTTAATACAACGTCCTTAGCTATCAGTTTTGGTTTGGAAGAGTGTTTGATGGGCTCTGCAGTAATGAGATTGACGAGACAGACGGCCGCTGCCAGGAATTCAGCAAAGGCTGGGGTGATGGGAGGCGACGGCGGTGTCAGACCCCGGGCACGAGCAGCGCGGTGGGGAGCTCGGTGGTGGTTTTCACGCCTCGGGGATGAAATGATCCTGGGTGGAGGGCGTGGAACGGTGTGGTCGGGCTGACGGGGCAGAAGGCGCCAGTGATGGCTGGGAGCTCCTGGAGGTCGCACAGGGCCCCAGAGGGCTGCTCAGGGAGGCAGGGCCGCTCTACCCAGTGAGCAGCCCAGGGACGCCTGGGAGGACAGACGGCAGGGCCTCTGGACCTCGGGATGAGGCCAGTGCCTCACGCCCTGCTCACGTCTGGTTTGGTTTGTTTTATTATTATTGTTTTAATAGTTATTTCTGGATACTGCCAACTGGATATACGGTTTCATCGGTCTCCCCCTCTCTCCCCAGTCCTGTGGGACACTAAAGCCAATAGGAAAAACCTGAGTATTTTCCTCCTCAGAGACAGAGCTGGCTGGCACGAGCAGACCTCGGGCGTTATGTGGACAAATTCCACGTTAGAATAAGGAAAAAGTGGGTGGGGTGGGGTGGGGAAGTCTTCCTCTTCTTTCCAGTTTCAGAATCCTGTGATGTCAGGCCCCGGCGACCAGGAGTGGGGCCCAGGCTGGGGAGCAGCGAGGGCTGGAGTGAGGCCCAGGGAGGAGGGGCAGGCTGAGCGAGACAGGCCACTTCGTCTGGGGACGTCCCCAGGGTGCTACTGGCTATCCCCCAGGGCCAGCGGTTCACATCCGAGGACCTAGAGCAGAGAAGAAGGGCGGCTGGGTCCAGCAGGCAGCAATGACGAGCAGAGCCCACGGACCGCATGAAGCTAAGACAGCTCACCTGCACGCTGCCCGCTGGCCTCTGACCATCACGTTGCCCCTGCACAGCCCTTGGACGGCAAGTGAGAGCTGGCTGGTGACAGCCGGCGAAGCCATTTTGTCTGCTTGGCTGTTTATTGTCCTATCCACGGTGGACAGTCTCTGGTGAGCATTGAAATGACACGAATATCTTCATTCTCCCTCCCACGTGTCAACGCATGTCCCTATCCAGCCCTGTATCCCTGATCTTTAGTTTTATAGTGCAGGTTGTATTATTCAGGGGTGGTGATGGCAGCAGGCCAGGACACGGTCCGTTGGAAAGGTAGTTGTTACTCCCGGTTCTAAGGGGAGGGGACACCAAGCCTGGCAGGCCACACGGTGAGGCGCCAGGGTCAGTCAGCGGCAGGAGGGGGCTCAGTGAGGGGAGGCCGCACTGTGCTTTCATTGGGGGAAAGGCAGGCTAAGCATGTGCGAGGCGGCTCCTTCGAGCAAAGTGAGCAGACTCCAGGGCACAGGGGCGGTGGGACTTGTTGGTGCCTGGCCCTGCGTGAGGGCAGTGATTGGCCCCAGAGGGTAAGGGACCCGGAGAGCCCACACAGGAGAGTGGGGCTGTGATTTAGCTCCAGTGTGGGAGTGGGGGAAGCAGAGCAAGTCGGTGCTGAGGGGTGTGCGTCTCCTCATGTGGAGGAGGACCCCGCCTTGCCAGAAAGCAAAGGGAGCCTCGCCTCTTCACGCGGGAGGGAGTGGGAGAGGGGGTGCTACTTCTGTGGCTCACAGGTTCTGGGGAACGTGGAGAGTTATGATTTTCCAAGGCATTCCTCTGATGTCCCCATCCCAGTGGCAGGATCCTTTTTTTTTCTCCCCCAACTAGGGCATAATGTTGGCACAGAGACTTGCCACGTTGGGGACTGGGCATGTGACCAATGGAGCTCAGACACTCTGCCCTCCTGCTGAGAGACACGAGGGCCTTTCTGCATGTTTTTTGTTTTTTAAAGATTTTTATTAAAATGTAGCTAACATACAATATTATATGAGTTTCAGGGGTACACCACAGTTATTCAACCTTTATACACGTAAAGAAGTGACCACCATGATAAGTTCAGTAACCACCTGACACCGTCCCCGCTGTCACAGTATTATTGACTATATTCCCCATGCTGTACATTACATCACCATGACTTATTTCTTTTATACCTGGAAATTTGGACTTCTTATTCCCCTTCACCTTTTCCACCCTTTTTAAATTTTTCACTTACAGTTGACATTCAATATTAGTTTATATTAATTTCAGGTGTACAGCATAGTGGTTAGACATTTGTATAATTTAAGAAGTGGCCCCCATGACGAGTCTAGTACCCACCGGGCACTATACATAGTTATTACCATATTATTGACTATATTCCTTATGCTTTACTTTACATCCCCATGACTGTTTTATAACTACCAGTTTGTACTTCTTAATTCCTTCCCCTTTTTCACTCATTACCAACCCCCCTCCCATCTATCACCCTGATAAATCTAGTACCCATCTGACTCCATACATAGTTATTACAATATTATTGACTATATTCCGTATGCTGTACCCTACATCCCCATGACTACTGTGTAAAAATTTGTGCTTCTTAATTCCTTCCCCTTTTTCACTCACCCTCAACCCCCCTCCATCTGGCAACCATTAAAATGTTCTCTGTATCAATGAGTTTGTTTGTATTTTGTTTGTTTATTTTGTTCTTTAGACTCTACATATAAGTGGAATCACATTGCATCATCTTTTTCTGTCTGACACTCCACTCAGCACAATACCCTCAGGTCCATCCATGTCACCACAGTTAGGAAAAACCCATTCCCTTCCTGGCCGAGCAATATTCCCTTGTATACATGTACCACCTCCTCTTTATCCATTGTTCCATCGATGGACACCCAGGCTGCCTCCGCATCTTGGCCACTGTAACCAATGCTGCAATGAACATATGGGTGCACAGGTCCCCTCGAAGTAGCATTTGGGTTTCTTCAGATAAATACCTTGAAGTGGGAAATCTGGGTCCTTCTTTGTCTCTTGTTATAAAGACTATTTTATCTGGTATAAGTATTGCTACACCAGCTCTTTTTTTTCCCTATTTTCGTGAAGTAAATTTTTCCAAGCCTTTACTTTCTGTCTGTGTGTGTCTTTCAATCTGAAGTTTGTCTCTTGTAGGCAGCATATGTAAGGGTCTTGTTTTCTTATTCATCGAGTGGGATTCCCCCCAGCAGGCTCTGGTGCCTGTTGAGACCACCCTTTGTGTGTGTAGCTTATGGGGCTAATTGGGTGGTGCTCTGCTGTGGTCTGAGGCCAACCTCCAAGTTTGTTGGTTCTGTGGCCTCTTGGGACGGGCTCTGGTGCAGGCCCAGGTCACTCACTGCCTGTGACCAGCCGGGGACTACCTGGTAGGAGCAACAAAGAGATTTACAGTTGTTTTTGCCTGAGCTATACGTGGAGGTGTGTGGGAAAGGCCTGCTGTGAACCAAGGACGTCTGCCACCAGCACCTGGTCTGGGGAAGCTCCACAAAAAGCCAGGACACCCTGAGGCCAGCTGCCACCTGTCGGCTCCTTTAAGGTTCAGCCGCTGATGAAGCTTCATCTGGTAGGACAGATGGGGCGAGGTGGGGTCCCAGTGAGTGAGCAGGCGGAGCAGCAGAGCTCACCAGACCCATCGGACTCAGATTTGGCCGGAAGCGTAGCGGGCGGGCTCAACACAGCAAAGATGGCGCCTGCCTGCCGGCTGCAGAGGAGGGGGACCTGACAGGGAGGATGGCGGCTGTCCCCAGCCCTCGCCTCAAAGCAGCACACCTCAGTCTGCCCCCCGTACGCCTCTGACGTCCCCTGAGTCGCCGCCCCTGTGCTGAGCCCAAGGTGAGTGCCTGCGAGCGAGCGAGTCTCTGCGCGTCCTTTTAAGAGGACGCGTGGGTTTCCCCCGCCTTCCGTCCCACCTGGAAGAGTCAGAATCCCCACTGGTTTTCACAGCCAGATGTGGTGGGGGTGCTCTTCCCGGCACCAGCACTCTGGACTGGGGAGACGGTGTGGGGCTCGGTCGGTGGCTCCTGCAGGGGAACGTCGCGGCCGAGATACCCACCTGATTCTCATCACCACCCGCAGGGGTGGGGCCGTTCCGCGTCTCCATCCCTCCCCCCAGTCTCAGTGAGGCTTCTTTATATCCTTGGCTGCAGGACTTCTGTTCAGCAGGACTTCAGGTGGGTCTCCGGGTCCGTTGTTCTGTAATTTAGTTGTGGTTGTAATGTGTTCGCGAGAGGAAGCGGGCAGTGTTTATCTGCCAGGCCGTCTTGGATCTCCCTTTGTGCATGTTTTTAAAGAGGCCCACTGGCTTCACAGTAGCTTTCAAGTGCTGATTAATGGCTCTTATCTTTTCATTATCTTTTTCCAGATGACAATCCATTTTAGCTGGATCCCATTGTCCTTTTAGTTATTATTTCCCTCATATTTTTCGACTGCCAGATACATCTCACCAGCAAGCGTTCATAGGTTTGCCACCCCATTTGGCTCCTCTCAGAGTTTTAACAGAAGCTAACGGGAGCCATGGGTCTTTGTTGCCGGTGGAGAGGAGATTGCATGGTCCAGCTTCCAAACCCCACCTCAGTGCCTGCCTTCTCTTGGGCTGTCCTGTTTCCAGTTGTCACAGGTTGGTTTTCCTGGGAAGCAGGCAGCGAGCCGAGTGCAGTGTGCCTGAGGTTTATGACAGGGTGCCGTCAGTCTGTCCCAACACCTGTCGGTGGGAGGAAGGGAAAGTGTGATGCCACAGTGGGAGAAGTCAGGCTGCGAGGCAGCCTCCATGACAGCCCGTGGGGCGCTGCGGAGCTCAAAGACTCCTTAAGACTTGAGCTGAGATGGCCAGGACTTCTTTCTCCTCTGGTCATCGGTCACCGAGTGTGGGATGCCCAGGGAGGGCCATGAGCTTGGGTGAGGCGTCTTCACAGCTGGGCCGAGTCCGGAAGCAGCTGCCCGGTGAAGGGCCATCTACTGAGTATACTCCGAACAGTGAGGTCACAAGTACTTCACGGAAAGGAGATCTGGACACATTCCAGTGTCCCCGACAATATAGGTTTTGGTGGCTTTTGTTGGTTGGATGGTTTCTCTCCTCTGGACCCTAAGACTCTAGCACAAAGCAGACCCTCGACACTGAATATTGTTCTCTAAATGGAATGGGGCAGTACATTTCTGGAGCTGTAGCTGGCCTCACTGATGCGGGCCGGGCTGCCCTGAGCCCACTGTCTGGCTTGTCCCTTCTCAGCCCTGTGACCATGGGAGGCCCCCGGAGGACAAGGCCTGGTGTGGGCAGCGAGGTCTGGCACTCCGAGGCACCCTGATCAGGACAGAAGTGTCTGGACACACTGGGACGTCCCACTGCACCCACACTCAGCCCACACAATAGACGGGAGACATCCCTGCTCCCTACAAACAAAAGTTGACCGTTCTGCAGCAGACCCCACCAAGATAGGACTCTGACACTTAAATAACCTGTTAAATGGCTTTCATCGTCAATAATCTGATTTGCACTCAGGCAAGACAAGTTGGATGCTTTTGAATGGCCTCAGATACGTCAATATGTAACAAGAAGATAAGGCAGAGGATGAGGCCGAGCCCCAGGTTTTTGCTTTACATCTTTCATTTTCTCGGCGAGATTGCTAAATAGTTTTATATGGAGCCAGAAATTGCTGTCTGATGCTAATTTGCGAATGATACAATCAGTGCTGAGGCGAGTGATAGAGAGAATTGATACTGGAATGAATTGGGATGTGCGTCTTTAAATAACAATATCGACAAAAGTTTGGCACAAAGGGCAGGGGTCTTAGTTAAGCAACAATGCTGTTCCTGAGAGAGGAAGTCTGGAGTCAGAGGCGGGCGGGCTCCTCCACGCACCAGCCCCGGGACCTGGGTGGCTTCCTTCACTGCCCTCAGCTGTCATTTCTGTGAGGGGAGTGGGACAAATTGCACCGAAACACTTAGCACCGTACGTGTAGCAGAGCAAGCGCAGATGCTAGCTGTCATCGTGACGCTCATCCCCGACCTGAAAGGCTGGTCACTGGCTTCCTGGGAGGGTGGAGCTGGACAGCTGTGGTGGGTTGTCACGTCTGCAAAGCCAACATTGGTCCTGGGGTGGGAAAACCCCGGCGCTCACCTTGTGAAGGGCGGCTGTGGTTACAATCCCAGGATACCCCGGAACGAGCTCTTGGAAGTTCTGGGAGAATCTCCTGTTCTTCCCGGACGTTCCTTAACCCCGCAGGCTGCTCGCTGCCTCCCCGCCCCCACAGTGGCCAGGGTCTTCTTGGCGGCCCGGAGCCCTTCCCATGCGGCTGGGGTGCTGGTCCTCACACAGCACAGCGATGTGGGGTCAGCTTCCGTGCAGACGCTCGGCCAGTGGAAGGCAGAAACTCCTGTAACGCACGTCGGGTGTCGTGGTCTGTTTTCGTGCTATCGCCGTTTGGTGCTTTAAGTCCTGTGAGGGTGCGAGCTCCCGGAGGGTGGACGTGGGCATCTCCCAGTGAGCGGCACGACGCCGAGGATGAGGCAGGAACTCAGTAAAAGCGTGTTGACTGCTCTACACCCAGGAAGAAACCGTGTGAGGCCAGGAGAGGACGTCGGGGCGGATGGGCCTTCGCTCGGCTGTGCTGCCGCCTCTGTGCCGCGGGGCGGGCGCCTCCAGGCTGCAGGCGGGCTGTGTCTGGCGTGGCTGCCACTCAGTGTCAGTGCTTTCTGAACCTGCAGTGAGGGAGGCGTTGCAAGAAAGAGGAAGGGCTTTTTAGAACGTACTGCAGGCAAGATCCAGTCCCAAATAACATTACACGTGCTACAGGCGTCACTTCTGAGTTTAGGTAAAATTCCCCTTCCCAGAGGAGACACGTTCCTGAGAGACCGGGTGTTTTGGTTGCTGTTGGTTTCAGGCGACCTGTTTCTGCAGCAGGAGTCACCCTTGGCTGCTGGAGCAGAGCCCTGAATGGCTTGGCACTGCCGTTCCTGTAATTTTAAGCCCTGGCAGTGCATACGTGGGACTCCGTTTCCCTCTGGGTGAGAAACTGGTGAGATACCAGCGAGGCCCAGAGGCAGTGGTTGGGCCTTCATGACCTCATGCCCAGAGGCAGCCGTCCGTCCCGGTCCTGGGTCCACTCTGTCTGCGTGTGGCGGTGGCTTCTGTCCCCTTCACAGCCCTGCTCAAATCCTCCTGCTGCTTCGTGTCCTCACGTTACTCCTTCTGCAGGTATGCCCGCAGCACAGCGGAACACGCCACACGCTCACAGCGTGCAGAGAGGGAGGGCGGGTCTTGGCCACTGCAGTGAACACGCCTTAAATGGGCGGGAGAGCTCCGTGGGCTCGGGGTTTCAGCCTTTCTACCCTCTGCTTCCTGCGCAGCGGGAGACGTTGAGAAGACCCAGCGGCGAGTGGTCACTAGAACCAAAGGCCTCTGGTCCAGGAAACTGATTTCATCCACTCATTGTTGGTTGAACTGGATCCGAGAGGTGGTCTGTAATAGTCGTTTCAACATGTTGAAGTACTTTTTCTGAAATAGTGATTCAACACAACCTGTCTGGAAGTTTTCGGGAGAACAGATATTTTTGGAATCCTTTTGACAGCCAGCCCAGCACAATTGTGTAGAGAATGACTAATGAGCAGTCACCTTGTCCCTTAGCCCCACTGTTTGCTAGCAAGCTTTATTGGGTGCCTACTGAATGCCGGTCTGACTTTAGTGGGCAAGCCCTGTGGACATCCTTGTAAGGAGGCCCTGGGGTTACAGACTGTCCCACGCGAGGGGATGGTGGTTGGTCACACTCGCCCCGGCACAGATCGGTGTACACGAGGGATTTCAAGTGTTTGATTTTTAAACACAGCCCTGACTCCGTTTTCTCTGTGTGGGGAAACCAGTTTTCTAAGGCGGCCTTTGATTATTGTGGGAAAACCACATTCGTTGACTGTAACAGCTTCCATTTGAGTTGTGAGCCTGGAATGGAGACGGTTTTCTCTCCAGAGAGACAAAAGCCTGGCCCGGGCTCTGAGTTTGTGCATCAGGAGCCCTGTGGGTACAAGGACCCAGTGCTCAGACCTGCACCTGTGCCCCAGGGAAGCCCGGCAGCGGCAGGCCTGGCCGGGGCTGGACACTGCCCGCCCCACACGAACCCCGGCCTCTGCTTAGGGCCGTGCGAGTGACTCAAATCCAGGAGTGACTGAAGTCCCCACACCCAGGGGAGGAGCGAGGTGGGGACAGGGCCCCACTGACTGATGTCATGGTGGCCTCCGAACGTGGTGAGGGAACTACCTGGCGGCAAATGCCTAGTCAGGAGGGCACAGCATCAGCGAGATTCCCAGGCCCGACCCTGCGAGGTCTGATAAGAGAAGGAGCAATTCTGAAAATCAATGAGATATTTGCTAGGATGTGGGCTTAGCTCTCGATCTATTGCCCAGAACTCTCCCCAGGGGCCTGTAAATAAAAGACACTTGCCCTGCCATGCAGGTGTCCTAGAAACTAGAGAGCGGAGCACAACAGACAAGAGAGCCCTCTCCTACCAGAACCTTCTGTGACGGACGGCATCTCCTCCTGACATTTTCATTAGCAAGAAATTTATGTTCCTATTTCTGTCTGTTGTAATGACCATTCATAGCCATAGTGTGGAGACAGCTAATGGACAGGAATGGGGGGGAAATCCTTTAATTAATGCAGAATTGGAGCATTTTCTTTCTACACCTTGAGAAGCCAAGTAATTCACAGCAGTTCTTGGCACTAGAGGGGAGGTAAAATAATTATATACAATTTCTAGTGATTAAAAGATTGTAAAATAATCTTACTTATGCCTTAAAATTATTTATCTTGTACATGAGAGTGAAGAAGACGGGAGTCGAGGGTCTGCGGCTCACGGCAGACCCTGGAGACATTTTTCTCCCAGGTTCCTGGCCGCCCACCCAGAGCAGCTGGGCTCTGAAACTCAGGGCTGGGGGCTGCGGGGACCCTTTCCAGTTCCAGCTCTTGTGTGGCTTGGCTGGGCCCTTGCCACCCAGGCGTGGTCATGTATCTCTCTCACACCTTCTTTGGCTCTCCTTTAGCATGAAAAAAATTAAAAATAAATACATAAATAAAAACCTTTGAGTGTCACTTTTTAAGTTCAGTTCCTCTGTGATTATTCAGGTTTGGCTGGAAGGGGAAACCGCCCATCTCTGGGACTTCTATTTGAATCATGTTCTTAAGAACGGCCTTTTAATCTTTACAATTGCCCCACAAGAGGGCTTGTTGTTGTTGCGTTTTGTTTCCAAGTCAGAAGCCGGGTATCGGGTAGGCCTCCTAGGCTGCTGAAGGGAAGACAGCCAGCGGGGCAAGCTGACGGGGTGGTACAGGTCGGCTGGACCCAGGGCTCCTCAAGTCCCCCGAGCCTCGCAGCCATTGCACCCCTGCTCCCTCCTGAGTGCACACTGGGGGCTCCCGGGCAGAAGGCAAGAGAGCCAGGGTCCTCTGCGTTCTGGAAATTCTTCCCCAACGTGAATTGATTTCTGTGTTTATGCTTCTTTGGACTGTTAATGCGGTGTGTTACCCTGACGGTCTTTCCAACACTGGGCCAGCCCTGCTCTCCCTGGGTCAATCCCACGTGATCCTGGTATAAAAATAATATGCTGTTATTTTTATATGTTGTATTTCATTTGTTAGTATTGTTTGAAGACGTTTACATCTGGGTTTATGAGGAATATTCCTTTCTTGTACTGTTCTGTCTGGTTTTGGTTTCAGGGCAATGCTGACCTGTTTTCAGGAAGAAATTGTGTATAATTGGTGCTGTTTCTTCTTTAAATATTTGTTAGAAATTGTTAGTGAAACCGTCTGATCCTGGAGTTTTCTTATCAGAAGCTTTTCTTTTTAAATTGTCAATTCAGTGTCTTTAATCGTTTTAAGACCATTCAGGAACTTACGTGCGTAAAGTTTTCCTGTACTAGTCCCTTCTTAGCTTTTTAATACCTGTTGGGGTTGGAGTGATATTTCATTTTTGCTGTTTGTGAAGCATATTGTCTCTGTTTATTTTTTAACTTGTCAGTCTGACTAAAGGTTTATCGCTTCTCTTAATTTTTTTTTTCAAAAAATCAACTTCTGTTTCATTCCTTCTTCTCTATTGATTTTCAATTTGAATTTTCTTGTATTTATCTTTATTATTTCCTTCCTTCTGCTTGCTTTGGGTTTCATTTGCCTTTTTTCTGGTGTCTTAATGTGGAAGAGTAGATTGTTGATTTGAGATCGTCTTTGCAAATGAGACCTTTGAGTCTTACAAGTTTTTCTCTAAGCACCAATTTAAGTGCATACCACAATTTTCATATGCTGTCTTTACATTTTCTTTCAGTTTAGATATTTTCTAAATTCCCTTGAGATTTCTTCTTTGGTCCATATAATTTTGAACAAAAAAATTTAGGGCAGTTTTAGGTTTACAGAAAAATTGAACAGTAAGTAAAGAGAGTTTCCAAATCTCCTTCCTCCTCCATGGTTTCCGCTGTTGTTAACATGTTGCGTTGGCTGGCGCTTCTGTGACAATTGTTGCACTGACATTGATACATTGTTATTAGCTAAACTAATACATTGTTCTTAGTTTACATTCGAGTTGACTGCATGTTGTACAAGTTGGGCCTAAACTATATAAAGTTGGGGAAGATCCCCTCTATTTGCTGAGAGTTTTCACCATAAATAGGTGTCAAAGTTTGTCAAATGTTTCTGATACATCTACTCTTGCCAGTACGGGGTTTTTCTTCTTTAGCTGGTCGATATGATGGATTATATCAATTGATTATCGAATGTTGAACTAGCCTTGCATCCCTGGAATAAATCCCCCTTGGTCATGATGTACAATTCTGTTTATACATTGTTGGATTTGATATGCTAATGTTTTTTGTTGAGGATTTTTGTATCTATGTTCATAAGCAACAGTGAGTGGTCTGTCACTTACCTTTCTTGTTATGTCTTTGTCTGGTTCGGGTATAAGGAAAAGCTGACCTCACAGCATGAGTTAAGAATTGTTCCCTGTGGGGGCCGGCCCGGTCGGTGGCTCAGGCGGTTGGAGCTCCGTGCTCCTAACTCCGAAGGCTGCCGGTTCGATTCCCACATGGGCCAGTGGGCTCTCAACCACAAGGTTGCCCGTTCAATTCCTCAAGTCCCCCAAGGGATGGTGGGCTGTGCCCCCTGCAACTAGCAACGGCAACTAGACCTGGAGCTGAACAGCACCCTCCACAACTAAGATTGAAAGGACAACTTGACTTGGGGAAAAAAAAAAAAAAGAATTGTTCCCTTTGCTTCTATTTTCTGGTACAGATTCTAGAGAATTGGTATCATTTCTTCCTTAAATGTTTGGTAGAATTCCCCTGCAAAACCACATGGACCTGGTACTTTCTGTTTTGGAAATAGGTTTGTGGGAAAGTGAACATCCTGCTTCCAAAGATCTTTGCCCCTGCTCTGGGTCACGGTGGAGAGGAAGGCGGCTTCAATTCTAAAAATCTAGGATTAGGTAACAGGAGACCCTAAATTGGTCATGGCTGCCCTGGAAGGTAGTGAGCTCTTTGTCCCAAGGAGGATTCGCGTGTCTGTATACATACCTGTAAGAGGGGCTATGAGAGTTCTGTTTCCTGACTCTGCAGAAAGCAGCTCAGGACCTGCCCTATTTTGGATGCTATGGTCAGGTCTGCCCAACCCTTGAATCCTCAAGAACCTACGCTCCCACATGTGGTCTGTGCAGTACCCGCCCAGTAAAGGATTACAAGTGTGTTGTTTTATGACAGGTTTGCAGCTGTTCTTTAGGAATTTCTTGGATTTTCAAAAGCCTGGCGCTTGCCCTCATCCCTCCCATACCCAGTCTCTGCTTCACGAAAAGCAAACTGTTTGTCCTGCGGAAGGAATAATGACAAACCCGACAAGGAAAGGCCTGGGCCACTGGCTGATCAGTTCGGTCATGGGGGGCATCTCCACACATGATAGGGAGACAAATTAAAAGGGTTGGGGGGGCAGGAGTCATCTGTTCACGTTAACCAAAGGGGATGTCACTGAAAGATGAAACTGACTTCTTGTGTCTGATTTCCATCAACTTGTACAGGTATGAAAGCACAGCTGTGGAAATTCTGTCCATTAGTAGTTAATTCAAAATAACTCTGGCTCTGCTCCACTTCTGATGCCCCTTCTCTTGTGGGTTGGAAGGCCAGTTGCCTTGCTGAGCCCACTGGGCCATCAGAACTGACAATGGAGCCTGTTCAGTTCTCTTTACAGACCGAGGATCCTGATGGTAGGACAGGGCATGAGTTAGCAGCACTATGGATGGGGGTGGGCAAGAGGGGCTGGAGGCTCTTGCTTCTTCCCTCTTGTAGCAGCTGCCAGAGTCCCAGGGGACCAATGGTCTGCATTCTGTAGAACCCAAGTCGCTTCCAGAGGACAGGCCACCAGGGCGTTTGGCCCGTAGAGAAATCACATGCAGCTGCTCGGTGCACGTCTTCTGGCACCTTCCTGCCTTGGCCTGGCCATGTGGCTCGGCGGGGGGTGGGGGGGCTGCACAGCCTGACCAGGGCTCTGAGGTGCCCTGAATGCACCCAGATGTGAAGAGAGGGGTGCTGGGAGCCTCTCCGTAACTCACTGACTACCACCATTAGTGTTCCCCTCTGGGAGTAGAGGGGAGGCTAATGCTGAGTCCCGTTATTAGATTCGTAGGTTGGAGTTGAGATTTATGGGGCAGGGCCCACAGTGCACAAGAGCTTCTGGGGGGGGGGCAGGGGCCCCTCCCTGTGCACAGGCCCCCTGCCAGCAGCTCCAGGACACTTTTGGTCTCTTGAGTGGGGAGAACACACTACAAGAAGGAAGAGAAACTATGGGTTCAGGCGAGTGACCAGGCAAGACCCCAAAGACAAGCATATCCAGACCCCTAGGTAGGCTGAGGCCTCACCTTTTCTCCACAAGGGACCTCTGTAACCCAGATGTTCCCAAGTGCCACCAGGCTTTGGGTAGGCATGAGGGGCTGTTAATGTGTAACGCTAATGCCCACCTCTCATTGCCCCCTCGCCTCTCCATGTCGGCCCCCTGCAGATTTCCCACCAGATTTCCTGCCAGGTGCGGACTTCCCCAGTGGCCATCCCGTGCGTGCTCCACTCCCTGTGTGCTTGGCCACGCCCCTCTCCCACCTCACCTGTGTGGGGCACAGTTGTGTCGTTGGGACTCCGTCATCTCCAGCCAGCTTCTGTCAGGTGTGGCATCTGAAATGGCCAGGACCTGGGGAGGAGCTGGCTTCAACCCCTGGGGTGTGGTCGGGATACCAGGGTACCCCACTTTCTGGTGTTCCTTGCTGCACCCCATGACCTGACGGCCCCCTGTCCAAGGGAAGAAAATGTCACCCTGTCACCGAGTTCCTAAAGTCACAGAATGTCAGTGTCATGCTCTGGTGTGTGCAGAAGTGACAGAGACTCCTGTCCACAGGGCTCAGCTTGCGTCCTTGGGGCCAGAACAACTTCTCAGCCGCCTCCCTGCTCTGTGGGCTGGTGTGTCCACTTCCTCCTGCAGTGCCCTGCAGGCTCCTAGCTGTCTGCAGACCAGGTCCTGGCCTGACTCATGGCTTCTCTGCCTGTAACAGTAGGTTTTATGAGTTTGCTTTGCCTGGGGCTTTAACTTGAGGCCCTTCTTTCATTAACTTCTCCCTCAGCTCCCTGCTACCTAGAGACTCTGTTCTCAATAGCTGGGAAGAGTAAGAATGGTTTCAGCTGCCGGGAACAAAACCCTACAGAGGATGTGGAAACACGGGGCTTATTCAGCTCTTGTAGCAATCATCCTAGATACACACCCAGCAGTGTGTCACCAGTGCCCCCTGTGCTTTCTGGTTGCTGCCCCACTCTCCTCACCAGGTTGGTGTTTGTCTTCATGCTTGCTGCCTCGTGGCTGCAAAATGGCTGCAAAACCTTCAGGTCTCACATCTACATTCAAGGCAGGAAAAAAGAAAGAAGGGCAGTGCCAAGGCAGCATCTCCATTCATCTGGGACAGTTGCAGACAGTCTTTCTGCTCTGGCTGGGCTTGCTGGGGCCGGTCTGCGTGCTGGCTGAGGAGTCCAGCTGTGGTATTGAGTGCCACAGCCACTGAGGGGCAGGCCCAGGCTTAGGCCGTCCAGGGAGGGAGGGGACTGGGGTTAGTGCCAGGAAGTGCCTGCCCACAGTAGCCTGTGAAAAACTGGGCCAGCGCCTGCAGCCTCCCACGGGCGCCCTCGGGCCAAAGGTTGGCCCTCCCAGGGGTGGAGCGCGGTTCTCTGGCGTCAGGGCTCCCCTCCCTTCCATGACCACTGACTCGGCTGCCTCCTGGGGGTAGGGCTGACACCGCCAACTGGCCTGGCCGCCTTGTGCCACGTCTGCCCAGTCTGGGGGTCCCCGTCTTCCTGCAAACGTCTGCTAAAAGGGCCGTGAGACCGGCTGTCTCTGGGCTGCTCTCCCAGCCCACATCTTGCAGTCAGGCCCCACACGGCGGGCGGCTGGCCAGCGGTCCCTGCCCTCCAGATGACCAATGTGAAATTCGCAGGGGCCTTTGCAAACCCTTGGAAGACATGCTGTTTTTCTCTGCCTGTGTAATTGTTGAGAAGGGAGCCAGGGAAGATGTTCTAATTAATTAGGTTGCCGCTGCGTGCAGACTCAGGACGAGAACCCAAACTCCCCACTTGTCCACCCCCAGCTCCGTGACCCGGGCGCCCCACACAGCTCTTCATTGGCATCTGTGCACACACTGCAGCCTGTGACCGGCCTTATTAGCTGGTCCTCATTTTACTTTTAAATGGACCATCAGCCTCCTCGGAAGCCCGGGGCACACGCCGTGTAAGGGGTCAGGACCTGCTGGCCCCGGCCTGGAGCAGATCAGGGAGCACGTCCGTGTCTCTCCGTGGTCCCGCAGTTGGGTTCTCACCCACTAGCTGCCTCAGCCTGGAAAGGCCTTTTATCTTGCTTGTTAATCCCAGGCGGGCCATTGATGTGGGCACGTCATGACTACCTGGGCCTCGGAGCCCATCAGCAACACAGAGCGAGCTGTGTTTTGGTGTCCTAGACCCTCCGGAGGGGAGAGGGTACAGAGCTGATGGGGAGGTTGCCTGGCCACAGCTCGGCCTGGGTTGGAAAGCTGGGCGCCTCCCCTCTGGCAGCTCCCTACACTGAGAGGTGGAGATGTGGGCAAGGGGCCCCAGGACTGAGAGAAGAGGCCCTTTCGCCCCGGGGGTCTTCTCAGAAGAACTCCCGCTTGGCTGGAATTCCACCCACTCTCGGCAAGGAGTAACTTCCCGTCTCCAAGGGAGCAGGGCTTATAAAAAGGCATCGAAATGAGGCTTCTAAAGACATCCTGGACGTCAACTCAATGTTGCAAAATTACATTTTGATGAGTTCAGTGTAAATGAACCAGAAACATATGGATTCAATTTCCCCTGGAATCCACATGGGTTTAAAAACCAAGGGGCGGGGAGCATGCATTTGGGGAAGAGCCTTTTAGGTCTTACCAAACTCACGGCATTTGTAAGCAGCAGTTTGAGGTGTGTGACGGCGGTCCCAGTCTGGGCTCCTTTCCTAACAGCACAGCATGCGGGGCGTCTGCCCCGGGGAACCCTGCGCACGGCTGTCTCTGGCCCAGCCAGTGGCCTGTGAATCTCTGGGTTTCACCCAGCACCGTCCTTCTGTGCTTGTGGCGCAGAAATGTGGCCGAGTCACCTTGCAGCCACACACTCAGGAATTCAGCCAGAGCTGCTTCTCTGCGATGTGGGCAGCGTCACCCCTGCTTTAAGACAGGAGATGAGAAGTTCAGCGATCTGAAGTCCAAGGTCACTTAGCTGGACGGTGCCTGGGCTGGAACTGGAAGCCAGGGTTTCTGAATTGAGGTCCAAGGATAGCTTCCCTGTGGAAGGTGCTTCCTGATTTCCTAACTTTAGAGATGGCGAGGCCAGGCCCCTTTCATCGGGGTCTGCCAGGAGCCTAGGACCCCGGAGGGCTAGTCGGGGCGCTCACATTGGCCCAGAGAAGCTTGAGGAGCCCCGAGGTATCTCAGAGGGCTCCTTGGGGGAAGGACTGAGGGAAAGGGCAGCCCACGGACCTCCCGGCCCTCACAGGCAGGGCAGCCCCTCCCCTCGTTTTATTTACTGAGATTTCAGGTAGGGATTTGGTTCCATAGATGGAAATTATGGATCCAAAAGGTTTTGAGTGGCCTCCTGTCCCTTTCCCACTGTTCGTCTTTGCTGTGGGCCAAGCTAATTCCAGGGGCTGCTTCCTGGGTTCTCTCCCCATTGTATTTTGGGGTTCCATACCCACTACAGGTTGCTGGAGCTGGAGGTGAAACCAGACATTTGAGTGACGGTTCCGTGCTCAGTTCTGCCACTAGGCAGGGGATGATACAAGCCAGGGGCCTGTCCCAGGAAGCTTGAAGTCTGGTTTTGTTAGAAGACAGAACACATACCCAAGGACTCGCCTGGGAAAGAGATGATGTGAGAGAATGAGCTGGAAGTCCCAGGCGTCCGGGGCCCGGGCCCTGTGCAGCTGTGTCCGAATCAAGGGACGGCTCGAGTAGAGGCCGGTTGTGGGGGGAGGCTCCCTGCAGGCCAGAGCTGTGCAGGCTCGGCTTCCGGGGACTCAAACCAAAGCACGAGTCCCAACCCTCAGGGAAGGGAAGACTCTGCTTGGCTCCCCACTGCACTGGGTGCCCCAGAGAAGAGCTGCCTGGAGCCACCTGGGCACAGCCACAAGGCCTGGCCCAGCGGAGATGGGCCGGGAGTCATCTGACTGTTATTAGGCTGTGCGACTGTCTTTATTGGCAAACAGTCTGTCAGCAGCTTCTCCTTGCAGAGCGGCCCAGATGTGCTTACAAAGCGTTCTGTGTCCTCCCGTCCACACCCAGCCCCCACACACACCGCCACTTTGCCAGACTTTGTCCCGGGCCCAGGAGGCCAGCTGCAGCCAAAGGGGTCAGAGGAGGGAGGCCGGCCCCTCTCGGGACCCCCACGCCAGCACCCCCTCACTTCATGCCCTGTGTCTCATTCCCCATGGAGGTAAGGGAGGTGTCCTGAGGTGTGGGGCGGAGGCAGCCTGGCCTTCTGTGCCGGGAGGTGGTGGGGTGGGGCTGACAAGACCCCGCTAAGGAACGTACTTTGGCATGTGGCGTTTCGAGCTCTCTGTCTGTCCCCACACTACTAGGGCAATTTCCATCTGTTACTAAGTGTCAGTGTCCTGTCTGGGAAAATTCATGGGAGAGTTTCAGGAAACGTGGCGGCCGTGGGCCTCTGCCTCAGTCCTTGGAGGGTTGGGCTGGCCCCAGACGTGGCGCATTGTTGTCCAGGAACGCTCCTCAGGCTAGGCTTGTCCCTCACGAGAGAGGCCAGCATCAAGGGCTTCTCTAATTTCTGGCTGGAAAGTTGGGCGGTGGCTGCATGATTGTGCCCCTGGCTCCCATCTTCTGGGCCAGGTTTTGGGGTGATTGGAGCCCCATTATGAAGATGTTAGTTGATTGGTTTCTTCCATCCCACACATATCCCCCTTTTCAGGTGACAAGATCCTGAATTTCCTCTGGGGGAACATGATCCCCTGACTTTCAGAGCCCATTAAGTCCCCTTTTTACTGAAATTCTGCCACTTGCTTCTCCTAGCTCTTACAGTCAGGAGCCTGGACGGAGCGAAGCCCCAGCCCCACCACTGAGGCAAGACTGCGTTTCCCCATCATGCTTTGTGGGGGTCACTGCCCTTTTATCACCTTTGCTCTTCCCGAAGTCCAGGGCGAGGGGATGAACCCTGGGATGAGACCCATGTGAAGTCCTCCCTTTCTCTAGCTGTTCTGACGGTTGTCAATGAAAGGGATGGTGTGTCAGCCCCAGACGTGCTGTGGATACCGGCGCCCAGGCCCTGTATAGAGGGGAACTGAGGGCTGGAAAGAGGGCGAGAGTGCCTCGGGGTCATTAGAAAGTCCCCAGCTGAGGAAGACTTATGAGGGCTGTCACCGTGATTCTCTTCTGCGGTGGTCTAGACGGTGACCTGCCACCATCCTTCCCCCAGGACGCCATTGCTCTAAGCCAATCACGGGACAACCTCAGTTGAGGACTCGTTCTGGCCAGAGAGGCGTGGTAAGCAGATAGGGGTGAGGGGCTCCTCAGTGAGGTGTCCGGCTGTTAAGAGGAGTGTCAGAGGAGACAAGTGTTTTCTTCGTCTAGACCTTATCAGTCTAGATGAAATGTTGGTACTTTGGGGACAGCCGTCTTGAGGCTGCAGGGAAGCCATCTTGGAGTCAGGGACAGTGAGGTGACGGGCTCCTGGGGAGTGATGACTGAGTTAGTTACTACACCAGCTACTTCCAGGGTCCTCACGGTTTCTGGACTTGTCATCGAATGTGATACAAATGTCCTTATTGTTTAAACCGGTCAGAACTGGGTCTCCTCTCACTGCACTCAGTACTCTGGTGGTCTTCTGCGTGGGGTCGAGGCGAGTGGCCCTTACGGAGTGCCGCAGGCCGGGCGGTGACAGCAGGAACACCCCTCCTCACTCCCTCGGGGAGGGATGGTTGTTAGAGCTGGAGGTGCAGGGACACGTGGAGCCGCGTGCTGGCCTGTGTCGGGGCTTGTGGCGCACAGGCATGGAGCCGGGCTACAGGCCCTGAGCCTCACATTGCCCAGGGCCTCGCTGCCCTGTCTGTCTGTCCTCTCCATGCGCTTCCCTCTGTCATGCTCCGTCCTCTCCTCCTTCCCGCGGAGCTGCATGGGCAGCTCCACGGGGACTCGGGGGGCTCTAGGGACGCTGTGCTGAGGAACCAGGGCTGGGTCACTGATGCATGGCCACCAGGCGACAGGGCCCCCGACGGCTCGTCAGCGTTAGGAGTGGGCAGGACTCCATGGCCGGGCTCCATGCAGCGGGCTCCAGGGGGCTCCTTCCCGCCCCATCCTGCTTCCCACTGACGTGGACAGACAGCAGTTGGTAGGGTTTGTTTACTTCATGAGAGGCCCACACTTTAGGTTTTCCTCCACATGTTTCTGCTCATTTGGGTGAAGTTCAGAACCATGGATCTGTGCAGAGAATGTGGGCATCGAGGAAGTAGGAGTAGAACCCGGGGCCCGTGTGACAGCTGGGCTCCCTGGGTCCCCAGGGCGTTTGTCCTCTGTGGCTGCCAAGGTGAAGCCTGTGGGTGGGTGTGCTTTCCCAGCCCCCTGCAGACGAAGCCACTCCGCCGTGTCTGCATACCCGTGGGTCCTCCTCAGTTCAGGTCAGGAAACAGGTACCAAGCAGCTCCCAGGGCCACCCGTGGGGCTCTGCCCAGCATGAAAGACACTCAGTTCCACGCCCCAGAAGGTCCCGGTCGGTCGTGGGAGACAGGAGCCACATGTGCACTCACCACAGTGTGCGGTCAGCTCTGCTGCCGGGCTCTGCGCAGGGCGCTGAAGGACTCCCTGGTGGGCCCTCTAGCCCTCCTGGCTGTGGCCTGGAGGCTGCCTCGAAGGGGTTGTCAGCCCTGCCCTTAGATGGCTGCCGTCCCGCTTCCCCAGGAAGACGCCTCCGCCTCCCGACACACTGCGTCCTGCTCTCTCCTCTCACCTCCAGCCTGCTCGGCTCAGCTGACAAGGTTTGTCTCACGCCAGCAGGGAAAAGCAGGCATCACATGGACCCTCATTTTTCTTGCCACCAGCGAAGGGCGAGGGCCGGTCTGCACATCCCTGCTGCCTGGAGGCCTCGTCCCGGAGGAGGCATCCTTCTTCCCGGCAGAGGCCGGCCCTCCCCACGCCCCTGCTCCCAGCCCTCTGCTTTCTCAAGGTCATCACTGCATCAGCTACCTCTCTCACCTTGCATTGCCCGCGTTTTCCCCCCTCGTGGGACATTCCAAGCCACCTGCAAATGCCTTCAGTCTCCAGCCAACTCTGATCAGCCTCCACCCCCCACACCGTCAACAATTTGTTTTGTCAGTCACCAGTGACCTCCAGGAGGCGGCCGAATCTCAGGGATGTTTCTCATTTGTTGTCTTCCCAGAAGGTGCAGCTACTTGAGATGGAGAGGTCTGCTGCCGCCCCAACAGTGCACACTCACACTCACGCACTCCGTCTTAGCTTCTGTGACCCCTGACCTTCCTCCGACCTCACCGGCTGCGCTTCCTGGCCATGTTGACTCAGTCGCCCTGCTCTGCCCACCCCCTGAGTGCTGAGTCAGGGCTCCGGGCCCAGGCAGCTCCTCTCTTCTGCCCACACTCTCTCAGGAGACCCCACCCAGTCTCAGAGTTTTAACGCGATTGCTCCCAAATGTCTGTCTTCAGGCCAGACCTCACTCATGTCTCCAAGTTTGACTTTTCACATCTCACCTTGGCTGCCTCCCAGCTACACCAGGATGAATGGCTCCCACACTGAATTCTTAGCGCAGCCCCAGCCACGCCCACGTGACAGGCAGGATTCTGAGGTTGCTCAATACTCCCGCCCTCTGTGTCCTCCGGGGACAGGCAGTGTCGTGGATTGATACCATCATAGACGTATGTACGTGGCACCGCTGACCTCGGGGGAGGAAGATTTCTCAGGCGGGACCAACGTCATCACACAAGCCCTTTAAAAGCAGACGGATTGCTCCCGTTGGTGGCAGAAGGGGGTCTCAGCGGGCTGTCACTTGAAGTTGGTCGTCTGTGGCTGGTGGGGCTGGAGGGGCCACAGCGCAGTGCCTGAAAGCTGAGGGTGATCCAGGCTGCGAGCAGCAGATGGGACGTCAGTCCTGAAGCTACAGGGGCTGACCCAGTGCAGTGGAAGAGAGAGAGCCCTGAGCTCCCGGTGCCAGCGACGGCTTCCTGACACCGTGATGGAAGTGCCGCGAGACCTGTGCCCCAAATCCAGCTTTCTGCCCAGATTGCCAAGCCACAGAAACTGGGACACAATCAGCTTGTGTTGCTTTCAGCCAGGAAGTCCGTGGTGCGGTGTTCTGCAGCCGAGGAACCCTTGTTCCACCCCAGTGGGCATAGCCACCGCCTCCCCCCGCCCTCCTCCCAGACTCCTCCAGTCCTTGCTCCCCTTTCCCCCATCAGTCCATCAGGGGTCCTCCCTCTTCCACCTCACACATGGTCTGAAGTCCTTCTCCTTGTCCCCACTGCTGCCACCTGCTTCTGGCCGTGACGCTTTGCCTGTTGCTCTGAGCAGCTTTCACTTCCTGCCTCCATGCCACCCCCCCCAGCGGCCAGGCTCTCTTCCAGAATCATGGGGTGAGTCGGGACCCCTGGCTGCCCGTCAGACAGCCACTGCGCTTCTCACTGCAGCCACGGAGCTGCCCACGGCCCGGCTCCCGCCGTTCCCACGCTCACTGCCTGTCCCCTTTCCTTGGCCCTGTGACCCTACTCATGTCCTTCACAGCACATGTCATGATTTGAACCCAGTTTACTTATCATGGGGGTGGATGGAGTCTGTCTTCCCCCAGACTGTAGGCTCCTTGACCGCTGAGACCACTCCTGTTGGTCACCATTAGCCCATACAGGGGCCCTGGAGACGCCTTTTCCTTTTGGGCTGAGGCAGGAGAGCGGTTCTTCTCCCATTGTGGAATCAGGATGTCCTGAGAAGCACCCACGGGCTACATGTTCCCGTGGGGACTGGGGAGGGGTGGGCAGGGGCGCAGGGGCCTGCGGCTCTCGCCCACGTGTGCCCCGTGTCCCGCAGGCGCCAGGACTGTTGTCAGCACCCAGGAGGGAACGCTGCCACAGCCCGTGTTCTGAAGGCACAGTGAGGCCCCGTCGAGGTGGCAGCAATAGGAATAAACTCAGACGTGCAAAGAGCTCTGAGTGCATTTGTTACAGTGAAAGGTTCTGTTTCTCCCGTGAAAGCTGGCGGGGTCGCTGGAGTCCACCCGCGCTGGGCTGTCCCCTGGGGGCAGGAAAGCACGTCGGGGTCCAATGGGATAGTAGCCTGGGACCGGGGGGTCAGGTCCTGCCCTGCTCTGCCGCCTGGGGAGCCACGTGCCCGCCGAGGCCCCTTGGGGAGGAAAGCGGGATGGGGAGAGGACGTGCCAGTGTTTTCCAGGCCCTTGCAGAGAGCTGTGGTATTAAAGGTGCTGAGAAAGCCGGAGGGGGACTTGCCTGGACCTGGCTCCCAGGCTGACACGAGCTGGACTGCCCCGTCACCGCTCCTGTCACTCGGGGCTTTCTTTCACTCCCCACCGTGTTGCGTCCACGCAGCTCACAAACCAGTGTTCCCAGAGTGTCCCAGGGAGGCTGGCCTGGGGACGGGGTCAGCAGGCAGGCTCACAGGTACCGTCACGTCACCCTGCACAGGCTGCCCACCTGTCCCATGTGTGCATGAGGTGACAGGCCTCCAGGGCAGACTTCTCATGTGTCCAGCAGTGGTGCAGGGGCTGCCGCGAGAAGCGAGTACAAACAAGGTGACGGGGCCCCAGGAATTCTTCCTGGACATGAGAGCTGTATGTTAATTAGAAGGAAAACACTGATTGGCCGTTGGCCTGAGGGCAAGCCCCCCGGGGCCTGCGGAGGCACAGAGCTGTCCCTAAGCTGTGCTGGGGGAAGTGACAGCAAAGGCGCCTGTGTGGCAGGGAGTGAAGAGGAAGGGAGAAGGCCGCCCCCTGACCCGGTCCTCAGCTGGTGGGACTGGACCCAGGGCCCGCTGCAGGGAAGCCACATAGTCACCTTCCCACTCGGGCTTGCTCAGAGGGAGGCAGGCTGGCACAGACCGGAGCCAGCGCGGCGCGCTGCGGACGGACCTGTGGGCCCGGCGAAGCCAGTCGAACCTGCACTTCCGGACAGAGACTAGGGGAGGGCATGGGGGGTCAAGGACATCCAGACCTCCAAGGGACGGGGGCGCCCCCCGGGTCTCGGGGTTTGATGTTGTTGTGTGATGTGGAACTGGGCTGGCCTTTGTCCCTGGTCCCTGGGAGACAGCCTATATCCTTGGAATTTCCCAAGGAATAGGGGTGTCAGTTCTTCCTGAGCCCCGAGCTCGTGCTGATGAGGGGACTCAGGACGACGTTGCTAACGGAGAGGCCAGCGCAGTCTCTGACCTGCCTGACCTCCAGGGCGCTGAGCGCCGTCACCCTGCCGGGGACTTACTCGTGCCGTGGAGTGAACGTTGTGGGAGCCCTGCACGCACAGCTTGGGGGGTTCCTGCTTGGCCAACGGCTGAGTGTGCCGATGCTCAACAAGAAGGCACAGCGGCTCCCGTGTCTCATGTTATCAGGCTGGTACTGGGGTGTGTGCTTGACAATGTCGCTGTGAGGACAGCATTGTGCCTGTCAGTGATCAAACCTGAGGGGTCATGGGAACCAGGCCTCGGTCAGGGGTCAGAGCTGTGAGCGACCTGGGACCCTGAGCTCTGGCTGCTGTCGGAAGCGAGCGTCTCCTCGGGGGCGGTGCCCTTACGCTGTGGCGTCCACGCGGACTCCAGATGGCTGGCAGCAGCGTCCAGTGGGTTGTAACATGCCAGCTAAGTCGTAGCAAGTGGGTCCCACGAGCAGGGCTGTCCCTTGTGTCTTCTCACGCCTGCTTCTGTAACTTACTCAGGTACAATCTTCTGCGAGCCGCTCTTTGGTCCTAGGTCTGGGGGGACACGTCCCTACTGTCACCCGCTTGCTCTGTGCCCTGGCCACATCTCCTCCCAAGGACAGCGGTGGCCTGAGCTGCTGGCAGGGCCGCCTGTGCAGGGGTTGGCCAGCCCGCGGGAAGGGTGACACGTTGCCTAGGCCACAGAGGGACTTCTGTCTGGGAGGTCCTGGAGACCCCAGTCTGGCAGAGCTGGTCAGGTGTCTTCACAGAGCCTGTGGTTCTGACTGGCACTGCGTGATTTTTGAAGGGGCAGCAGCGAAGTCGCCCAGCCTGGCTAGCCCCAGGCCCAGCCCTTGCTCCTTCGGGAGGGACGCAGCCCCCACAGAGGTCAGCAGGAGAGTCCAGACGGTAAAGCCTCCCGCTTGAGCAGTACAACTTCATCGTACTTACAAATAATTAAACAGAGCTGCAAAACATGTTTCCATCGCATTAGTTTCCTTCACTTGGCCTCGCAATGTGAGGATCGTGATTACTTAAATATTTCCCTGTACTATTTTTCAAAACATTTTTCTAAATTGTCAAAAAACATTCTGGAGACAGTTGGATAAAAAGCATAGTGAACATGTGTCTGATTAATTTTTTAAGACAATCAAGATCAAAGGCAAAAAATGATTGGAATCGGTTTCAGAGTGGCAATAAAAGACAGAAGTCCCTGAGCAGGCGGTGTGGGGGTCGGGGGTCAGGGGGCGTCTCCCAGGACGCAGGGCGGTGAAGACCGGCCTGCTGTGGGACTGCCCACGGCGGACCGGCCTGTGGGGCAGCGTCCGGCCCACGTGGGGCTTGCCATCGGGTGCTCCCAGGGCGGGGTCTGCCCCGTGCCGTCTTGTAAAGACGTTCCCCTGAGCCGCCGTTCTTCGTCGCCTGTCATTACAAACAACTCCCAGGCAGTCGGCTGACTGACACTGTGACACTGACAAGTGGCTCATCCCTCATCTGCCGGCTGACAATCAGGCCACTGTCCTGAGGCCATCGCTGGAGCTGCTGGCTGGTGGAAAGCCACTTGTCAAAGGAGAGTTTATGATGTGACTCTCGAGCACTTCTGAAGCTTGAACTGTGTTTATTCACTTTGTTTTGTGGAGTCCTTCAAGTTATTTTTTGAAGTTCCAAAAAACTATTGGGATCAGAGAATACAACTTCCTTTTCTGGCCTTCCTTCTCGGCTGCTGCTTCCGGGAAACGTCAGGAGAGGAGGAAGGGCCCTGCCTGGTCTTCACCGTCTGGAGCTGGAGAAGCTTCAGGCAGGGTGGGCTCTGCGGCCCCGTCCTGCGCTGCACTGAGGAGCGCCCGGGAGAGCCCGCCCTGAATCGTAAACGGGAACCTTGGAAGGCAAAGCAGTTCAGGAGGCTCGTGCCCTGTCAAGGGCTCCCAGAGCCCCATGACCTTTTCTTTGTTTTACCTTCAATTTTTTGTATTATTTTGTTATAGTGCAGTGGCTAATGACCTTTTCGTTTTAAATGGCAAAATACTATTGTCCCTGGTGGTTTTTTCCTCGCAAGTGGGGTGTTTGTCTCCACAGCAGCAGTAGATGGCAGGCAATGGGGAGGTCCCAGCTTCCCCGGGAGCTGGTGTCAGATTGAGTGGAAACTGAGGCAGGACCAGGGGCCAGCACGGCTCGATGCAGAGTAGTTAGACCTTGTCTGCTGACCATCAGTGCTCTCTGCTGTCCCACACCCAGTGGGGAGCTGTCGGGCTGAAGCGGGAGAAGTGGCAGCCGATGGGCGTCCTGTGGCCCAGGAAACTATGGGACAGCCCTGGGCAGCGTCGCACAGGGTGGGAGGGTGGCTGCAGCCCTGGCCACCCGTGTCCTTGCTGCTCCTGACCACAATGACAGAACTGCTCCCCCGGAGGGAGCTGGGACAAGTTCACCGACATGCCCAGGATACTAGAATGAGGCCCAGACTGCGCTCTGTGTCCTGATGCTCATCCCGCAGGTTGGGCGGCCTCGGGGAGCTCCCTGTGGGGACAGAGCCAGGCGTGCAGTTTCCAGGCTCTCGGCCTCACGTAGAAAGGTGCTCACTCGGGTAGTAAATGGCAGCAAATGGGGACCAGCAAGAAGATGGTGGCTGAGCTAGCAAGCGCGGATTGCAGTTAGCAAGGGGTTGGTTGGTTGACAGAGAAGCAGACGGCAGGTTGCAGATTGTGTGGCTCCTGCTTCCTGCGTCTCCAACCCAGCCACTAGCGAGACTATAGCGGTGTGACCCCTCTACCTATGGCTCCGTGGGTGTTCCTGTTGGGCCTCACCATGTCCTGCGTTCTTATGTGGGGAGCGGGAACTGAGACCCCGCATGCCACCCCATGTGACACATGGTGCAGCCAGCAAGGTCTCCCGCATGACATCTCCTCCCGGGGGTGAAGCGCGGATACGAATGACGGGATGAAGGAAAGGGGCCACGCATAGGCCCATCTCACCCTGTTGTCACACTCCTGTGGGCGGTCAGTGAGCCAGCGCTGGCCCCTGAGGGCTGGGCTGGGCTGAGGACGGGTTGCCCTCTGGGTGGGTGCTGGGCCGGGGTGGGGTGGGGAGATTGGACCTCCCGCAGCAGGGCCTGTGCTCATCTCTCCCTTAGAACCAAAGCTTTAGGATCCAAAGGGGATTGCGGTATGTTTAGTGCGCACGACTGAGTTGGATTTCTTACCACTCTTGGTAATCATCAGAGGCCCAGGAAGATTGAAGGGTGGTGACCTGGACCGCTCTCTCCCCCACCACAGAATGCTGGGACCTGAGCGGGCTCTGGGCGGGGAGCTGCAGCCTGGGTCCTGCAGGGCCCACCCCTGGCGGCTCCGCACCTTGCAGTCTCCACCCACTAACGTCCCCTCTCTGGAAGAGGAGCCTTGGCCCTAAGCCCCTCCGCGAGTGGCCCTGTATCACAAGCTGCCTTGGCTGGACCCGGGCTCCGAATAAGTCAGGAGTACTGCACAGACCACTTGTGCTAACGACAGCATCAAGGGAATTAACTGGTGGTCGATTACACCAATTTTAGACTTGGACGTTGATTGTGATGCTGAGAGCTAAATCTGCGTCATTTCTACCCCAGTCCCCGCCCCGACTCTCAGCTCTGCCTCCTCACTTCCAGCCCCACTTACGGGGGCACCCTCGAATTATTTCCTGCCTCCTCTCTCTCCGTTGCAGCTTGCTTTCATAAGTAAGGAGAAGAGCTGTTTTGGAAACACCTGGTTCCTAGACCTGTACAGGTGCTAATTCATCTATGTATTAAACTGCTTGGGGGAAGGGAGTTTGAATCCGTGGATATTACTGACAAAGCAAAAAAGTATACACGCTGTTTGCATAGATGTGTATATTTTGCCCAGATCACAGCACGTTAGTGCTGGCGGGGCACGGCGGTGGGTGCCTTCACCACCCACTCATGACACGGGAGCGAGGAGTTCCTCCTGTGCCTGAGCCCTGTTTGCTGGGCATTGATACACGTCACACGTGAAGGGACTTCTGAAAACCCTCCGTGATCTTTGATATTAAGAAAAGGCATTGAAAACAGTCTCTGCATGATTTGGCACGAGTCGTCTAGACTGCTTTATGGAAAATGACAGCCAGTAGGAAAGTAATTAAAGATGTATTTTGCTGAAAGCAAAAGTATTTTTGGAATCAATACCAACCATCTTTAATTTGCCAGCTCCTTCCACAGTCATTGTGCTTTATCTGGAGCATCTCAATTTTAGAGAGCGGGGTGCCAGCTCCTTTCCGGTGTCACTTGTGGGTGTCCATCTGCTTCCTCGCCAGCCCCAGCAGGGGTGAGGTGGTCTGCTGGAGGAGGAGGGGCGGCTGCCTCACTGGGAAGCGGGCACCGTGGGTGGCACCTCCCAGGGCAGAGGTCGCCAGGGCCCGGTGGTGCTGGGGCCTGTGGCTGTGGGTTAGACACAGACACCCAGAGACACTCGCTCGTGCTTGTCTCGAGGTACAAAGACATGGGTCAGTCTTACCTGTTCTACCACTGCTCCAGGAAGCGTTTTCCACAGCCGGCTGGGAGCTCCCTGAGGGGCAGGACTGCCCCTTCCGTGTCTGTGATCTGCTGTGTACTCCACACGTCCTCCACGTCAGTCTCGTGAAGCCTCGACTGATAACTGCAAAATGCAGCTCCCAGCCCGTAGGAACAGCTCTCTGGCTCTATTCTCCTCGGCCCAGTTTTACCATAATTCTTACTTGTCTTTCACGTGTCAGCTTAGACAATACTTCTTCCAGGAAGCCTTCCTGGATTGCCCCACCTCTCCCAGCTACGTCTCAGAACACTGGCTCTCATTCTACCTGATTCCATAATTGAGTAATGGTCTACCTTCTTTACTACCCTCTGGGGACACAGACCACAAATTCCTCACCAATTTACTCCTGGTTCCCAGTCTGTGGCCTCGTAGCACTCCTGGGGTTTGGGGGACGGCAGGTAACCTATTGTAACACATCACTCTTCTGCCCCTGGGTCCTCTCATCCCGTAGCCTAGAGTCCCAGAGTGCAGCTTGAGGTGGTCCTAGAGCATGACATGGGTGTCCTATGTCTGTCTGTGTCAGAGCTTCCCTGACTTAGCCCTCCAGAGGGAAGCTGGGCCATGGGCAGTAAGCCCCGGGCATAGGAAGTGGTTGAGGGCCCTGACACTCCTGAGGACGGAGGGGTGGCTGGCTTGGAGGAGCTGAGGTGACTGAGGAGGTGAAGATTGCTTGGGGAGCATCATGGCTTTAAGAGACTTGGGCACCAAAGTCTCGGGGCCTAGGCCATTCTGCGTGTCACAGAGGCCGCAAGTTGGCCAGCCTCGGTGCGGTCACCTTGGCAGGACGGAAGGTCGACTCCCTGGGTAGGGTGAATGTCTTTGCTCTCTGGTTCTGGAGCCCCGACTGCTGCTGGGGTCCTCAGAGGGAGCCAGGCTGAAGTGGAGGGGAAGGGCCCCTTGCTCCCTCCTCAACGAGGGCAGCTCTGCTTGGAGCGCCTTCCTTTTAACCAGAAGCACAGGAGCACACGTGTGCCTGAACGGATGTGTAAGTGTGAGCACACACACACAAGACACAGGCATGTGGCTCATGGTCTGTGCAGCCAGTGCATTGTGCCTTCCCACGAAAGCCGTGTCAGCAGCCTGGAGGCCACGCCGGCCGCGTGCCTGCAGAGGGTGCTTGGGCGACTGTCAGCATGAGGTGCAGGGGCTGTCACTGCTCTGGCCTTAAGGAGGCATTAATTGTCCCCTCATTGATATGCATAGTCAGCCATAGTTAATCTTTGGCACACCTGCTGGGACATGCCTGCAAAAAGCCTGGATTAAGGGACCTCTAATTGGTCTCCTCAAAGTGCCAGGCAGGGTGGGGACTCAGGGTGCAGAGGGTGCTCCTGAGTGCAGAGCTGCCCATGGCGAGGTGGCCAGGTGTGCACAGAAGGGACGTTGATCAGTGAGTGTCTGGTGGGGCAGCCTGCGGGCATCACTGGGGGTGGGGCCCCATGTGCCCAAGCCCAGTCTTCTGTCTGTCTTTATTGGGGGGGTGAACTCAGCCTTCCTGGGGCTCTCACCCTCTGGCTGTCACGTGGCTGCTGCCACAGCCCCAGAGCAGCTCTGTCTTTTCTCTGTGACAGTCCTTGGTCCACTGAAAGGACCAGTGGACCAGTCCAGGCAGAAGCAGGGCTGTTGTGGCCACCACGTGTCACAGACTCGCTGTGGTCAGGCTTCCCCACTCATGTGTAAGCCCCATGCAGGCGTGTCTTAAAGGGATGCACGGGATGAATTCCTCCCCATTTATGAGGACACCCCTGGGGTTGCACCTTTGGCCAGGTCCTTGTGCATTCACTGTGCCCGTCCCTGTGTGGTCTGAGCAGAGCTGGGCCAAGAGGAACCCGTCATGGGGCCTGGCCTCGGGCACTTCACCCACCTGTGTGGCTAGGACAGCTGCCCACCCGGGTGTCCTCCTTGGACCACGTGGCCTTTACAGCAGGGACTCGTTGGTGCTCCAGATGGCAGGTCACCTCAGGCTTGGACCCTGGAAGGCTCATGAAGTGGAGATCTGTTGGGATTTCAGTTTGGATGTGGGGTGGGCCCCAGGGGCAGGCAATGACAGTCGTGGCAGTGCTCCTGCTGGCCTGTGGGGGCGTCACCACCACCCTGGCTGTCCCTCTGAAGGCCTCAGCCAGCACCCTGAGAAGCTCCCCTTCCTGGAGCAGAAGCCTCAGGGCTGGGCCACTGGAGCTGGAGTCAGGGCGAGGGGGGGCTCCTGGTGGCCTGACACGTCGGGGCCACAAACCCAAAGGCTCTTGGGACAGACAACAGCTGCCAGCAAGCAAAACACCTAGAGAGAGAAGGGCAGAGCCTGTGGGACATGTGTACACGTCATCTAACACGCACGTTGAAGAACCGCGGCCACTGTGACCCACAAGTGCTCGTTATCAGCCCAAGTTCTCAGGTTGTGATTCCTGGTTAAAAGGGTGTACGTATGGAGAGCTAGAGAAGGGCTCAGACCTGAGGTTGCAGACCTTGGGGGTGATGGCTGGCACCATTCCTAAGGGACCCACGAGCCTCAGTTTATACGCGTGTAAAATGCCCCACAAGAGAACTGCATTGCACGGTGGACATGAACGTCACGCACAGGGGATGTTGTAAGACACGAGGGCCCAGTGGGCGACCCCTGATCATTACTGATGATGCCCCCTGTGCCGGGACGCTGAGTGGCACCCGTTCTTCGGGGCCTCGGTCCTGCCCACACCTCAGCTGCAGCCGCTGCTCACTGTCCACCCTGCTTTCTCTCCCTAAGGACAGGAAATCTCAGGTGTGTGTTCTCCGGGTGTGGACCGGCCCCAGTCCCTCTGACGCCGGGAGGGGACGGGGCCACTGCATCAGGCTGCACTGCCTGTCATCCCGCTGGGGCTCCGGGGGGCAGGAGGGGGTTAGTCACTGTTCCACCCCCGGAGATGGCCGGAGCCCCTGCCACCTCCTGGAGCTGACCCCTTCGAGCCGCTAATGAGGGTTGGGACTCCTCCGTCCCACATAGAGAGGACTTTGGGTGGCTGACCCGAGCCCACCGCACGCACAGCCATCTCCCTCCAATTGTTTCATCAGCGCTGGGACTGTCAGCTCAAAGCTGACAAGTGACAAGTCTCAGGCCCATGCTGACTAGATAATCAAAGCCTTGTCAGGGCTGTCAATACCCTGCAGATAGGAGAGGACAGAGGAGGGAAGGCTGCTGCAGACGCGCTGCCTTCACACAAGGCTCTGGAAGCCTCTCACCCAGTCACCTGTTTGTCCCTAAGCGTCACTTACTGCTGAACCCGTGGGCTCAAAAGCACAAACCCGGGGTGGGGTAACCGCGGAGGTCATGCTCTGACGACGCCGTTGTGCTATTTTGTGGAAGGTTATTTTGTAATTTTACCTATAAGCCATACACAATGTGTTTTTGTAATATTTAATAGCAGTAACTTGGGGAAAGAAGTTTTTCTAGTGAAAATGTATTTAAAAATTCTAAATGGGAGAATGCCACCACAGTGCATAGACCGAGCCTCTGCAGTAACACGAGTGAGAACAGCTGCTGTGACATGACCCCCCCTCCCCGCGGGTGCCCCTGGCGAGGACGCACGACGGCCAGCGGGCACCGAGGGCATTCCCGGCCTGGCCGCCGGGGATCTGGCCACAGGGGCCCTTCTGCCTCCTCCCATACCCGGTCAGCGTCCAGCCGGCACCCTCCCTGAAGGGGCGTGGCAGCCATGGTGTCACCCTCCACGCATGCTCAAGGGCACTCGCTAGCTTCTGTCCCTGGACTGCGGGCGCTCAGGGGCGCATGTGTAGACGGCGCTACTCCTTACAGAGAGGGCCTCTGCCGGGTGCCGCTGGCCCCTTCCTGAGCCCAGGCCAGTCAGTCTGTCTTGGTGGCCCAGCTGCCCTGGCTCCACCAGGGGAGGTGACGGCTCCCGGTCGGGGGCACTGCAGAGGGAGGCTGTCCCCTCACACTCAGTGGACTGATGATCGCTGTGCCCCGGCCCCAGCGCTCGCGCAGTCTCCGCCTCCTCTGGCCTCGCCCTTCTTGTGCTTCAGACACACAGCCATTTCTTTTTGTTCCAGATCAGGCCAGGGAGGGTCTGCCCAGGGCCCTGCGTTTGCTGGAGCCTCTCAGGTCTCAGGAGCCCCCTGTGCCCCCGGGACCCCAGGTGGGGGCCACGCCCTCGACCCTGTTGCCCTTTCAATCGTACTTTTACACTTTCTTGGCAGTACGTACTGTGCTCTGACACGTCCTTGCTCCTGAGTCTCTTTCCTTGTTATTGCGTGTCTGTCAGGAGGTCCCTGTCCCCCCCCCACACATCCAGGGGGACAGGGACCTCCTGCTGCTCGGAGCCGTACCTGGAGGCGGGGATGCCGAAGGCCCTGAGGGTCCCTGCCCGCTGGAGGTGCAAGGGGAGCTTCTACCTCGGGAACAGGCCACTGGCATCCTGGCTTTGTGAGATTGGGCTGAGTCTCTCCGGGCCTGTCACCTCTCGTGCAGCCTTGCCTCCTCACTGACCCCAACTCTCAACCCGTAGGACCCTGCACCCTCCTAGTGCCCGCTGCTGCCTCTCCTCAGATACCCTGGGAGGGCGCTTGCAGGGAGGGCCCCATCCCCACAGACAGGCGTCCGCGGCTTCATCCCATAATGGCCATTACCCACTCTGCTGTAAGGCCTGTGGGGCCTGGGGTAGCAAGTGGGAGTGAGGCTCCATACTTGCCATCCTGCAGTTCGTGCTTTAGCAGAGGAGGCAGGCGTGTAAACAGGGGCGAGAGCACAGCCCGGGAGTGGTAAGGGCTGTGGACGCCACAGGGAGGAGCTCACACTCAGCCTAGAGCCGTGTGGAAGGCTTCCTGGAGGAGGTGACATCTGAGCTGAAATTAGAATTTGGAATGAGAACTCGATGAGAGCAGCACATAACAGTGGAGTACATCTGTGTGTGTCAGGCCTGGAGTGCACGTCTCAGGGTCTGGGAAGGTCGGCAGGAGCCCGCACTGCAGTGGGGATAGCTTGGACAGTGTGCGAGGGTTCAGTCCTCCCCCAGCTGTGCTTTCGGCTCCTGTCCCTCAGAAGCAGGTGAGGCGCAGCCTCTGCCCAGCACTTCCTGCCGACGCCCCACCTGAGTCTTGTCTGGCTGTTTTGGAAACCCCCTTTCCTCATGGCCTCCCAGCGGGGCTTTCATCCTCGCCAGCTAACCCTGACCTCCCTAGGCCAACGTCACCAGCACTGTCCCTGGCCTTGAGTGGTACAGTGCCCGCGTGGCCCGAGTTTCTTCCTGCCCTCAGCTTATCCATCTGCAGGCAGCCCTGTGTGGAGGGGAGTGTGAGGGGCCCAGGCACGCGTGTCTGAAGGCCACCGGTCCCCTGTCTAACTTACATTTTACGTTTCTGTAAAATCATGCTCAGAGTATTTTGGTAATCTCTGCTGAGATTAAGTGTAATGCTGTACATTTAATTGATATAAGTGGTTTCAATTCTCCTTAATATGACAAATCTCCAGTGTGAAATATTCTTAGTTAATGATCAACATAAAATAGAGTTCATTTTTAATGTGAGTACAAGATTTGAATTAATTTGTAGCTGGAGCAGGTTATTAAATTTTGTGTGCATTGTGCACACAGGCACATGTGTGGTCATATATGTGGCCTGAGCAGACACGCCTGCTGTGGCTAAGGACGGGGCACACCCTTTCTGGTCCGAGCTGAGGGTGTGCACCCTGCTGTCCCTCCTGGGTTGGAAGCAACACCCCCACCCACCCCACTCGCCCATGAAGGAGCCACCCCCACTGGGGTCTTTGGTGCTGGGGTGGTCTGTTCTGACCCAGGAGCGTCGTGCTGGTGGCCCCAGAGCTGGACGGACCCAGTGCCAGCTGTTCCAAGGTCATGTGCTCCTCCCAACTTGGTTCCCGACACAGCATTTACTGGCCTGATAATTAGCATATTGCTTTACATGATCGAAACCATATGACGGCCAACATCCTTCAGAAGAGTTCAAAGAAAGTTTCAGGTTGGAGAAGTTCATTGCAAAGTCATGTCCAGGGGGAGGCCTCAGAACGAGCCCCCGGCCGTGCTGACCCAAGCCCAGAGCTTACGCTGCTTTGCCGGCTGAACGCTGCAGGGCTCACGTAGGCCTGGCTCTCTCCAGGCACCCACTGGGGAGCATTCCAGAAAGCCAGGGCCTGGACCTTGGGCGCTCAGATCCAGGATCAGGGCACATTCAGAAACCGCCATCGCCTTCCCTGCTTTGGGATAACAGGCCGATTTTATTACAACTGTTAAAAGAGAAAGGAGGGAAGAAAAGCTTCGGGATACGTGCCAAGTGGAATTTGAATATTGTGTAAACCATGCATGGGATGGAGGCAGCAACTTGCAGGAAACATCTGCTCCTCCTGAGCCCTCCTTCGTCGTGTAGCTGGCGCGGAGGGGTCAGGTTCCTGAACTTTCCTTTGTGACGCCAGCCTGCGTGTGCATGCTGGGCCTGCCCCATCACAGGTCTGTGTAGGCACCTCTTGTATGGCCATGGGGTTTCAATGCCAGTAACAAGGAGGCCCTCCCACCCCTACTGCAGCCAAAGCAGGCACGCCGAGGCTCTGTACTCAGGCAAGTTCAATTTCATTGGCCTGAGTGGCTGCAGAATCTCTAATCACATATACAATATTACTGCGCCACTGTGCAATGAAGTGGCTGAAGGCTTCGTGTTTCTAGATGTCCTTTTATATTTCAAAGTCGCTCTTCTTTCAAATTAGTATATCCTATACACTTTCTTAAAGGAAATTACTTTGGGCTTCACTTTTATTTCTTTTGTTGGCTTACCATTCTTTTTGAAATGACCACCTCACAGGGACTGCAGATGTTCAAACACTTTGCATATGAAATGAAAGGCTTGAGTGTGTTAGGTTGCCGTTTTTAAAAATGGAGTAATTTTAATTAGAAATGTATAGATGAATAAAAATAATGTTGCTGCGCGTTACTAATTAGGTATTTTATTACTCTTTGATTTAGAAAAGAAGGACGCTTGTGCTAGGAAGGGATCACGGATGCTGGCTGGGGGCTTCCATAGGGCTCCCTGCATCCAGATGGAGGCGGAGGAGGGAGACCAGGGTCGCTTCCCTGGGAGAGTGTGGGGTTGACAACAAAACATGTTCCCAAGAAAAGACAGATGAAGAGACACTGTAAAAACGATCTCTCCTTGAAATGTAGTATCAGGAGGCAGCGAATACTTGCTACCATTCTGAGCATTTCACCCCTCAGCCCAGTGAGTGTCCTGGTAATGCTATCGACAGGCTTCTCTCTGGAATTTTCTAGGTAAATGAGTAGCTGGCTTTGCAGCGCCTGCTGTGTTTCAGAAGGAGTCGTCTTTTGTGCTGTAAGCAGACACATGTGGTGTGGACTTGTTGTCCTGGGAGTCCTTCGTTGCTGGGTTCAGCTCAGGAGGCTGCTGGCCTCAGAGCTCCCTGCAGGGGTGCAGACTGATGGCTTCCCTCCAGGTCTAGGGCCTGCTGCCACTCTGCCACCCCTGGGCTGTTTCCCTGTGACGTGGGTGTGGCTTGAGGCTCAGTGGTGCTTTAAATTGCTGAAGCTAAAAAGTCACATAGGTGGGGCCGAGTTTGGCACCCCAAAGTATGCCTTTTGGGGATATTGATTGTTTTAAGCTGGTTATTTTTACAAAACAAAAGACTCCAGAAGAGCCTTTGACCCTTCCACCCCCAACCCAACCCCAACCCCAACCGCCTATAGGAATTCAGACAGAAAAACCTGCTTAAAGGAAGGGCATGTTGCCTTGGCATCCTAATCTGAACTAAGTGTGGCAGACGGGGCAAGCCAGCAAAGGCTGTTTGTTAGCCCCCCCGCGCCCCCTCCCGTGTGTGAACTCACGGTCCCTGGCAGTGGGTGGAAACACACTCCACCCCTTCTCCACCCTAGCTGCCTTTGCAGCCAGTGGGGCCTGTGGAGGGGACAGTGGCTGTGGCCTAGGACATCTGTGTCATGGAACAGCCATGCTTACTGGACCAAAGGAGAACAACGCCTTTGCCCTGGACCCACCAGCTTGTGCGGTCTGAGCCGGGCCAGGTGAACCCTCTGCAAAGACCCCTGCCCACCTGCTCAGCTCTGCCCTGTCAACTGCTCTCATCTATTTCACTAAGCTCAGTGCAGCAAATGTGGGTCCTCACAGGGACACCTCACCAGGTGACACTGATGGAGCCGAGTGCCTGTAAGTAGCAGCTTCAGGCTACTAACCTTGGGCTGGCTTGCCGTCCATGTGCACTGAAGGAATTATGGGATAAACAGAGGAGCTTCCACAGAGGGGTGCCTTCCCAGAGAGGCAGAGTGGCTTCCCCATCAGGAATGGTTTGTGGCCAGGACTCTCCGGTGTCACATCTAATTACAGCCTACTAATCAGCAGAGAACCCGGTGGTATTCCGGCCCAGGGAAGCTGCATCTGTGCAAAATCCTGTCCTCCGAGCAGAGCAGAGCCAAATGCTGTGAGGACTGCTTAGCTGGGTACAAAAGAGTCTGCCAACAGCCCCAAATGGAAAGGGGTGCTTTGAATGGTGTGACTTGAATAAGCTATTTTTTTAAATGGGATAGAAAAAAAGCAATTGAATTACATCCAATAAAAATAAGTTCCCATATTTTTTGAGGAACAAAATACAGATAAGTTGTGTCTGGTTAGAAATAGAGATGTTCACTGCTTTGGTTTCCAGTGTACATAGCAAAGCTATGGCCCTGGGTCTGGCTCAGGTAACATGTGTAAAAGTTGTTTCTTTGCACATGGCAGGTGCAGTGTAATTCTCAGGAGCCCTGGCCCTAATCTCTTATTAAATGCTTGAATCACCCCTTCTTTCAGTTGTAGCTAACCAGGGGACAAATGTGCTGAGGGGCACAGAGACCCCCATCACTCCTGCTGGTGTGAATGCTGCCCTGTGCCTCGGTTCCAGCACCTGTCCCTGTTACTATTACTGTCCCCTGGCACTGGCAGAGGCAGACACTAGACGCCAAGAATGGCAGTGGAGGAAGACTGGCTATTTCGTTATGCATGGCACCTCTCAGGAGCACCGGAAGCTCACCCTCAAAAGTCTAAATTCCCCAGACCCAGAGTTGGGTGAGTTTGGAGGGTTTAGGGGGCGGGTGTGTGCTGGTGGGAGCGTTACTTGGTGGACCTGGGAGCCTGGCGGTTTATGGTAAAGGGGCGTCAGCACTGCTCTTCCTGGACAGCGGAACCTCTGCTTCTGACAGGTTCTGGTCGGTCGTGTGGGTCCTTTGGTTCTGTGCGTGTGAGTGTGTATGAGAGTGTGTGTGTGTGCGTGGGTATGTGAGTGTGTGTGTCAGGGGCAGACTGGTTCCGGGAGCAGCTGGAGGTCACAGTGATCTCCTGTGTACGCTTCGGCTGCAGGGGCTCTGGTCCTGGTCTGTTTTTCTGAAAAGCCGCTCGGTGCCTTGTCTAAAGGTGTTGGACTGTTTGGAGCTGGTCCTACGGTTACATTGCCAGCAGAAGCATGAATCTCTTCCCCATTACTTGCTACACTTTCCCTAACTTTGGCTTAACAGGCTTGTAGAAGTGAAAGCCGGGCTTGAGAGCCTTTCTTGGGTGGAGACCCTGTGTGAGGGCAGGGGCACAGTGGAGGGAGTGGGGGGGCTCTGCCTTCCTGGGGCCTACAAGCTACTTGACGGAGGGAATGTACCTGCCTGGAACTCAAAGAACAAAGGGATTGCAGAGCCTCTGGCCAGAATCGCCATGGGAAGTGGCACTTGCTGAGGCTGGGGGGTTTGCACAAGCCGGACTCCCGCCCATGTCTTTGCAGTTCTGGGCCCCTGGGCCCTGCTCCCCTCGCCTGTTCTCCACAGGGAAGCTATTAGCCTGGGTAAATACTGCTTCTCCTGAGTGACTGCATCACTGTACTCCCTGATTCAGTTCCTTTGCAAGGCAAATAACTATAAATATTAAAACATGTCAATAGCTTTATTAATGAATGACTTCTGGCTGTCTGAGCAACTTGCACTGGGCTTTTGGTGGGTCTCTGGCACCTACGCGCACAGATTTCATGTGGCTTAACTGCTGTCGGCTGAAGGACATGTGGAATCTGGCGAGTGTGTCAGAAACCACTTGGGTTTCCCTGTACGTTGGCTGTCCTGAGTATTAGATATGCTGTTTGTCCCCTTGGTATATGTTTTTTGTTTTCATCTGGAGCTCCTGTAACACACACAGCCCAATGTCAGTACCAATGGATCCTTAGCGACCACACAGTGACTCAGTGGTGCCAGGCCCACCTTGCAGGTAGAATGCCACCCCGGCCCTGCACGCCTCGCCTCAGGAAAGCTCAGTGCATTCTCCTCACCAGAGCCTTCACAAAGTCCTGTGGTGAAATACACGTGTTTCCCATTTGCAGTTAAATTGATATAATTGTCACGTTATTTTTGCAAAACCTGACCCTAGTCTCTTTTCAGGAATTGTCTTACCAGTTTTTCTCCAAGAAAACTGAGTTGGAGTTGTATTTCTTAAACCAAGTCAATTGGTTTAAGATACCGCATTCTGAAAACCCAACTCGAGTTCAGTCTCTTTCTCCCTAGTTTTGAGTCTCATTCCAGAATCAGGACTCCAGGAACAATAGTTTCAATATTCTGCCGATCGTGCTTCTGTATTTCCCTTGTGGACTCCCCAGCGCCATGTGCATACACAGAACAAATGCAGAGAACCTCATGGGTTAGACTTGCACAGATGGGTCTGATCCCGCCACTCTGGGCAGCTCTCTGGCCACGTGGGGTCTCAGCTCTGGACGCGCAGAGACCCAGCCCAGCTTGTGTGTTGTCTGATGGCCGTAGCAATGCTAGGGGCACGCTCAGATGTCCCCATTTTTCTAGGCAAATGGAAGCACTTTATCCAGTGTTTCCACTAAGGACTGATGCTGCACCTATGTTTCCCATTCTCTTCTCCCTTTACACACTCGGTCCCGTAACCCCTCAGGAAGGAGACTGAGCAAGGCGCTTGCCATGCGCGGGCTCTCGTGAGAGACGTGCGGGTCAGCAGCACTGCTTGTCGTGCAAGCAGCGTGCAGCGAGGAGCAGGTGTCCAGGGAGGAGACTGGTTTCACAGAAGCTGGAAAAGGTCCCCCTGCTGGCTGGGTGGGTAGCTGAGGGGACAGTAGCAAGAGAGGAAGCAGAGACAGCAAAGCCGGAGGCGCTGGCAGCAGCCAGGTGGTGCCGGGACTCAATGTGGTGAAGGAATGAGCAGTGGATTCCAGGCTAGCCTGGGTGGTGCGAGGGGCAGCGACTTCACTACCGAGCTGGAGCCTCGGGGGCGTCAGGACAGGGAGAAGCCTGGTGCAGCCTGCAGGTTGTCAGCTTGACCCGCAGGGTGGACCGTCATGTCAGTTACTGAGACGGGAGAAAGCTGGGCAAGGGGTAGATTTAGGGGGGAATTTGGCGTGTCATAGAGGATTTGTGAACCTGAGGTCGGTCCTTTTGGTAGAGGACCCAAATAGGCAGTTGTAGGAGCACATGTGGAGCTCAGAAGAAATATCTGATCAACAGGTCTATAGTCACTTTCAATAGCTGGCATTTACTGAACTGGCAGAAATCACCTCTGGAGACGGTGGCAAGAGGGAAGTGAGCTGAGGAGTAAGCCTGAGGTCCTCAATAGTTACGTAAGTGTCCTTTTAGTCTTTCATTACAGAAAACATGACTTATTTTGACAATGTTTATCAGTAGAGATAAAACACTCATATGCCCCTTGTGACTGACCTCCCCAAATGTATTCCTCACACCCAGCATTGTGTACACCCCCTTTCAGACCAATTAAAATGCATTACGTACATTTACATGTACATACAGAAATGTGTCATGCGTAAAAAGTATGTTCTCTGCACGCTGTCCTTCACTTTCACTTAGTGTATGTCTTAGAGATCTTCGTGTGTGTGTGAGTGTGTGTGTGTGTTAAATCTGCTTGATGTTCATAGAACCCATGCTCCATGGTGTTGTTAACACATCCCCTATTGATGGACACTTAGTTTGTTTCCTATTGTGAGCTATTGCACACCAATGTCTGGAGATAGTGAAGCGGCTGTAAGAGGTGAAGGGCCCCCAGATTACCTCGAGACAGAGGCAGCGGCTGGAGAAGGACCAAGAAGGGTGCACAGAATCCTGGAGACCAAGGCATGCGAGAGAACTGGGTCAAATCCTTTGAACATGGCTGAGAGGTTGATGTTTATGACCTAGAAATACCCATTGAACTTGAAAACGTGGAGCTCGTTGGTGACTTGTCAAAGCTGCCTCAATGAAACAGTGCGCCTGGGAAGCAGTGGCAATGGCTTGAAGAGTGACCAGGAGAGGAAGGCGTTTGGCAAGCGTGGTAGCCGTTGCTTTTTGTCTTTCTAGTAGGGTTGTTGTGAAAATGAGCAGAGCAGTAGAAGCAAGAGCTGTGGGACGAAGTGGGTCAGGGAAGATATTTTCTTCCTTTCTTTCTCTTTCCCTCTCTTCCTTCATTCCATTCTTTCTTCCTCTTTCTATCCCCCATTAGGGAGGTGCCACTTTAGTGTGGCGTCGGTCAAGCCACATCTCAGTCTATTTCTGGGTTTCAAAATGGAATAATGATGGTGCACACTGGCACATAGTAGGTACTCGATAAATAATTAAGGGATGAAGTGTCTGTTCCTCACGGAGTTGTTTTCTGATGGGGAAATAATTGCGGCACCCTTGCGACAGTGTGGCCCCCCCATCAGTGTCCAGTGAGCGCCTTGGGGAGAAACGCTGCAGCCCTGCCTTCCTTTGAGTCACAGAGTAAATTCAGACCTAAGCGCTCGGGAGGCACCTGAGTTTCCCTGGTGGCCTTCAGCCCTAGGTGGTGGCATGTACTCAGAGCCGGTGTCCCCAGGAGTGGCGGTCCTGCAGCCCCCGTGGCTGCCACCTCCGCCTTGTGTTGCCTGAATGCTTCTTCAGCAGCTACGTTAGCTTTGCAGAACCAGCATCAGGAATTTGGTTTTTTAATGCCTTTATTTGTTAGGAAAGATAAAGGCTGTGGAGATTTTGAACTTTTTGAGATACGCTTTGTGTGGCTGGAAGTCTAAGTGGAAAGTTTCGTTATAAAAAGTGACCAAACTGAGGCTTCTGTAGAAAGGGACGTGTTGCAGGGAGGCAGAGCCCACCTGGCAGAGATAAGGGTCACGTCGCAAGCCGGGCGGCTGAGGGACCAGGAAATGGTGTGACCTGCCATCTGCTGGGTCTGCCCACTGCGCTCTGACTCCAGCCGCTCAAAACATAAATCGTTTTTAAACACCAGGGACCTGCCTACCTGCTGCTGCCATCTTTGGGCCAATTCGTCAATCCCCACTCATTCCATGGTTCTGTTTTTGAGCCTTGATAATGCTTCCGCAGGGAGCTGGGGACACTTTCAACATTTATCACAAAATAATGCAACCCACTGTACATTTATTACAGTGTACATGATGAGTGCACTACTAACTTAAGAAAACTTCCATTTCTCTGAAGTTTTCCTTTATCTTTACCGAGCAGATACCCGATATGGCTGAGAATTTAATACCCTAAAGTTTAAGACCGGTTTGTAAACACAGTCCCTGGTGCCTGCTATTGATCTTTTGCTATTTTAATGCCTTTTTACTGACCGACATGTCCTGTGGTAAAGAATATTGCCTAAATTAGTTATCTGATTGGTTCTGTTGATTAACGACGGGCCTGTGCTTTGTTACCCGTGATCACACATCTCTATGGCTCTGCGAGCCAGGCCGGGCATTTCTATCCCTTCATTTTTAAAGTTCATTTATAAAATTATTTAATGTATACGTCCTAAGTTGTAATTTATTTACATGACACTTTTTTCGATGGGAACTGTTGTACTGTGTCACAAATGGCTAAGAAAACAAGGTAAACTAGATGTACAGATCAATGTCTCTTGGCTCAAGGGGGAAAAAAACATAATCAAGATTCAGGAGCTGACCTTGTACCAAAGTCCAACTTGTCACAGAACAAACACTGAGATACCCAACAAATCACCCGGCATAGCAGACGTGCTCTCATGCCGTGTCTCCTCCCGTCGCCTTCCATCTGCCCAGAGCTTTGATTTCTCAAGGCTCCCACTGCCACCATTCTGTCCGCAGGGTGGTCCCGTCCACAAGCACTGACCAAGTGGCTTTCCGGCTCCTACTCCGACTCAGCAAGAAGGTCTACCGGGGGTCGGGACATCCAAATCAGAATGTGGACCAGATCTGAATTAAAACACTGTGCATTGAATCAGCGGGGTTGTGCTCGTTCTGGAGACATGTCGAGATTCCAGTTGAGTGCCTGGGTTATTGGTGCCATGCTCGCAGGCTGCCAGCTTTACTTGTGATGTGACTTGGTCAGAAATGAGCTGGGGGTGTCGTGGGAAGTTATGGGTGAATCTGGCATATTTGTGGCTGCTCAGAAAACTGGCTCACTCGCTGCACAATTTTTCTGTCCCTCGTGTCCTGCTAGCCCTCTGACAAAACCCAGAGACAAGAGCCTTGTCCTTTCGTCACTGACGTCCTGTTGTGACTTTCTGGAGCTCAGGGAAATCTGGTGTGCAGGGGCCGAGGCTGGGGCCCCACGAGACAGCTCCAAACCTCAGAGACAGCTCCCACAGTTACCCTTCCTCCAAGGCCCACAGCTTGGAGGCAACCTGACAAACAGCCCTTCTCCCTCAGGAAAATGCTACTGGGTCACAGTGAGACCAGCCTACGGCCATGCCAGGTCACATGTTTATTCCAGCTAAACTGTCCTGTCTGCTCTCACCTCCTCCCCACGGCCTCCGTTCTCTGCGAGGACGCTCGCGGCAGCTTCCGGGCTCCCTGCTGCCCCTGCGCTCCCTCCAGCGTTGGTCAGATCGTACGGACGGGGCACGGTGCTGTGCAGTTTCAGGTCAGTGAGTGACGCCCAATGTGCACCTCTGATCCAGGGTCTCACATGAGCAGGTGTGTGAATGGTGACAGAGACCAAACACAATGAGCTTCTCTCATCCTTCAGAATCCGTTGCCATCCTGTGTACATGATGTTGAGAGAGACTTCTGCATTCAGCAAAGGACAAGTGGCTACTTGGCAGGCAGCTGGGTACCTAGAAGGGGGTACCCAGAAGGCAGGTGGTGGCAGGGTACAAAGGGGTTGTGTGACGGACACTCTTGCAGGGTGGACAGCACACTGGCTCCCACAAACAGGCCTCCCTGCAGCCCCCTCTCCCTCTCAGGTCCCAGGGCACCTGGACCCAACTTGCCGGCTTCCTTGTTACTAGGTGGGGTTCAGTGTTCCCTGCTTTCTATGGTCCTTGGCAGCCCCTGGCACCACGTTACCAAGAACACACACACCTGAGCACTCACCACACACAAACAAGTGACAGACTCCTGTCGTCTGCTCCCTACTTGAACGTCAAAGTAAGGAGAACGAGAAGACATGGGTTCCCCAGCAGAAGTGCTTAAGATAAAGTGAAGTGGATTTTACGGCCCTTTTTATCCACCTGGACTTAATGAATGTTGGAGATAATGCCTCTTCTCTTGTGCATAATGATTTGCCTGGGCTGCCATTAACAAGTTCCGTGACGTCAGTTTGCACAGCCGTTCGCACCGCTGAGGCATTGAATAGAGCTGGTTACACGCCGGCCACAGGAAATGAACGTGTGTACGTGTGGGAGCCGCCACCTGTGAGCGCCTGCTGCCTGGTGAGACTTTCTGGGGTGTAAGATAAGCAAGCAAGTGAGATTCTGTTGAATATGCAAGTTATATGTTAATATGATTAAATGACTAGTGGATCGCCCAACATAATCAATTGAAATATTCACCAACTTTGTGTTGGAATTGGGAGAAATGATTACCTTGAGGCTGCCAAACACTAATGCGTGTCACACTTAGCATTTAAAAACACATTTTTGACTTTAATAAAGCAAGACGAGTCCGTTAAAGAGATACTCACTGGAATGCAAGGAGGTCCAGATAAGCAGCCCGAGGAACGACACCTGGCTGGGGGAGGGGGCTTCTGCCTGTGCCTCCCACCCAGGTCGCCCCCCCACCTGGTCCCCTTTCCTTCAGTCACACGCTGTCTGAGGGGACTTGAGGCTGAGTTTTCCCAGGAAGGGGATCCTATTCCAAACCATTCATATTAATTTGCCATTGAATTATTTGCCTTCAGTCTCAAAATCCTACAGAATGATTTGGTCTCTTGACATGATTTACTCGTGTTTTAAAACTCCATGCAACGCCATCCAGATCACAGGGACGTAAATGTGTCTTCTCTCTCGCTGAACAAGCACAGCTCCAACAAATAAAATCAGAGCTGCATGTTCCTTTGCTGTGGCTTTGCAAAAGGTAAGTGATGGGAGGAAGGCAGCCGTCACTCGGCTATGGTCTGTTGTTGACATCGGCAGAAGTCAAAATTAGCAAACAAATCCTCCTTTAAATGAAACAAAGTCAGAGGCCCACCTCACCCAGAGGAAATGCTAATTGGAACTACCTCGCTGATGCCGGAGAGTCACAGGAAGGAAACATTAAGTTATTATTTTTAATAATGTTTACAAGTATACCAGCCATTTCCAGCCGGTGAAAGATGTCAGCCTTGGCCAGACGTGGCAGAGCTACTTTTCACCGAAGACGCTCCTCATCTTCCCCCTGATAGCAATCATTAATTTTATTTTTTAACTCGGTCTTCAAATGAAGACAGATGAGCCAGAGAGTTTTAAATGCGGGCTGCTTATGTTCAGAAACATGGCTGTGAGACAGTAGATCACAGCATCTGATCGAGGCCAGTTACTGTTTGGGAGGCAAATAAAAACAAACGTTAAGGTGAGCCCCAAAGCTGGCCTCGAGGCCTCCTGGTGACAGAGGCCTTGTCCCAAGTGTCTGTGGTGCAAGGCCTGCGTCATTTCCTAACTGCTTTGGAGTCTCACAGACGTCGTCGTTGCTGCTTGCTATTGATAACTTACATGTTCCATTTTAATATTTATTTCCTGACAACCTACTGATGTTGAAGATCAGAATGCCTCTTAGTCATTCATCACTGGTAACACTGGGCCGTATTTTAAACATTTTTCTCTCCCGTGGAATTTCATGCAAGCCACGTTTTTAGTCAAATGTCAGGTGGCCTTATTTGAGCTCTATCATTTTATTTTTAAGTCCAAGATTCTGAGTTGACCTCACCATAGGTCGCTCCAGGAAGATTTCAAAACATCCCCATCATAGAGGTTGGGAAAGGAACTTCTTACTTGCGGGCAGCAAATCATTTTCCTCTCAAGAAGACCTGATTACTAGTTTGTGGTCCTGTTTGGTAACCGGTTTGAGGGGACACAACGGTGAAGGGGAAAGAGGATGCAGAGTACGTGTGACGCAAGCCCTTCCCAGACGGTGGAGCTCGGGTCCCTGGAAGCTCACCCCCTTAAGAGCGATGAGAACACTGACAGATGTCATGGAGATCAGTTGTTTCAGAACCCTGGAAACTAACCAAAGGCCTTCAACACTCTCAGGATAATTTATTTGGGAAATACAGCTGAATTTTGGTGGAAATAACAAGCATAAAGGCATTTTAACTCATCCTATTTCCATCCCCTTTCTCAGCTCTGTGGTTATCGCAGAGCCACGGTTCATGGAAAACCAACACTGCAGCAGCCACCGGACGGGTCAGCATGGATTTGGAGCACTCCCCAAACCCCCATGCCGAGAATGGTCACTATTTTGTGTGTGTGAGATCCCCAGGAAAACCCCACTGAAAGAGCTTGTCTTGATCTGAGTCCAGACTCCCTTAGTGAAAGAGCCCTGTCTCCAGGGTACTTGCTGAGAACAGTCAGCAGAAATTATTTAGCACTGCAGTGGTAAGTGGTTTGTGCCAGTTAGCGCAAACCAGAAGCTGGCCAACAAACTTGGGAGAAAAATCTGTGAATGAGGTGACCATAGGAGTTGGCAAAAACTCTAACATATTCCTGGGGATCTCAAAGGCCAGGGGCATGCACAGGGATACATGTTCCTAGAGCTGTGACATGGCAAGGGAAGACCTGAGAAAGCCCCAGCGCTCACCTCCCGCTGTCCCCAAGGCTCTGCATGAGCAGAAAGTGAAGGCTGAGCAGATGTGTAAACTCTCAGAGTGTTGAAGTAGTGTTCTAGCACACACAGTGTGTCACGGCAACACACACAGAAAGCAGCATGACAACACACACACAGCACCATGGCAACACACAGTGTGCCACGGCAACACACACACAGAGCAGCGTGACAACAGACACACACAGCACCATGGCAACACACACAGAGCACCATGGCAACACATACACACAGAGCACCGTGACAACACACACACACAGCACCATGGCAACACACACAGAGAAGGGTGACAACACACACACACAGAGCAGCGTGACAACACACACACACACAGCACCATGGCAACACACACACAGAGCAGCGTGACAACACACACACAGCACCATGGCAACACACACAGAGCAGCGTGACAACACACACACAGAGCACCGTGACAACACACACACAGAGCACCGTGACAACACACACACACACAGCACCATGGCAACACACACAGAGCACCGTGACAACACACAGCATTGTGACAACACACACACAGTGTGCCATGGCAATATACACACAGAGCGTCGTGACAACACACACACACAGTGTCATGGCAACACGAGCTTCGTGGCAAGTGGTCAGGACATACTGGTTCAAGGCATTGAAGGCAATCTCTGCTCAGTCATGAGCTGACCACCGGCTGACCAAGCAGAGACTTCACTGTGTACATAACGAAGATACTGACTTGATAGGACAGGGTCCAAAAGGCCATCAAACAGACAAATAATTGCTGCATTAAGCAACAACAAGAACAAACCTTGGGAGGGAGGAGAATCTGATATACAGCTTTGCCACATTATAATATTTTAAATGTTCAGTTTTCAACAACCACAACACAAGTGGCACACAAAGAAACAGAAAGGTATGCCCATAAAGATTAGAGGAGAAATAAATGAATGAAAAGAATAGAGAAAATCAATCAAGCCAAAAACTTGTTCTTTAAAGAGGTTAACAAAATTGATAAACTTTTAGCTAAACTCACCAAGAAAGAATAAAACAAAAACAGAGAAGCCTCAAATTTCTAAAATCCGGAATGACAGAGGAGGTGTCACTCCTGATTTTACAGATATAAAAAGGGTTATAAAGGAATACTTTGATCAAGGGCATATTGACAAATCAGATAATGTAGATGAAATGGAAAAACTCCTAGAAAGACATAAACTCTGAAAAGTGACTCAAGAAGAAACAGAAAATCTGAATAGACCTATAATAAGTAAAAGTTAGAAATAGCAATTTAAAAATATCCCACAAAGAAAAACCCAGGCCCAGGTGGCAAAATGGGTTGAATCAACCAAATGTTCAAAGAGGAATTAATCCCAATCCTTATGAATATCGACAAAAAAATTCATCAAAAACTCCTAGCAAACTAAATCCAGCAACATATAAAAAGAATTATACATTATGGCCAAGTGGAATTTAGCTCAAGAATGCAAGGTTGGTTTAATGTCTGATAGTTAATCCATGTAATATGCCACATCAATAGAATAAAGAACAAAACCACATGGTCATCTCAACAGACTCAAGAAAGAAAAAAAAACAAAAAACATTTGACAAAACCCAACACCTTTTCATAAGAAATTACTCAACCAATTAGAAATACAATGAAACTTTGTCAAATTGATAGAGTATCTACAAAAAATCCAAGGTGACATAGTGGTGAAGAGCTAAATGCTTTCCACCTCTGATCAGAAACAAGACAAGAATGTCAACTTTTTTTCACTTCTGTTCAGTTCTGTAGTGGAGACTATAACAGGTTCATGAAGAAAAATAAATAGAAGGCATCTGGATTGGAAAGGAGATGTAATAAAATAAGATCTTTTATATAGGAAATCTCAAGGAAGCTGATAAAAAACTATTAGAACTACTAAACACATTCAGTGAGGCTGTAGGATACGAGATCAATTATATTTCTATACACTAGCAATTAACAACAATAAAATTTAAAAAATCATCTACAATAGAAACAAATGGAACAACAGACTTAGAAATAAATTTACAAGCATGTGAGAAATTTGTATACTTAAAACTATACAACATTATTGAAAAAATAAAGTAGACCTAAGTAAAAGGAAAGATGTTCCATGGTTATGAAAACTTGTCCACCAAAATATTCATGGCAGCATTATTCATAATAGATACGACGTGGAAACAACCCAAATATTTACCAATTAATGAATGAATAAACCAAATATGGTGCATCTATGCAGTGGATGGCAGAAAAAGGAACGGAGCAGTGATATATATTACAAACGCATCCATTTGTAACCTTGAAAACGTTGTGCTCAGTGAAAGAAGCCCGTCACAGAAGACCACATATTGTGTGATTCCATTCACAGGAAAAGTCCAGACTAGGCAGAAAATAGGTTGGTGGTTGACAGGGGCTGGGGAAAAGGGCGAGGGTGTGACTGCTCCTGAGTACAGGGGGGTTGATGAAAAGGTTCTAGAATGAGATACTGGTGATAGGTGCATAACTCTATGAACATACTGGTACCCACTGAAATGTACACTTTAAAAAGGTGAAGTTTGTGGTATAGGAATTATACTCCAATAAAGCTATTGTTAGTGGTTAAAGCTGTCATTTAATAAGTATTATGATAAGGAGGTACAAGGCAGTTCCACAAATGATTTACTTTCTGTATCATTATAAACCTCAGAGAGAGCAAAAACTAAATGATCAGAAGCCATATCTTTGGTGTTTTCATGATGGTCACAGCCCCCAGCGTCGTATGCTGCTACCACAGTGCTTGTCAGGGTGAGGGGCTCGTTCCACCTCCCCCATGAACCAGGCGACTTGTGAAAGGCAGGGCTGCTTGCCCATCTCCACCCCCGCCCCAACTCCTCCTCTTTGCGCCTGCAACGTATAAGGGCCTTGGTAAATAACAGGTGAATCAATTGATTAACCAGCAGATGAGAGCAAATCCCACAAGAGAACAGTAAAGTGGTGATGACGACAACAGTGGTGATTCAAAGTAGCATTGTCACTTGTGGGGAGGCTAGCCCCGCCAGCTTTGGAGGAACTCCCCAAGGAGAATTCTGGAAATCCTTTCTGTGATGGAAACATTGCTGAAATCAGCATGGCGCACCACGTCCCAAGGGCACAGCTGGGAAAGCCAGCTCTCGTGTGCCATCTATTGTGTTTCAATGCCCATTAGTACTTTTCCAGCCGATCAGTGAGAGTTGGCAAACAAGGTGAACATAAAAAGCTGTCTTAAAACCATCCTTAAATTTGATTTCTCTTTGAGATTTATTTGTTTTCTCCCCCCTCTCTTAACATTGCTCTTTATATGTATTTTGGGGAAAAGAGCTCAGACGAGGACCGTGGCTAGTCTTCTTGTATCCACGCGAGGCCACCAGGAAGACCACAGTGCTGGCTGTGTTCTGCTTTACCATCCTTGTCTCTCCTGCCCTCTGTTATTTTGGTTAAGAATGAAGGGGAAGTTCAGGTCTGCTTTCTTTTTTTCTATTAGGGGCCCTTCTTCCCAAAATGCCTCACCTCAAACTTCTCATTTCCTCTCTCCACCTGCTTTCTCTTCCCCCTATTGTGTTTTTCTGTAGATGACAGAGCTGGAGGGGCCAGGGGCCAGCACCCTTTCTGAATGGAGGACAGAAATCGTATCAAGCAGAGAGAAGATCTTTTTAGATGGGAACAAGCCTAGGGTGGGTTGGTTGGGAAAGAAAGAAGTGCTCTAACCTGAGGGAGGATACGCTTTGTGCCTATTGGTGATGAGTCTGCAGGAAATTCCTCACACTCTGCAGGCACAGAGATGGCTGAAACACAACAGCAAAAGTTGGTGTGAAAAAGGCCTACAGAGGTTAAGCAGGTGCAGTTGTCAGGAAGCTCCAATAACAGGTGAGAAATATGGCCCCAGAGTGCAGCAAATTTAATCTTCGAGCAGGTTTATTGTTTTATCAGGTTTTTGTTTAAGGAAGGTTTCATTATATATAACATCGAGATAAATTTTTACATAGCAGATTTATTCAACAGGTTTACTCTTTCACCAGGTCTCATAGTATTTCACCACTTGGTGTGTGGGGTCTTATTCATCAAAAGAGTTTATGCCTTAATCAGTTATGCATTTTAAAAAGTTTTACTAATAATGCAGGATGTGTTGAGATTTATAGGCCGTGCATTTATTCTATTAGGAGTTTTATTTTTGAGCTAAGACACACTGGAGATGTAACACAAGCAAATTGCCTGGTTTATTTGTAATGAGCTGGCATGGTCTCTGCAGGGCCTCCTGCTGTGGGCCGTGGTTTTTATTCTTCACCTTATTGTGGCTGGAGGTACTCGAATGATTTCCACGCGACAGGTCTTCAGTGGCTCTCAAGCTTGGTTTAAAATACCTGTGTTCCCTTTTCCTCATCGTGCAGTGGACTCACTTCCCCGCTTGTAGAAGCTTAGTGCTAGCGTGGCCGGCCCAGTCATTTTGTTCTGTGACTGCTTGAAATCACCATGTTTTTAAAGTAGAGGAGACCATCATGGCTGCTGAGAGACAGAAAGAGGGAAAGACAGAGATTGTTTTATTTGAGGATATCCTTGATAGTGCAGTAATATTACGACTCTTCTTCAATCTCAGCTCTTGAGAAGATGTCGTTTTATTACTCCGGCTGGAGAGATGGGAGGACACATATATGAACCAGTCTTGCTGCTTCACCAAGTACAATGCATGGGGGCCTGTGGAGCACTGGCTCATGGACAGGAGTGGGGCCTGAACGAGCTGCGTTTCTCCTGGAGCTCCGTTTTACTGTGCAAAATGTCTGACAGCTTTGGGTATTCAGAGCTGGGCATTTGGCAGATATTTTCTCAAAAGTGAACAAAGGAAAACAGCTGACAGTATTTGTTGCCAATGAGGAAATTTAAGCTTTTGAGAAAAAAAAAATATCATTTTTAGAAGAATTGTGTTCGTCAGTAGGAACCTGACAGCTTCCCAATATTTTCAGAATGTTCTGATGAGATAAATGAAGTTATTGAGGAATAAATTTTTTCAATTTTGTGTAATAAAACATGTCAACACTGGAAAATGTTCGTATTTTCCACATGCTCAGTCACGATGGTACAAATGACGTCCCTTCAGAGACCAAGACACACCAAAGGGCTCTGACGTCACGGAACCTGCAGCCGCCTCACGTCTGGCTGCGCACTGCCCCTCAGCCTTAAACAGCTATACTTGTTGAGTTTTAGTTTGTATCAAAGAATAGCCGCAGTTATCTGAAGAGATTATTAAAATACTCCTCTGTTGGCTCCCACAAATCTGTGTGAGGTCAGATTTCTTCCTACACAAACAACATATCACAACAGATTGGATAGAAAGGAAGGCAGGAGAATCCAGCTGTCTTCTACTAAACCACGCATGAACAAACGTACAGAATTTGAAACAATACCACTCTTCTCACACTTTTTTTTCATTTTGGAAAATACTGTTATTTTTGTAACGATATGCTGTTATGTTAACACATGATAGTTTTTTTTTTCCTAAATGAAATTAGCTTCCTTGGTTTTAATTTCTAATAGGGTAAATGGCGATAGAAATGATCTGCGTGAACACAGGCTCGAGCCCCTCTGGTCAGGACTGGTCACTATGGCTCTGTTTCGCTCACTGATGATGCTTTAGCCCCAGGCCTGCAATGAAATGTGACAGGAACTCTGCTAGGAGCAAAGGCTCTGTTACTTTTAAAGTGAACGCAAAGGAGGAATGGTTTCTCTTCCTCCACTGACCGTCACGGGGTCTTCATGTGACAGCTGGGATGATGGCAGGCTCCGATGTGACTGCGTGCTCATGCACTGCAGGTGACCCAGCGAAAGGATGAAAGTGACACGGGTCCTGGCCGGTGCTGCTCACCTGTGGGACGAACCAGCCCTGGATGGTCCCTGGGCCTGTTGCTATGTGAGAAAACAGGGTTCCCCGACCACTGAAGCCATTGGGCGGGCCTTGCCTTCACTTATAGACAAAAGCATCTGACACAGGATTTCCCCCCAACGTGAGACATGTAAAGTAACCCACCACCAGGATGATGAGTCTTTTCTTTGCCTGGACCCTTTTCAGTACAGACCGCCAACTCCCATCAGCCTGGAAGATCATTAGTGCAGCGCGCCCGTCTCTCGGTTTTATAGATGGCAGCCCATATGTGGGTACATGATTTTTCTTCCTCAGAGCCCCTCTTCCCACCCAAACCAGCAGAAAAATAAATAGCCATATAAAAGAGGTGAATGTTGTAGACAACAAAACACTGCCGGGACCTGCGCCGTGCTTCCCCTGAAGAGTCATTTCAGTCTATTAGGCACATAATGCATGTTTTAAAAAAGAACCCGTTGTAAATACACATTTGTTTACATGGACTGCAGCCTGGCAGAGAGTCTCCTGGGGAGAGAGGATGTATTTTACAACCTGCCAAAAAAGATCCTGTGCAAGGTAAAATGAGGACAAACAGGAAGGCATAGTCCCCTCCCCCCATGGCACAGTGGAAGCCCAGGCTGTAGGCAGGCCCTGGACACCCCTGGACGCCCCTGGACAGGCTCTGGAAGCCCCTGGAATCCCCCGGAAGCCCCCGGAAGCCCCTGGGAGCCCCCGGAATCCCCCGGAAGCCCCCGGAAACCCCTGGAAGCCCCTGACACAAGGACGCCTTGACCTCAGAGGCAGCCCTGGCAGCCACTTGTTTCACTGAAGCCCAGGAAGCACTCATGCTAAATGCAGTTTCCCGGGCTGGTGACGGAGCAGCCCCTCCGTGCAGGGGACCTGTGTCTGCTTCCACCCAGGAGGTGGTGCTACCTCAGGTGGCCGCGGGACTGCTCTCCCCAGCCCTGGGGGCTCCAACAGAACTGAAGCAGGCAGCTCCCCTGCTGTGGGCCCCAAACGCCTCTGTGGACCTCAGCAGCTCAGCACCCGCTTTTTGGGTCTGAATGGCATGTTCTTAGGCCAGGCCAGCGCCGGTTATCACAGCTTTAGAGTAGCGACAGCCCCTAGTCCCTGTGCTGGAAAATGCCGGGGGGACAGCGTGAGCTGGACACGGTACGGTTTAGGAGAAACCGTCAGAGAGAAAACGCAGGTGCCTGGTATTAACTCCAGCCCCTGACAAGTGTGGACGCCCTCTTCTACCTGCATCTGGAGGAGGCACTGTGCTTCTTCCCTCTGCATTTGGCCAGGCTCCGTCAGCTCTTGGGTATAGACTCCCCCCTGAAGAGTAATTACCAGGCGATGAGGTGCTTTTCCTGTGGCACCAGGTCAGGACCAATGGGGTGTCAATTTGTCCCATTAATTAGTGATGCTAAGGTCTTCACCTGGTTAAGCCAGCTCTCCCCTTGCAGGAGTCACTCGTGCTTTTTGTACACAGCAATCTGAGGGCTGGACTTGGAATCCTGTCATGTCCTGTTCTCCAGTGACTTTTCAACCACTGACTTCAGGACAGTCCGTGACGGTCCCTCACTAGGTTTGCGTTTGTTCACAAAATGGTGGTTTTCTAATTCGGTCATCAGCCCTACAACTATCAGCTGGTGTTGATATGTGAAGAGCTCTCTGTCACTGTGGCCTCCTGGTTATTTCTTAGTGAGCAATAATCCATTACCTTCACTCCTCTTGTTGGTGCTCAGATTGTCTCAGATTGGGCCACGAAGGTTTCTCTGCATGAGATCTCACGTTCTTCTCTGCGTCCCCCACCCCCGAAGTTGACCTTTCCGCGGCTGGGAGCCCAAGGGCAAAGGAGCCAAGTCCCAGAATGAGGGGCAGCTCCTGAGCAAACGCTTCCCACGAGTGTTGTGCTGAACCTCGTCCAAGGTGGGGTCTGAGAGTGACCGTGGACACCGGCTGACCAAGGCCTGGTGAGTCAGAGTGCATGACGCAGGTTGAGTACAAAACATGGGGTTATTTTGAATCCCTTGAATTTCAGGACATAGTTTTTACTTTTCTACTTTGATAGCAAGCTGGGTATCCCTTTCTTGTTAATTCTTCTATGGAGAGCTGCCGTGTACACTTAACGCAGAAGGGCTACTGCCTCTGCGGCCTGGGAGTGGAGGTCAGGCTGAGCCAGCGGCTCCATGCGCAGGGCAGCTGCCACTCGGCACTCGCTGACTCTTGTGAAATACTGTTAGGTCTCTGTAGTTTTCAAAATTAGAAAGGAATTCAGATCTTTATGTGAAATCTCCTGATTTTAAAATGTTGGCACTAAGAAAGAATTCAAAAATTTAAAAAAACATTTTCAGGTCAAACAAAACATATCATAGCTTGTTTAATTAGTCTACTAAACACAATTCGATGATTGTTTTTAAAAATTACTATTATATAACTTCTGAAAAAGAAAATTATTCTATAAAGCAATTAATAGACATTTGCAGTTCTCTTTAAACCCTTTTGTCACAAATTTGCACATTTCTTTGTGACAAAAAGCAAATTCTAAATGCTGACACTTTTCTTGGTCTTTTATTTAAAAAAAAAATACAGAGAAGTTCTTGATTCTAAAGGCATGTTTTCCTTTAAGGAAACGATAAGGAATAAAATTAATTGGAAACAGACGTCGCTTGACCCTCAAGTTCCGAAAACAGACGGAATACCCAGGGTCAGCACTGAAACTCCACGTTTAATTTATTGTGTTGTTTTGCTTCCTCTTCCCTCCCCAGAACATTCTATATTTTGTTGGCTTCTGTCAGAGACACATAGCTTCGTTCAGATCTGCCTCTTGGGGAGGGAGTGGTACTGGCTGTGGTTCTGAGGAGGCCACTGCTGAGAGCTACTCCTGCTTACGTGCCTGCTGTTGCTGTCGTGCAGGGAGAGTTGCCAGGCCATGTTTTTCTGGCTGATGGGAGAACTGAGTTGCCCCTGAAATTGAGGTACCAGCACACCTCTAAGAAGACAGCGACTCCATCAGACCTGGATGTCTGGGCTGCTCGGTGTTTGGGGTCTAGGTCTGCCCATGTGTCCCCTCCTGCAATCGCGAGGGGAAGAGCCAGGGACAGCACAGCTGTGACATGGTGGTACCACATTCATGCTCATGGTTCAGAAGGAAGCAGAGAGTTCTAGGTGGTCACCCAGCCCTGAAGACATGACGCTAACATTTGTCCTTCTGCAGGTCTCTTTTAGGCAGTGTCTCTGATATATTTTGTCTTTCCTAATAGCGAAGTGTGGGTTCATCATTTTCGAATCAGTTACACTGTTTTGGAGTTTCTGTGTGTTTTCAGCCTGAACTGCGCCTCCAGGCTGGGGGTTTCAAATCCCCCCTTTTGAGTGAACACTTGAGGTTTCCTAGTATCTTTACCTGGAGTCTCCTTGTCAGTCGGGCCTCGGGATCTGCTTCTCTGTGAAATGGCTGTGTGGATGCTAAGTTCTGGTGAAGAGTGCGTCTTCCACTTTTCTTCCACCCTCATTAACCTTCTACATTAAACTTCCACACAACTGCCCCTCTCCGTCTGTGAGTCTGTCCACCCTCACACACCATCATTATCACAATGCAGCTAGAGTGTTCATTCCGAAACAAAAGCTGACTACATCCCTGCCATGATTACACTCTTAAATGGTGCCTTTCCATAGAGAACAAAAGCCAAAACCTTGAACACAGCACTGGCAGGCCTTTGTCATCTGTCACTTACCTAACTTGCCAACCTTTTCTCTTGGCATAATACCTCTACCCGGGACGCATCCGACTCTGTTCTGTCCCCCAGGTAACAGCAGCATTTAGTTGATTTTATAAAAGGTAAATTTATATACCCAACAACATAGATTCAAAAAATATAAAGCAAAAAGTAATAGAAATGTAGAGAATGTAATAAATCCTCACGCACACAGGGAGACATTTGCCTGACCTCTATTAGAACATAGTAAATTAAAAACACATAAAATGATCAATGTTATATAAGATTTGAATATCACAATAATAATCTTGACTATATGCATGTGTATATGTGCACACACTTTTCCTAAGCAAATAGAAGCACACTATTTTCAAACACACACATGAAATATTTACAAAATTGACCATGCATTAAGCCACAAATCATTTGTATAAATTCCTCAAATAACACATCATTTTGATCATAAGGACAAACTAGAAACTCAGACTTCTAAAATAACCCTTGAGTTAAAGAGGAGATTAAAATAAACATAATAAGTTCATGATAAAAATGAGTCACTCAAATATTTAAAAAAATAAATAAATGAAACTAATGGCAACCAGAAGAACCTTAACTGGATAAACCAGAAAACAAAAATGGTTGAAATTACATGAATTAAACATGCAACTCAAGAAACTGGAGAAAAGATAATAATATAAACCCAAAGAAACTAGGACAGAATTGATGATAGCACCAAATCCAAAATCAATGAAATGGAAAAAACACCATTAGCTTTAATATCTGGTTCTCTGAAAACACAAAAATAGTCATCATGGTCAAGGAAAAAACAGTATATAAAAAGATAAGTAATATTAGAAATGAGGGAAAGAATACAACTTCAGATAATGAGGAGATTATAAAATTAAATGAACATTACATTATAAAACGTAGCCAAAAAAGAAAAATTTCCAGCAAATACAAATCACCAAGATTGACTCAAATGGACAAACTTAAAAGACAAGAATTTGTAGAAGTTTTTTAAAAAAGTAAAAACTGTTTCCTAAAAGTGGCACCAGAGCTACACCATCTGTAGACAAGCTGTACTAAACCTTCAAAAACAGATACTGTGGTATTCCACAGAAAACTTCCTAACTCATTGTATAAAGGTAATATTCTCTGACAGTAAAAGAAGACAAAACTAGCATAAAAAAGAAAATTAAAATATTTATGTATGAGCATATATACAAAAACTAAATAGAATATAATCATGTTGCTTGTTACTAAGTTGAGTTTATTTTAGGAATATAGAGGATAATCAAACCTTCAGAAACCTATTGATGTAATTAATGAAATCACAGATCAAAATGGAAATTTCATATAGAGAAGCATCAATGTTTCATTCATGATTTTTTAAAAGCCATCCTAAGCTAAGGAAAGAAGAAAATATCTTAACCCAATAAAAAGGTTAAGGAATCCAAATATGATGCAAAATCAGAAATATTTTATCTGAAGTTAAGAAATTAGACAAGACACTCATTGAAATCCTCACCACTCAATACGTGGTTAATATTGTAATAGAAGAAACAAAATTATCCCTATTTGTAGATAATGTGTTTGCATACCTCACAAATCTAAGTAAATTCCTTGGCAACATTATTTAAGGTAGTTGGATACAAGATAAATATACAAAAGTGGCATTTCTAGACAACAACAACTGGGAAATACACTGTGAAAATATCCCGTTTGATGGTAACAAAACACATATAGCATCTAGAAATAAAGCTAACAGAAAATGTGCATGGCTGGTGTGAATATAAAAGTTGATAAAGGGGATTACACACTGAAGAGTCCTCAGCGCTGGGAAGGCTCAATGATGCGAACGTGTTCACTCTCCCCAAATTAATTGTCCACTCATCATTCACTGCTTTCCTGTCTCGGGCTGATGACTGCTTCCCCACGAAGCAGAGTCTGACACAAGGACTTACCTCAGGGAGTTTATTGTAGGGAATAATCCAGCAGTGTCTGGAATAAAGGGGGGAGCTGAGGTGTGTGACTGGGGTGCAGTGGTGTCTGATACATCTCCCAACCAGATCTCAGTGAGCAATTTCTAAATAAATGTGACAAGCAGTTTCTAAAATCATTTGGGGGAGACACTGCAGGAAAATCGTGAAGACAATATTGAAAAAAAGAGGAAACCTGATGTGGGAGGACTAATTTCCCCACCAAATTCCCATATTTAATGTAAAGGTACAGCAATTACAACTGTGTGGTTTTAGGAAATAAAGAGATAGATAGGATAAACTAAAGAGGGAAGAAATAGAACCATGCCATTGAAATTTTAGTTTATGACAAAGGTGGCACTTTGGACCAGAGGGGAAAGGATGGACCAATGAACCAATAATGAGGACAGTCAGTTATTCATTTGGAAAAGTAGACCTCTGGTTCCCCGTATACAGCATTTCAACATGGATTAAGGAGTTCATAAAAATAATTAAAAGAAGATAATCTTAGGGTATAAAAAGTGTTCCTCAGTGAGATGGGGAGTCTAAGGTCTCTGAACAAATAGGCTGACATATTAGACTGCATGAAAACCAACAAAATCTGAGCAAAGGATGAGGGAAATACGGGGAGAAGTACTTATAACATGCACAATAAACAAAGGATTCCTATTTATAATTTATAAAATACTCCTTAAAATCAGTAAGAAAGATAAAAAATTATTCAATAGAAAATTAGATAAAGAAATTGATTAGACAATTCAGAGAACAGGAAATACAGATAGCCAATTAATATATCTTAAAACATTCCAATTTTCTAATGAACAGAGAAATTCAAATGAAAATAAGATTATCTCTTTTTATACCTCAGAATGGTAAAATTTTAAATGACTGAATAACTCGAGCAGGTGAGGATGTCAAAAAAACATACCATGCCATCGACCATTGGTGCAACTTCAGTTAGCCCTTTTGAAAGGGCAATTTGATGAAGGCATCTGAATTTAAAATGTACAGCCCCTTCAAAAAAGTATTTGAATTCTAGAACTCTAGTTTATAGAAACATTTCCACGAATGTTAAAAGACTTACATACAAGATTGTACACCAAAGTCTCATTTGTAATAAAATGAAAAAAATATATGCAGAAGCACCTTAGGTGGTTTCTAATAACTGATGGTATTTCCAGACTATGGGATATTAAACAGCTATTAAAAAAAAATAACCTATTTGGGTTTTAAAAAAACTTTGAGTGAAGTAGGTGAAAAAAATCAAGGAACAGAATAATGCATGAAACATAGCCTCACTTATGTGAAAATCCAATCTATCATTCATCAATCAATCAATCAATCAATCAGTCAGTCAATCAATACACGTTATTTAGAAACAGGTAGAAAAAGTGACTGGAAAGACGCACATCTCATTGATCCTTAGTGCTTACATTTGGGGTGGGGCACGTACGTGGGGGCAGGTATGTGGGGCTTATATTTATTCTATATATTTCTATATATTTTGTGATGTTTAAATTTTTCACGATTTTATGTTGCTGTAGTACTGAGATAAAATTTAAAAGTAAAGGTATGCAATTTTATTACTGAATATCATGTTCTTCCCACGTTCACTAAATAAAACCTGAACAGACGTTTCAATCCATCAGTGTGAAGGGGGCCCCTAGTGGCTGACTTGCCCAGGGCACCTGTGTGTCTCCACCTGCCCGGCTCCCGTGGGGTGCCTCCAGGTGGGGCAGGCTGGGGCCCAGGGGACACCTGGCCTGTGCAGGCGCACACAGGCTCATGGGAACGCACGTGCTATGGGACACTGGTGGGATATGTTTCACATGTCCTCAGCAGTGCAGGGTGCCCCAGCTGCTGACATGCTGGGGTCGCACCATGGAGGAGACTCCGGACAAGCAGGACGTTCTGGGTGAGGTGTCCCCATGGAGTCTCCCTATAACCGCAATGCTAGTATAACCTTTGGGCCAGCGCGGCATGCCAAAGAACTGGCCGGATCGAGGGACCAATGGCAGCACGTGTGCGGCATTCTGGGGGAATGCCCCGCTTCTCACAGACCCCAGACTCCAGCTCTGTCCATCCCCAGGGCCTCCAGCAGTGCAGGCTGATGGTGGCCATTTGCACCCTGTCATCAAAGCAGCTGGGACACAGGTGCTGTTTGGGACATTAAGGAGCATACTGCCTCTTCTGAAAGCTTTACACTTGTCTCTTTTTTGAGGGCATGCCTGGCCTCCCCCCGCACCCCCACAGTGGTGCTTAGCTAGCGCAGGACGGTATCCGGGACCTCAGATTTTCTTCAGCAGCTGGACGATCCTGTCACACCTTGTGATGAGCTGGGCCAGCAGAGTGAGGGCAAGTGAACTGCTGACCTCAGCACCTACCTGCTTCTGCCTCTGACTTCACTCCCCACTCGGCTGCAGTGAGCCTTTCTGTTCACTCTCCGTTCGAGCAGAAACACTGTGTGGCCCAGACACTTCCAGCAAAAGTGCACTAATACGGCATTGACAAATCAAGGAGCTGCTGTGCTGGAATCTCCAGCTGAGCCTGAACCTCCAGATGAATCCCGCCCATTGCTGGGCCCCGAATATTCAGGGGTGCGGCACGATGTCAAGGTTGTCAGGGGCCCTGGAGCCCGGCGCTGCACCCAGGCCCTGCCACCTGCAGACTCTGCAACTCCTGTAACTTACAGAGCCTTTTGGAGCTTCTCCTGAGGCAGGGATGCTAATCCCCTTTGCCCAGCTGGCGCTCAGAGGTAGAGGGCATAGAGGAGGTGCCAGCATCCCCGGCCCTTGGAGACCAGTGAAGGGAGCCGTCATGGCAGCACCCGGGGCCTCTCCTCGCAGGCCAGGTCGAGGGGCTGGGAAGGAGCACCTGACAAGCTGAGCGAGTGCGATTTGTCCCTGAGACACATTGGAGACCTGCTCCCGTCCTGTGCGTGTGCCCAGCTGGAGATCCCGGGCTCTTAGGCGCCCCCACAAGCCAATGCACATGCACACATGTACTCACACACATGCACAGACACACACAGACACATGCACACATATGCACACACTCAAACGCACATACACACATGTGCACGCATGCACGTACACATGCATATACTCACGCAGACGCATGCACGCACACACACTCACACCTGTGCACACACATGCGCAGGCACACGCGCACACCCCAGAAACCTCGTCCACCAGGACTAGGTGTTTTCTTACGTCAGCGTCATTCGCGTAGCGTCATATTGAAAGTGACCATGTCTGTTCCTAACGTGTGTTCTCTGGGGGGAAAGACAGGGTGACGTGTAGTCGCGGGTCACACGTCTCTACCTTAGACCGACAGCTGACAGGCGGGGACACGCGTTGGCACAGAGGGACACGTGCTGCAGGCCACCTCTCCTGGGTGGCCTTGTGCCTGCATGCAGGGTCTGGGGAGCATCTTAGTGAAGAGGGGAGACGTCCGCTTCCTTTCTTTGATTCCACAGGATTTTTACCCCTTTTCCGCCAGTGTCCTTTGAGGGCAGAGAGCTGACACCACCTTTGTGTCCAGGGGTCTGAACGTGAAGTAACCCACGTTTTCTGACCAGCTGAGTCTTCCCAACACTTAGCTGGCTGGCTGCCCCCTGAGGCCACCCCCACCGCTGTGGCTTCGTGTCTGACCCGGAGGGTGCCCCCTGTGTGGAGGCCTGTGTGGTAGCTGTGTTCTTAGGGAGGGGCATTTGAGGTGGAGCGCAGCGCCCCCCAGGCTTGCTTAGTGAGGATGGGGTTCCCTGGAGGGATGGATGACACAGGGTGTTCCTCTGGAAGTGTGGGTAGGAAATGCCCCTGGGCAGCAGAGGCCATGGAATTGGGAGACCATCGCAAACCCCAGACCACCGGCCTAATATCCGTGTCAGCCGCTGCACGTCTGTCATTGGCCCGCTCCCGTTTGCTCAGGGCCAATACAGCCCCGGCATGGTTCACCCTTACCACCAGGAGCCATGGAGACCGAGTTGGACATTGTGAGTTCCATTTCTGAATTCCCAACGAGAAGAATGTAGGTTGCTCAGCTGCTGTCTGGGTCGGCCCTCACTGAGTGACGGGACTCTCTGTCTGGTCACCACTCAACAGGGGGACACTGTGCAGTGTCCCCAGCTGAGGGCAGAACTGGGCTTTCCACTTGGCGTCACACCTAGTAGGTACTCTGCAAAACTGAGCCACTGACTGACAGAGATAGACTGCACATCAGGCAGGAGAGTTCCTCCAGTGTGAGCCGAGCTTGCAAACTGTCACTTGTCCCGTCTAAGAATAAATGTCAGATGGTCCAGGCTGAATGCAGTGTTAGCTTCATTTATTTTACTTTCTGTAGACCTTCTGGGTGAAAAGCAGGCTCATAAAACATGTGTATGCGCTGGAAAACTTGGGGTACTTGCAAGGATAAATTGTAAAGTATAATTTTACATGTATAAGGCTCTTGGTAAGCTGCCATGAGTCCCAAGCTGCCGTGGGGTTTGGTGTCTTGGCAATTGCAGGTCCTTTAAGAGATGCTACCGTATTTCTTCCCCAGTGAAAATATTGAAAGAGGAAAGAAGTGAATAGTCTTTCTTAATCAGAAAAGGTGACCACACCTTTTGTAAGCTGACCGCCTCTCCTTCTCAGCCCCTCTGAGCTTTGTGGAGAAGGATGAAAAAAGTAAGAGAGGAGAAATACGGAATGGCAGAAGGAAAAGAAGGTCCAAAAAGCAGCTGCCAAGGAGTGTCTGGGTCCCAGGAGGCGGGTGCATTCAGGCCACAGAGGACCCAGAGTCCTGTCCTCAGGCCACACCCTCCTGTCACCCTGGCTGTCCCCACAGCCCCTGCCCACCCATCGTGGCCCAGGTTAACACAGCAGGCCACGGTGGCATATAATGGCTGCTTAGATTAATGACGTGCTTGCTCCCGTTTGGAAAGCCCAGAGGAAATACCTGCAGAACTAATTCGCAGTTAAAGGTAGACGTGTGGGTTTGAATCTCGTATCAGGTACCACCCCCTTTCTGCTCAGCATATCTCTGGAAAGGTCAACTCCAGGAAAGATTGGAGTGTCGGAAGCTTCTCCCTGGTGCAGTAGAAAGACTTCTGACCTTTCAGTGGGCCTGGCTCTTTCCCTCCCTCCCCGGCCCTCCCCTCAGCACTGTTACGGAGGGAAGTAAAGGGTGCCGCAGTCACATACACTACTCACACGCACACACACAAACACACACACACACTTTAAATTAAAAAACACAAGGACTTATCAAAAATGGCCCATGCTAGTCCTCCCACACTGTCAAGGTCATTCAGAAACGAGCAAAGTCGGAGAAACTGTTGCAACCACAAGCCCAAGGGGACATCAAGGACATGTAACGGGTCCTCCTGGATGGGATCATGGAACAGACAGAGCACATGAGGTAAAGACTGAGGAAATCTGAATACAGTGTGGACTTTACTTAGCGGTCATGCGTCAATACCGCTTCATTAATCGCAGCAAATGTGCCCCATCCATCGAAGGTGCGCACGAGGGGCAGTGTGCAGCCTCCGCGGGCTCTGTTGTCCTCTCTACTTTTCTGTAAATCTAAAACTGTTTTGAAAATGAAAAAAACAAAAAAAACAAAAAAAGCAAAAAACAGTGCATGCTGAACACACTGCCTGCCCCGCGGGACGATGACAGGGTGTCCCCCTGGCCACTGTGGCCGCCGGCCAGGTGGGGGCGGGTCTGGTTAGCTAGTCCTTGGTAACCAGGAGATAACCCAGCAATGAGCTCATTACACAAATCCATTTCAGGGCTTGCTTGAAAAGCTAGAAATTAACCGTTGAAGATGAGTCCATATGGCTGGTTTCGTTAACCTGTTCCGTTCCAGACAGAAGGCATCAGAGACACAATGTCGAGTAGGAAGAAACTGTAAGATGTGCTGGGAAGGAGAGGCGGTTCCCACAAGAGGGTGGCCCTTCCCCTGGAAGGGAGCCGTGCGCAGCAAACACTGCCTTGGGGAGCCCGCGTCTGCCCAGCCAGCCTCAGGTAGACAGCTGGGGTGGGTCTGGGCGGCCCCAGGCCTCTGCACCACCCAGCGTAATTAGACGCACGCAGGGTACTGAGGAGGGTGGCTGGGGAACTTCCGTTTCTCCATTGTCTGAATATCCTGCCTGGGCACCTCCGTGACCGTGGGGAATGATCCCTCCGAGTTGCTGTCTGGGGAGCCACGCTGGTGAGCCCCGCAGAGCCCGGCCTGAACTTCTCCCCTCGGCGTCTCTTCTCTCTCACTGACATCCAGCCCTTGCATGGAGGTCTTGGCTCCTTTCTCATCTCAGGATTTCGTTGTGGGGGAGCCGGAACACCTGTCCACTGATCTGCTGCCATTCCGCATCTGGGCCCGGCTGACAGGCTTGTCTGCTTTGACTAATGATGTGATTGATGGACAAAATAAGGAAGAACATACAAAAAACATTTCTGTCTGGCCTGGTGTGTCAGCAAGGCTTCATCAAGTGGCTGCTGAAGGTATATTCGGCTGCATGCCTCATTACACAGTAATGGCGTTCCCGGGCAAAGCTGTTTCTTTTCGTGACACGAGACAGCAGGCAGCTTTATGGGCGCCGGGCCCACCGAGCCCCGAGGAAGGAGAGACACGCTGAAGAGCGGTCATTTCCAAAAGTGCCTCGAGTTGCTTTTTGTTGTCATGAATTTAATATGAATCAACACAATAGGAAATGGGCATGAGGGATTTTAGTGACGAGCGATTTTTTGAGACTGCTGTCCACACAGCCATCCAGAAGAAAGGAGAGGTGGAAACAGCGCGTTTTCTTCCTCCAAACCTGTTGCGAAAGGGGTCATCCGTCAATTTTATTGCATTAAAAAGTACACAGAAGCGTAGTCCGAACAAATGTCTTCTTTCAGGCTAAGCATGTGGGAAATGCCACAGCCGATGCCATAGTCACCTCACTCGGTGACCCGAGTATGCAGAGCCCACTGCCGGCCACATGCTCGAGAAGGACACGGGGGCCACCCCCTGGTCCTATGCGCACACGGGAGCCACCTCGGAACCAGTTCTGGCTGAACACTAGGGGGCCCAGAGCCGGCATTCGGCTCCCCAGGCAGTGAGGACGCGAACCTGGGGGGAAAGTAACTCTGGGCGGCCGTCCTGGGCCTGGCCTGCCTTCCCTGGCTTCATTCGGGGACAGTGAAAGCAGGCAGGGTCACCGGGATTACCGAACTCCCACTTTATTTTTTGAGCGTGTTTTAGCCTTCCTTGCTATTATTTATTCTTTCTTTCCTTTTCTTTCGGGCAAATTTTCTTTGCCAAGGTATTTTATTACACACGTTCCACTCTTTTTCTTTAACATATTGGACTGTCTCCAAAGAGAAATGCTTAAAACGAAGTTTCATTTTAAAAACTGGTTTTTTTCCTCTTTCTTGCCACTGTGGTGGGTTATTGTGAATAACATGCAATTTTAACGAGTCGTGATTAGACAAAACTCTCTTCCTGTAATAATACTAGATAATAAATTAGAAAATGTATATGAGATCTTCATTCCTATTTAAAAAGAGAGGAAGACATAAACGCAAAATCTTGTTATGATAAATGTAAGAGATAATCTTTTAACATGCATTTAATTTGCTGTGAGAGGAGGCGAGGTCTCGGCCTGTCTGCGTGACACAGCACTGCGCAGCCTGCCTGGCGCTGGGGGGGGCGTCCTTCTGGGGCGCAGACAGGCCTGCAGGAAGAAGGATGCCAGTTTGGAAATAGGTTACCCAGACATGCCCCCATCCCTTCCCATCCGTAGGGTCACTGTCACGAGTCCGCACAGGAGAGGAGGTGGGAAGGGTGCACAATGTGGCCTGAGCAGCGGGGAGCGTGCTTGTCCACATCTCTAACTCCCCGTCTGCTCACGCTGTTCACTGAATTTTCATACCAGAATATCCAACTATAGCACCAAAGGGCCGAGGGTCCTCTGCCAACTGGGGGCTGAAGCAGAGTGAGCGCCTACCGCAGTGGGAGGGCAGGTGAGCTGGGGGCTGGCTCACCCGCCCATGTGGTAACTTAGCCTCCTGAGCAGGGAGGTGGGAGGTTCCTGTAACTTAGCCCTGGGGGGTTCTGTAACAGCCCTGGGGGGTTCTCATGCCAGCAGAGGCCACTCTATCGGGCTGTGCTCTGCTGCCCTTGGAGAGGAGGGGTGGCCATCTGCTTGGGCCTCTTGTACCTCAGTCCTGAGAACAGGCAGTTTCTCCACACCCCACACTGTCCTCTGGCTGGGAAGGTGGTTGCGCTGGCCTCTTCTTGTTTTACAACTTCAGAGCTAAGTATAAGATGCTTTAGCCCAGACATCTCCTCCCTCCCGGGCTTGGACCAAAAGCAAGCCTCCTCTGCAGAGGAAGACCTCAGACCTGGGACCTTCGTTCTCACCTTGACTTTCCATCTTGGAACCAGAACCTTTCCAAAACCCCAGGCCAGACCAGGGGCTGGGCGAGGGCCTGTGCCAGGGCCGCTTGAATGAACACGGGGGCCGCGCTCTGACGTCTCCACCAGGCTGTGGACAGGCGTCGGTGGTGCCGGTGCCACTGGGGAGCAAGGCCTTTGGAGCAGCAGGGCTGGGAGCTGGGAGCTGCTTCCAGGTGGGAGCTGCTGGGCGTGGGAGGAGGAGGAGGAAACCCTGATGGCACGTATTCGCTCTGATCTGGTTGGAGCCAGCGCCTGGGCACGGGTACTCGATATATTACAACATACATTTTTTTCTTTTCCTAATCAGATTTGTGTATCTGTCCTGATTGATTTTCTTTCACAAAACTCTTAACATTTTCCCAGATGCCTCTACCTTTGGTCTGTCCAGCTGCCACTCACTCAGGAAAGGTTCTTCATAAAACAGACTAGAAACATGTATATTTTCTACTTCTGTCTTGAGTTCCTTTCCACAGTTTTAACTTATTTTGTTTTTATTATTTTAATTAAAATGGTGGCATCCAATTTTGAAAAAAAAAAAGCTTCGTTCTTCTCTGCATAACACAAAACATGTTATTTGATGGTGTATGATTTAAAAATGGACATTAGGATTCATTTGTTTGAATCATGGGGTTGATTTGGTAGCTGTTTTCATACCGTTGAGGGGTCATTGGGTACATGTACGAGATGGAATTTTCTCTCACATTCCCGAGCTACTATCCGGGTCAGGCAGCTTCCTGCAGACTCTTCCTCTGCTCCCAGCAAACACAGGTGCCGCCCGGGCAGCCTGTTCCCTAAGTGCAGGGGTTATTGGAGGCTCTGAAAGCTGCGCCCCGAGACTCCCCAAGCCCCTGGGCTGTACTCTGCCTGGCAGGATGGCCCGGGGTTGGGAAGGTGTCCACTGTGAACCATGGGAGGAACCTCACACAGGTCGCCCAGCACCCGGCCTTTCTGTGGACGTCCCCGGTGCCACACAGCAGCTGCTGAACGCTTCCCACAGCCACGTCAGCCTCTAGTCCTCGTGCCAGCCACTCGTTTGATCCCAGGCTGAGGGACACCGGGGGACTCATGCAGTGCCCTGTCTTCATGAGTCCTGTGGGGCAGCTCTCAGACCATGAGTGGCTGATTTCCTCTAGTTCTGTTCTCACCCCACCCGCACTGAGGGATTGTCTTCAGAGGTGGCTTCACACAGTCTCTCGGAGGCGACCAGTGTGTCCATGTTGGTGGGACACCCTCCCTTGCCTCGTTCCCCGGGGCTCTCACTTCTGCTCCCCGGGTTTGCGCTCCCTAACAAGGCGGTCCTAGTTCAGCTCTTGTGCCAGCTTATGCCTTACGTGGAACCCAGACACAGGTGCTCTAGAGCTGGCAGACTTGTGGGTGCCGGATGGCGACAGAAAAACCGAGCCTGTCAGTTTCTCGTCACTTATTTTATGGGAGAACCCAGTAACTTCTGGGTGAATGGTTGTGCCCTATGCGTGCCTTGGGAAGGATTGGGGAGGTGACAGAATGGGTCAGGGGGATGGGACACAAAAAATGCCTGGCTTGTATCCATGCCAAGAGGCTGCAGACCCAAGGGCTGCCCGGATCAAACACAGCCTTGTCTCGTGGTGTGTCAGATGGCAGCTGGGCCAGGACCCCTCCTGCGCAGGCTCCCACATCTGCTCCCCACCTTGGCGGCCTTCTCATGCTGCAGTCTTTGAACTCTGATGAGGTGTGTTAAACACCCCATCGACACCTCATATCAGATATCTTTTGAAATGAAAACTTAGATCAGTTTCAACTCATTCCAAACGTGACATGGATCTTCCAGGCTGAAAATCCATCCCCCACCACCTTTGATATTGTTTCAGATGCAGTGCGGTTCTTTGGGCAGAAAGTCTGGCCAAGTGGCGGCTGGTGACTGAGTTGGGTCTTGGTTGGGCTGGCGCCATGCGCTCTGGACTCTGCTGTCCAGAGCCCCGAGCTTCTCCTCTAGTAAGCACGGGCTCCTCAGGCTGGCACAGCCCCCTTCTCTCGTCTGCTGCCTCACCCCCTGTCCTCCCTGCACCAGCTCAAGCCCCTGTGGACTCTGCATTCCATTCCGATCCCCCCAGCGCGCAGCAGCCACTGAGCCTCACCCTGCCTCGCACGGTTGTCCAGCTGGCTCGTGCGTAAGAGTGTCACCTCGCCAGCGAGCCTCTTCCTCCTGTGTCCCCATCAATGTCCAGCTGATTGGCAGACACTGGCAATGTGGTAATCCTTATTGATTGATGTAAGGGCTTTGGAAAAAGGAAGACATATTCTCAGTATGTCTCAGTATGCCGTCCCCTCCTTCCCTGCACACGTCCGGTGCCTCTCTCCGTGTCCCCATCCAGTCACGTGTCATGTGTCTGGATTCACACAAACCCACTCCATGACACTGAGATGGCAGCATTGGTCCCGGGGTCAGAGGGTTTGGTTAATCACCTGATATTTCTCTGAGGGCAGTTGGCATAAAACAAAATACATCAAATGCACAAGTTGTGTCATGTATGAAACAAAAGTGAACACCATAAAAAGGGGAAAAATTTAAATTGCAGCGGGTACTAACTTTCACTGATAAATACAGCCGGGGCTATTTTGTGACCCTATTTTGAAGTGAGAGCTATTGTGAAACGAAGAAAGAAACTTAAAATAATAGCAATTTAAGGCAAAACATGTGTATTAAGAGTTCGTGGTGGTGGAGAGCCAGCCTCGTATGAATTCCAGGACCGAGGTTTAACATGTACTTCTCACAAAAATAAATCATGGAATATTTTCATGGCAGACATAGAATTTTATGACTTTTATGACTATCATGGAATTGGGATTCATATTTTATAGACAGTTCTAATAACAGCAAGAAAATGCTCTGGGAGAAATGGGGGCTTAGCGAGACGAGGGATCACTCAGCAGAGGCTGAAATAGAGCGTAATTGAAAGCGGAAGTGAGGTTCTCCCCAGCCCTGGGCTCCAGCAGCCCAGAGGACGGAGGGGCCGGGGGGCCTGTGAGCACAGTAGCCCCGTGAAGGGTGGTCTTGGCGGGATGGGAACGCCCCACCCGGAGACTGCCTGTTGCTGGGGCAAGAGCATCAGCAGGGCGCCTGACGAGAATGCTTCGGGAAGGGTGTTCTCAGGTTCGTTCTCCGTAGGGCCAGGCTCCGTTGTTGCAGGGAGCAGTTGCCGTGGTGGAGGGGCCCCTAGGCCTTCCTATGTCATCCATTCGTCTTTGCAGCAAGATGTTTGCCCTGCAGTTGGACTGTTGGCGACATTGTGACAGAGCTGAAAATGACCTGACGGGGACCATCAGCTCTCTGTCAGTGCTTTGCTGAGATTTATGGGATTACCTGTGGGTTGGTGGCTCAGAGCCCCCATCATGGGGAAAGCTGGGGGCACTTCTGGTCTTACTGGAGCACAAGCTTCCCGAGTGCTGTCTTGTGTGGTGAGGGCAGGCAGTGGAGGCCACGTGTCCCTGCTGAGCCATTGCAAAGCCTGGGTTCTGGAATTGTCTTCCCCTCTGAGCCCCACACTGCAAAGGAGCTCCTATTCCTGGCAGGCGAATACGTCTGCTGCATCCCAGCGGCCTCTCACTCCAGCAGCAGGCTGACTCCCACGCACGTCCTGTCTCGCTGTTCTCCCCTAATTGTGGGTGACCGCCAGCCCTGAGTACCCCTGAGCTTGGCCCCAGGCTGACCCATCCTGCAGACCTGGAGTAAGTGAGTGATGGTTCAAAAGTGACGAGCAGAGGCCACGTGGGAGGCTTTGTCGTGTGAGTACCCCCCACAACCACCCCCCAAGGCGGTCACCTTGCAACTGTGTTTCAGAAAACATGATGCCTTTCTGTGTCCTCAGGTGCTCTAGCTCCATCAGGCACCTCATGTGCTGGCCTTGTCCTCCACCCCATGGGTCCAGACCATGACTGGGACCTTGGACAGATCCCTCCCTGCTGCGGGCCCTGCTGTCTCACCTGTGACAAGGGAGGGGCTTCTGGGGGGCGTGGCTGTGAGAACCAGGAATTAGCGGAGTGACAGCTCTTTGCAGATTTGAACCAAACCGAGTGACATCTCTTCTTTCCTTTCCCCTGGGAGCCCAGGCAGAGAGGCAGAGCAGGTGTCGGCCCTGGGCTGTTCCTGGTGTCTCAGTCTCCCCAGGTTTTTTTAAAGGGGACCCCTGTGTGCACTCAGCACTGCTCTGCCCCACCGGGTGGATTTGCCACAATACCTCCACTCTGCTCTCAGAAGTACGAGCCTGCCTAGCCCAGGACAGCTTGGTAGAGGCACCTGCAGGGGACAGCCGGACATGCCCTCCAGGAGCTGAGCCCTGGCCTGTCCCCTGCATGGCACTGCTGTGAGGGTGACCTCCCTGTAACCTGAGCAAGTGAGCAAGCCGTGACGGATGGGAGCCCACAGTCTCAGCAGAGGCACTGTACACAGAGGGTCCCCTGGAGCCTGACGGCCGCACACGCCTGTGAATCAGGTCCCAGGAGGGTGTGGGCCTACCTGGGGTCTGAGTCCCAGCAGGGCTGCCAGCACCCAGAGGGCACCCTTCCGGGGGCAGTGCCCCAGGCCTCTGTCATGCTCCAGTTCCGGCTCCTTCTCAGTGATGGAACAGGTTTCAAGTGCTGCCTGGGATGTTTAAGAACCTTTCTTTCAACATTTATGGTCATTTCCATTCTTATTAAATTGCTTTGATAAAATATTCAGCCACAACCCCTCCATTTGACTCTTAACTTGGTAAGATATAATTTGCAATTGATTATTGCTCAAACATTCCTGGCCCCACATATGGTCTGCTCATACATCTCACCACCCCCGCACCCCCATTTGGAATAGAAGAAAAAAAAAATGTTTTTTTTGACCTTTGACCTGTCTGAGGTGGAACATTAGGTCATTAGGGCCACAAAAAATGAAAACACCCCGTCTGCAGCAAACAGAGGTAGAAATGGATGTGTGTGGCTCTGAATTGAGCTCCTTTTTTTTTTGTCTTGGTAAGTTACAGGTATTTTTCAGGGTTGGAAAATTTCTTGAATAAATGAGCTTCGTATATATATGTTTTTAATGTGATTTGCCTTTATTTATTTGGGTGATCACAATTTATGCCAAGTGAAAAGGTTAAGAGTCCTGGAAACTGAATTATTCCATTTATTTGCAGACATGATACAGTGCAAGCCAACAGAAGTGTGTGCCCCCTCCTGCCCTGCCCCTGACCTCGCCCCTGACCTGGAGGTGGGCGTCTCAGCTGTCAGCTGCCTCCCCAGGCTGGGCTGCCACCCCCGGGGGCTGGTGCAGGAGCCCCACTAGTTGCTGGAGCATGTGGGCGTGTGCGCTGTAATTACCGGCTTAAATGCCTATTTGCTGAGTGTCTCCCGTGGGCCTCTCCCTTCCCCAGGTCTGCCCTCCCAGGCCTGAGCTTCATGGGGCTGCCTAAGGGCGGGCGGCACCCCGAACAGCCCATCGCCTCGTCACTCCTGTTTGCAAACTTCTCTTCACGTCGGTCATTTCCTCACATCCAGGGCTTGACCCCCATGTCACCAGGAGGAAACCAGGGACCACAGCACTGTCTTGCCTGCCGGGAGAAGGGCCCCTGCCCCCAGAGTGGGGGACCTAAGTCTCCAAAGCTGGGTCATGCCCTCTGCTGCCTGTCCCTTCCCCAGGCAGGCCCATGTCCCGGGGGCTTCTGGCAGACTAAACAGCCTCCCATCTCCGAGGAAAGGTGCTCGTGGGGAAGGACGAGCAGGGGAGGCGTGGCTGGGGAGAAGGCTGAGGATGGGACTCCTGGGGGTCCTTTCCCACTCTCATGGCTGTGACCGGGGCCTGAGCTGAGCCTCCGGCTGCTTCTCTGCGCCTGATCGTCCTGGTCTGTGGCCTCTTGGCTTCCCTCCCGATCACTTTCCTATTACCCTGGAGTAATTGGATATTGGCAACCAATTACTGAACTTTTTACGTCAGCTTCATCAGTGACTCTCAGACAACTGCCCAGGGTCTTCTCAATGAAGACAAGAATTATAATAATTTGAATTAATGTTCTGTATGACATGGAAAGCTGGGCGCTTGGCCCACCGAGGAAGGGGGGTGCAAACCGGCGCCCGGCTCTTGTGCAGGGACGAGCCTGTCCTCCGCCAGCTTACATCCCGATGCCAAGGGCGTGACCCTCTCTTCCCTCTGTAGAAATGCTCACTTATTTGTCTCCTTCTTGTTCCTGACTCACTGGAGACACCCCCCGTGAGTTGGGGTGGAGGACCTGGGGGAGGCTCTCTGAGGGCATGTGGACATGAGGCGCAGTGGGACGTCATCTCGGTGCCTGCAGTGGATGCCATGGAAGGAGGCGTGGCTGAGGAGTTGGGAGCTGACCTCACTGCCCTGGCCACGTGTGCCAGGCCTACCTGGGATGTCACGAGCAGACAGTTCCTCTGCTTGCTTCTGGCTTCCAGCGTCCCTGCCGGAGGGTATTCTCTGGCCAAGGAAGCAGCGGTGACCCATGTACAGGGCAGTCTCGAGAGAGCAGTGTTAGTGGCTCAGTCCCCAGGCCCTTGTCCCCAGTGGGACACTCTCAGTGCTCGCAGCTTGGAGGGCGCCCACAGAATGACCGGCCTGGGCCCAGCCTCTGCTGAATCACTTTTCCGTGGAGACAGCCCCAGGGTCAGCAGCTTGCCCCGTGTCCTTATCTCAGATTTCTCTCTGTGCAAATCGGAAGCAAGTCTCCCCACATGGCGAGCACAGGGCGGTTGGAGGTAGGGTCATGATGACCACACTTCCGAGGGCACCCACGTCCTGGGCTGCCAGCCTCGGGATGACCTCTGCACTGAAGGCTGCACCCGGCACTGAGCCCCCCACCCTGCCTTTTCCTGCCCTCAGCTGCATGCTACGGGCGGTGGGCAATCTGATTTATCTGGACTGTCTGGGCTGAGGAAGGGAGATGAGCATTCTCCCTGGGAGGGATTTTCAGCTCATTTCACAGATAAAATCAATCAGATCTAAAGCGCACTCACTGCGGCCGTGAGAGGGAGACCCACGCAGCAGGGGCCCAAACGGAGGCCACCCGCCCGCCCGCCCGCCGGCTGCACCTGGCCGGAGGCAGCGGGTGCCAGGGCCCGGCCCAGGGGCTGCAGAGGCTGCACGCAGGGCACCGTGTGCTGTCCGGAGTGGGCAGCTCAGGGGGAGGAAGGACCGCGGGCTGGCGGCAGGGTCATTAGTCCCCCGATGCATTTCCTTTGTTTTCTGGATGGTGCTGGCTGGAGTGGGAGATGATGAGGGCACAGCAATGCCAGTTAAAAGTGTCCCAGTGCCTTCTGTTTCCTGGGTGATACTCAGTGAGAGAAACCGGAAAGCTGATGGCTGAAGGGCAGTACCCAAAGCCCACTCTGTCCAGCTGTCTGGGGCCATTGGCCACTGGGTGGTGGACAATTCTGTGTCTCCCAACTGTCCATATAGAGGGAAAGAGTGGGATATCGAGCTCTTTCTAGGTGCCCTGGGGTCAGTCATGCAGCGTGGACCTGGGACCTGTGTGGACATGTGCATTTCCCTGCTTGAGCTCCATCCAGCCCGGCGTCCACGTGTCTGGACACGCCCTTCTTGTGCTGGACAGAGGTGGCCCTCGGACCGACCGAGAGGAGTCTGGGGGGGTGGTCAGCCGGTACCCATTTCCGCCTCCAGCTTGTGATGGCAGTCAGCTCGTCCATTGTCCCAGCTCCTTGCAGGCAGGTACGAAGGGCCGTGCTCGACCGTGTCTTACATGCCCAGACAGGTGAGGTTGGAAAGGACAGCATCCTGGCAGGTGCTGCCTGCGGTCTTCCCAGAGGTACCTGTGCTCTCCAAACTGCAGTGGGAACAGGGTCATTGGCCTCGTGGTCACCAGCCAGTGAGCAGAAGTTGTCTACTCAGGTCGTCTCCCAGTGGCTTGTTGAAAGCTGGAGGGTGCCACAGCTTCTGCCCCTGGCCTGTGAGTGTTCACAGCGGCTCCCACATTTCTAGAGGGGAACGCCTCATCCTCTCAGGCTGTTCAGTATGTTATCATCACATGGCCTGGATGTTCCACATTTTCCTGACAAAAGGCCTGGGGGAGAATCAAATTTAATGGGTCACCTCTTCATCCCATTGGAGGCCAGTCTTCATGGAGAACTGATACCAGTTGTAAGAAGTGGGGAGCCCGGAGGGAATGGGGCTCAGGGCTAAAGTCCTCCCAGCACAGCAGCTAGAACCGTTCACTCCCTGTGGGGTGGCACCAAGCAGGCTGGCATCCCTACCTCGCCCCAGCAGCCTGGCAAGCCACACGTCAGATTAATACATCACCAGGTATGAAAGCACAGTTAGAATTTGACTGAGGTACTTCCAGCATGAGAAAGGGAACGATTTATCAATGCAAACTTAATAACATCTATTTGAATCTAACTAAAAATCAATATTTCATTACCAAATTGTTAGTGAGAATGAAGAAAGATTGCAGGAGCCGGGCAGTTTGGGGCTGGGGAAGCGTCAGGAGTTCAATGTGAAGAAGGAATGATTCATGAGGCTGTGTTGGACTAGGGGTGAAGGAGGGCGTGCGGAGAAAACTTGGAGGGGCCCCCTTGCTCATGACCTTGGCCGTGAAGGGGGAAACGCAAGAAAATGAGAACGACTGTCAGTTCCCTTCAGGGCTGGAGCTGCCATAAATCACCACGCCCGCCCAGGGGAGCAGAGGGGTAGGCCCTCCCCGCGGAGGGGCAGGGGTGCCCGGTGGAGGGGCAGGGGTGCCCGGTGGAGGGGCAGGGGTGCCCGGTGGAGGGGCAGGGGTGCTGACTGAACTCATAGGACCCTGAGGTCGCAGTCGTGCCCCACCCCCCGAAGGGGGGAGTGGATAACGAGTGGATAAAATGAGGGGCCTATTGTTAGTTGTACTAAGTAGAGCAGGGCCGGTCAGCTGTGAAAGACCATCCCCTCATGCAGCTCATCCCAAGGCCAGCTTGCTGTCCATTGCCATCGGAAAATTGGAAATGACAGCCGGCGTCTTGTGGGACTCCCATACATCAGCGCCCGGGAGGTCTGCTCAGGGTGGGGTGTTGGGGAGGTTTTCAGTCTGAGGCGCTGTGTGGTGCCATCGCTGGAGGAGCCTCGGTGTGAACTACGTCCTTGGATGTTCAGCGTCAGAACAGAGATGTTTCCTGAGGGTTTGCTTCCTTTGCTGCTGCGCCATTCCTCTCTGTGTTTGGTTTCGCTGCACTGGCCACATCGGCTAGCCGGACACCTGACGAATAGGTGTCTGTCCCTCAGCAAGGAGAACAGGGAATCACAAACGAGGTGGCCTGAGTATGTCAAAGCCCGTGGATTAAAACTGGGCCTCTGCTCGCTTCGCTCGCCAAGAGCTGCGCCCAGAGACCCCACAGCCCTTCGGGCACGGCCAGCGCCTGCCTGCCCACCTGTGCCCTGCGTTGTGGAAGTCACGGCAAGGAGGGTATGTGGCCACTGGCCCCAGCCTCCGGCCCTCGTTTCTGTATGAGTCCCTTCAACAGTGAAGGTTAGCCCCTTGTTCCCAAAAGAAAATGTGACTTGTGTTGACAGATGGTGGGAATATACGTGTTTTACTCCAAACCTCTTCTAGAGCAGAGCTGGTCTGCATGGGAGCCAAGGATTTGAACATGTAGGCTGCACGTGAAGTAGCTAGCGTTGTCCTGGACACGCGAGGGACAAGGGCGGGAGTTGCTTCACATCAGTCCTTCACGCAAATCAAAAGTGCGCCCAGCCGCAAGCTCCTGGGGGGTGTACAGCCGTTCTGTGCAGGCAGAGTGGTCCCCCGTATTTTGGGGGCAGTGAATCTGTACTCAGCGCTCTGCTGAGCTCCCACGATTTCCTCATTCACAAACCCCTATAGTGGGTTCTGTCCCTGGAGTCTTCACTGCGCAGAAGAGTCAGGATGTCGCTGTCTCCTCCAACTTGCAGCGTCCTGGCAGGTGTTTTAAGTGGGGCTCCTGCAGGTGGCCGCCCCCATGTACCCCCAAGGTTGGGTGTGGGGGTCTCTGGGGCATACGCGATGGCCCCTAGTGCCAGGTACAGCGTCACACATGTACAGCCTCCGTGTGTGCACACCTGAAAGTTGGCGATAGAACTCCACTCCCATTGGAAACATGATTATTCTGAAGTGGGAAAGAACAAAAGCCAAACCATTTCTTCTCAGGTCGCCTCGTGTGGGCCACACTGACACAGGGGGTGCACAGAAGAGGGTTGACACGTGCAGGGCACAGAGTGATCGACAGCCGAGACCCATTGCTCCTGGCGGGCCCTGCTGTGCCCCGCTGCAGGGATCTCAGAGAAATTTGTCCATCGGTGACACTCTAACTTGTACTTACCACTCGAGGACCATTTTGAGTCGAATGCCTTCAGTTGGGGATTTTTACAGTCCTTGGATTTTTCCAAGATACAGTCCTGTGGATTTTTCCACAGAGGATTTGAGGAGATGTCCTAAATTCTAGCGACATCCTGGCTTAGAATTTGCTGGATAAATGTCTAGAAATGTGTGGGAAAGTTTGGTTTTGCTGGGTATCACTGAAGAAAAGAACGGTTTTTCCAGGTAATGTCCACGGGCAGCTAGATAGTGTGGAAGGAGGTAGGCTTCTTACAGCTTGTTTACAAATTGTGAAATCCTGCAAGAACTCCACTTAGAGGTGACAGATGTAAAATACTCACCCCAGTTGCAGGCAGAGTGCATGGCTGACGTGCACTGTAATAATACTCCCTCTGGTCCTGCTGTTACCCCTGCCCTTATTCCTACTAGCACTTCTCCCGAGAATTTGTGCCCTAGAATTTGCTTCAGCTGTCCTCCCTGAACGCGGGGGCCTCACCCAGCCTCGCAGTCTGTACTGCTCCATTCCAGGTGGCTCTCTGGATACTGAAGGACAAGGGGTAGCAAGGATAAGTCCTCTGCACCTCTAAGAACCAGCGAGGTAGACCCCCCGCCCCCACGGTGCGAGGGTGGCACTCCATGATATTAGACATACTGTGGGACAAAGCCACGTGGATAGCTTCCTGAGGACTCAGCAGTCCCAGGACGAAGGGAGTCAGAATTCTCCCTTTGAGAAGGAGACACCCCCTCCTGTGGCAGCCCACCTCACCAGGCACGCTCCTTCCCTGCCTTGAAAATGTGAGTTGTTGAATCAGTTTATACCCAAGGCCCCTGACCCCCTGGGGCCCCGCAGGGTGGACCAGGAAGCCAGGAAGGAGGAGCAGGCGCATGAAACACCCAGAGCCCGAGTGCTCCCTGGCACACACAGCCACAGACTCAAGTCCTGTCCTTAGTCTCAGGAGACTGGGCTGCCTGGCACTGCAGGGCCGGTGGGCAGCGCAGAATCTGCCAATGTAAGGTAACACCCTCATGGGCATTGATGACTTCCAGTCCAGGAAATGTGTCTTCAAAGAGAAAGGTGGGGCACCCGGCCTGGGGCGGGGAGGCTGCCAGGCACCACAGGGGCCCTGTTACAGGGCAGTAAAGACCATTTCCCTGGACCCTCCCAGCTTCTCAGCTGGGACGCGCCCCACCCACCATGACAACAGGCAGGTTAATCAGAGAAAAAGCGAAGTTTGTTGTCATGTATGCTTTGTGCACACGTCGGGCATGACCCGGGACGAGTGGGTCTTGGGCAAGGCCTTCACTTCAGCTTAACACCATCTCCAGCTGAAGATAGAGGTGTGGCGAGGCCCGGGGGAGGTGATGGGAAAGCAAGGCGCTTTCTCCATTGATGAGAGTCTCAATTGTCTCCGGGAAGTCACTTTGGTTTCCTGGTGTCAGGGGACACTTTTGTAAACTTATGTCCTGCTTTTAGGCATAGAGGGGAATAATGCCTATGCCAGAGGCTGGTATTTTCAGGAGACAGGTTCTGCCACCCTCCTCTGTCACCCATTTAGGGCACTTCCCATCCCTTGTCTTTGGGCACGCCTAGAGCCTCAGGCTGCGTTAGAGGCCGGCTCCCCTCCTTGGCCAACCAGATTCTCCAGAGACTTCCATGTCATGTAACCTGAACGGAGACAATGCATCTGTATGTGGGGAAATGACAGGCGGCTAAGAGCCAGTGACAACACAGTCCGGGCTTCGCCTTTGGAAGGGGCCCGTGAGACGCACAGCGGCCTTGTGGGAACGGTGGCGGGGTGGGCAGGACCCCTCTGCAAGACCCTGTGTGGGGTGTGAGGTGTCCCAACCCGCCTGCGTGGCCAAGGACGCTGCTTTGTGGCTCCGGCTCGGGACGTGCCAGTGGCTGTTTTTCACGAGTCTTCTTCCTGGGAGTGGCGGCGCAGAGGTTGTCAGTGATTGATAAGGAGCCGCGTCTGTGTGTGCGCTCTTTGCTTCTCAAGGACATTGTTCGTCTCTAAGCGGCGCCTGCTCTTAGCAGAGAGGAAATTCCCTGTCAGCCGCAGAGCTTCCGCAGACACCTGCCCGCTCCTGTGCACACCTGGATGGCACACGGTGTGTCCACATGGTGGCCCCGCGGCAGCCTGCACCCCGCAGTGCGAGGCCCCTGCTGGGCTCCCTGTCTCGGGGCCCAGTCCACGCCTCCAAGGCCTTGGTGCAGATAGCAGGCGAGTGGGAGATCGGTTCCACCTGTGGCACCGTGTTGTTCTCGGGGACACAGGATGCAGAGTGGCCTCCACACAGCCCAGCTTGAGACTGTGGAGCAAGTCAGGGAAGTAACCGCGTCGGCCGTCTGCTCGGGCTGCCCACAGTGTGAGGGGAGAATGGGTTCATCTGGGGTGTTTGTGTGCCGTGTGGGTCCTCCAGCTACACGGCAGCTTCTGCTCTGCTGCCACCTGAGCTGGAAGCGTGACGGCACGGACACCTGCCGGCAGAGCTCGCCGTGCCGTGTCGTTGTGGGCTGGGGTGTGCTCTCACACAGCAGGCCACTAACAGGAGACTTGCGGGGGAAGCCTGGGGTCCAGGCACCCTAGCCTGTGTCTTCGTGACTGTCATCTTCTTGGACCAGTTAAAGCAGGAAGGAATTCGGTGGCCAGCATGGAGGGGGGGGCCCTTTCTGGATCATTAACGCAGATTCTTTACTCAGTCCCATTTGCGCCCGTGCAAACGCCTTTCCACAGACAATGAGGAGATTTCCAGGGGATTTTATGTGAGACGTTGTCCCTTCCACACGCACGTCACAGGAGTCCTCTGGCTTTTCCTGACCACCATGTTCAAAGATGTTGCAGATCTCCACGGACCTTTAATGTCCTCTGAGGACACAGCTGTTTCTGTGAAAAATGGCTGGAGTGAGTAGCTGGGACTATGTCTGCTGTAGAACACATTGGGTTACTTAGCATAAGGAAAACTGTGTGTGTGCGTGTGTGTGCGTGTGCGCACACGCGTGGACGCGTGCATGCAGTGGGTGCATTTCATGCTCAAGGAAGACCCTGAGATGTGAGATTTGTATGTGGGGTTTCAGCACTGTCATGTCTTGCCTTTAAAGCGACATAGTTTGATCTTCTGTGTGTGTGGTGCAGAACGCACCTAAAACCCTTTGATCAAAAGCTTCATGGCGTAGCTGTCTTAATATGTCTTTAAAACACATGGACACAGGAGCCTCTTGATAGCAAATTCTAGAATAATTTGCAAATTTCAGACTATGCTTGAATTTTGCCTTCATGAGGATATGCAGTTAGGAAACGGCATGAAAACCCCAGTTAATCACGAGGAGATTAAAGGAATTTTTAAAGCTGAATTGCAGCCACATTTCCATCCCCCGATAATTTCTTAATTTCCCTCCAAATCACCTTTCTTCTTCATAAAATGAACGGTAAAAATCCTACTGAATTCCATAATGTGCCAAGAAAAATGGGGGGAAATTAAGGAGGCCCCTACCTTTTAATCATTCTGTGCATAAAGTGTTTTAACTGCACGCCAGGAAAAAAATGGAGGCGCTGGTGTCTGAGGTACTCTGTGCCATAAACTCCCATAATAGAAACAGATGGTGAAGCTGCCTTGGAAGTGAAGAAACCAGTGTACACGCAGCTCACCCTAACATATGAAGAGATTCAGGGCTGACACATGAAGGAATGCGTCTGGCCTGGTGCCAGCGGAACTCTAATTCAGCCACGAGTGCTCAAGCTCGAGATGGGAGACCCACAATTTCAGGATCTGGAACGCCAGGCGCTCCGGGATTTAGAACTCTGCAGAAGGTCCTCGCGTCTGTGCTGCCTGAGGAGAATCGCGTTCTCAGTATCTCAGGTGACTGCCAGCTCCAGCACAGAGCCCGCTGGGGCTTTTCCGAATGGTTCGTGAAAACAATAGTGGAGAATTGCCAAGGTGCTGGAGCTCCTTTAACCCAGTTAGGGCTCACTTTTTACCTGGGCCACCACCAGCAGCTGCTGGAAGAAGGGAAAACCTTCGCTGCAAAGAGCCTCAGGGAGGCTGATCGCAGGCGGGAGTAGGGATGCTGGGCATCAGTCCTTGGGGACCTCCTCACCGTGACACGATGCACACAGAGGAGCCTCTCTCGGGTGTCAGATTTTCCAAAAGGAAGCTGAACACAATTTCCATGTTCATATCCCAGTGACACTAAGACACACAGTTTCTCACTCGCCATATCAGTTAGGGTGGACTGAAATTCTGCTACCAACAGATCTCAAAATGTAACGACGCGAACACAACACAATAGACATTTGTTTTGCGCATCTAGAGCTGTCTAGGGAGCCCAGGTATCCGGAGGCTGTCCTCTGTGTCCACGTGGGGAACCAGGCTCTGTCCACCTTGTGGCTCCATCACCAAGGGCGTCTTGTCACCTCCTGCACCCACAGAGGAGGGCCACTGCTGTCCTCAAAGCTCTGTTCCTGAAGAGGCATGTTTCACTTCTTCTCATATCCTGTTGGCCAAAGAACGTGGCTGCTATGTGCCCAGATGTGGAGAGAGGCCTGGGGATGGTCCCTGCAGTGTGGCACACTGACGTAAGCCCCTCAGGCGTCCCCAGGAGTGTCCTGTGTGTACCCCCGTGCTCAGACCTGCCATACTCTCACAAGAAACGCCGCACCCTTCCATCTTCCATCCCCACTGAGAACTGCCGTTCTTGTAGATGGGCCCGACCCAAGGGTGTTCCAGGGCTGCACTCCTGCAGCCAGTCACCTGAGTTCTGACCAGCAATGGGAAGAATGTCACCCATGCACAGGCCTCGGCCCTGGGCCCCGGGGAGCTGGGGAGACTCAGGGAAGCCTCAGCTTTTGCTCTCTGGCTGCCTGCATGGGAGTCCCTCAGATAACTAGAGACGCAGCGTGAGGGAAGACTGACGCTGTGCAGGCCCGTGTCCACGTGAGCTCAGCCCGGGCCTTCCCACCCCTGGGAGAACTCTGCTTCCCGCTACTCGTCCAGTGCTTCCCCGCGCAGGCCACACACAAGGAGCCGGTTATATTTCCACTCGGAACAGGGCCTCTGATGAGCACGAGTTGCCTCCTGCCATTAGCCTTCCTTGGTCCAGAAAGGAGGCGATTCTGGGCTCCGCCAGGCCTGCTCCTGGGGTGTCTGCATGAAGATGTGTCAGCGGAAGGGCAGGCAGGACCCCCGACTTCCTTCTGTGATGCCCCCTGCACCCTGACTGCTGTGACCAGGGGCACCCAGATCCTGCAGGGAGGGCTCTGGGCACGTGGGAACCAGTTCCTTGGCTTAGGCTGGCCAGTGGCTGGTTTGGAAGAAAGTGCAGGCTGGAGACCTCAAGCTGAAACAGTTTGGGGGGCCTCTAAGAAAACACAAAGTTACGGATAGAGAATTGCTAGGGGTCCTCCCTCAGCTGTTTTGAGGCTAGAGCTTCATTCGGCTTCTGCTGCTGGGGGAGCGGAGGTGGGGGTGGGGGAAGGACAGGCTCTGTGTCTGTGTGGTACTGGCCAGCCAGAGAGGCCGTAACAGGAGGCAGTGGAGAGCTGATGGAGGTGAGGGGGCCTCCTGCTCCATGACGGGGCTGAAGGTCGACTGCAGACATGCTGCCGCCCTCAGAAATGCCTCAGACTCGGCACTGTCCCATCTGCTTCTCTGACTGGTCACATCCTGAGCCACAGGCCCCCCTTGCAGTGGCATTTAGAACAGGCTTCTGGTTGAGCTTGTGGTTTCTACCAGGCCACGGATTCTCAAGAGTAAACACAGCATTACCTTCCCAGGAAGCCCCACTCCCTGTACCTGGAACGGTGTGAGGAACAGCCTGTGCACAGGGCATGTTGGGAGGAAGGCTGGTTGGATGTGTGGAAGGATGACTGGTGGAAGTCCTTACAGGATATTATTTAGCGGAAGGATCAGAACTGCCTGCCAGCTTCCCGTGTTTGGCTTTTCCTCTTGGTGAGTGTCACACTCACGCTGCAGGCCCCTGAGAGACCGGTGTGTGCCTGACACGTCACTGATAAGCCCTCAGTGCCTGGTGGAGACGGGGCATGTGGAAGGAACTGAGCTGCTACAGACACTTCTCTGGCATCGGAGAGGGGGCAGGTCTGTGCACAAAGCAGAGGGGGCTCCCAGGAGCAGGCTCGGGGAGCCTGCGGGACACTGTGCACAGTGCATGGCCATTTCCAGGGGCCCCAGGCAGGAGCAGGCCCAGGAGCCTTCCCCACCTGCATTTTTGTTCTCCTCACCTTCCCTCCAGACCCAGACCCCTGGGAGCCTTACGCAGACACCAGGGCTCAGCCAACCTCTCGGAAAGCTCCCTTTTCCCACTTAGAAGACTCAAGAGTAGAGGGTAGGGGCCAAGGTCGTTCAGAAGGTTGGGGCTCCAGGACCCCCGTTTGAAGCTTCCCAGCGGTCCTCTAGGCCCAAGGCAGACGGGCTCCCTGTGGGCCCAGCTCTGTTTCTGGGAGGAAATACCCGGGTCTGGATGAGTTCCAGGGAGAACGTTTCCGGCATTGATGTGTGGTTTGACAGTCAGAAATAACCCAGGCATCGCTTTGCATGTGATTTATACAAGTGTCTTAATTGGCATCTTGATTATATGATTGCCTGAAGTGCTGTTTTCAAGAAGGTGTATCTCTAAATAGAAAAAAAAAAGAAATCTACAGCTGTGAAGTGGGTGTGAAGCTCCCCAAGATGTATGCCTCCCCCTGTGCTTTTGCACCAACACGCCCCTCCCCCGTATTTCGATTTCTGCCCCCAATTCCACGTCTCCCCTGTGGATGGGGCACTGGGCCTGCAGCTTCTCTGTGGGTCGGTGGTGTTTTCTCTGCGACACAAACTCCAGGATACAGCCTGTGGTAGCCTGTTTACAGCTAATTATTCCAGAAATACATTTTAAAGGCAAGTTATCTTAACTTTATGTCTAATGCAATGGGGAAGATCTAAGGAAAACCTGAAAATCAGAAAACGTTCCAGAACATTCTACTTTACGCCGTCCAGAATGTGACACATGGGTTCTTTAATAATTCACTGCTTGTTAACATTAAACAACTGTTAACATGCCCAAATAATTAGTTATGCTTGCTTGACATGTTTGCATCTTTAATAATTGATGCATTTATCTTAATTACTAACAGTATTATGGTTGTAATACGCATCTTTTTTCCATCTTAAAATTTTAACAAAAACTGACTTTTTGCCAAAAATGATTATGCTCTAAGTTTTAATTACTCATTGTAATTAAATTGCGAGCTGCAGTATTTTACTAAAATATCTTCCACCAAAATATTTAATGGAAAAGAGGTAATTTGTTGTTGATGCAGTTAGTAAATATTTCATAAGTCTGATATTACCCTTTCAGCCTCGATATAAAATAACATAGCTTTCAAGGTACGGCTCCATTTACAAGTCCTCCGTAGCTAAGAATTGTCTGTCATTTCCACCCAAAATGTCCCCCTCGGCCCCAAGCCTGCTAAAGTCTGATGTGTGAGAGTTTTCCGTCACCAGCCAGGCCCGTCTGAACCTCAGCCTGTCACAGGACGTGTGGAGGGTGGACCGGAAATGGTGGCAGGCCAGTGTGCACGCTTTTCCTCCCTCTCCTTCCCTCAGCCCCGTTTGCCCCAGTGAGCCCTGAAGAGTGGTGCTGGGTGACACTTATCGAAATGTTGGGGTGCCATTGTTATTAAAATGTCTGTGTGTGAGGAGCCTGCACACTGGCCACGGGCCAGGCTTTGTCAGGCTGCCACCCACACAATGGAAGCTCACTGCTTAACACCCACCACTGGAGAGAACAGTACCCAGGAAAGACCTGGAAGGTGATGATTTTACAAGTGAGGAAACTGAGGCTCGCAGGCCTTTCTTGGGCTCAGGCTCATGCAAAGGGACTGAGGTATGAAAGAACTTAGGTCTCCAGATGGAGAGTCCAGGTCTGTGTCACTACCCCTGGGGACCCTCCCTTAGACCTGTGGTCACTACCCCTGGGGACCCTCCCTTAGACCTGTGGTCACTACCCCTGGGGACCCTCCCTTAGACCTGTGGTCACTACCCCTGGGGACCCTCCCTTAGACCTGTGGTCACTACCCCTGGGGACCCTCCCTTAGACCTGTGGTCACTACCCCTGGGGACCCTCCCTTAGACCTGTGGTCACTACCCCTGGGGACCCTCCCTTAGACCTGTGGTCACTACCCCTGGGGACCCTCCCTTAGACCTGTGGTCACTACCCCTGGGGACCCTCCCTTAGACCTGTGGTCACTACCCCTGGGGACCCTCCCTTAGACCTGTGGTCACTACCCCTGGGGACCCTCCCTTAGACCTGTGGTCACTACCCCTGGGGACCCTCCCTTAGACCTCAGTGGCACTTAGGATTCCTCAAGGCTTCTGTGCTGGGGAAGATGACTGTCATCGCACATGCTCAGTCCCGTGGAAGCATTTGGGTGATGGGTCAGGAGAAGTCACTGCTTGATGACAGGGCTGCTAGCTGGGGCCCCATTCATTTGGGTTGATTCCTCCCCTCCCCCAAACACCGGGGGCTCACCTGGCTGGAGGCATCAGGGAGTCAAGTGGTTGGGCTTTGGGAGAAGCCTCAACTTGTCCCCTTGGTTGCAAGTCACTTTTGTAAGTCATTGGAGGCTTTCCAGATGCAAATGGAGCAGTTAGGGGCCTTTTGGGGACTGACAAACAGGTCCAGGGGATAGCTGAGCTGGCAGGAGGCCTGGCCAGCCTCAGACCTGGCACCCTGAATACACACAGTTGTTTTCTTTGTCCCTGAAACTGCCTGACTTCTCGGCCCGAGAGAGGGCCAGGTCCAGGGGATGTCTACAGTGCTAGAGCATATGGAGAATGTCTCCTTCTCACCGTCTAACTCCTCAGTTAAGATGGTTCCGTGACAAGCACCAGAGTCTTGACCTGCACGGTTTTAGAGTGAATGTGAATCATTCTAAGAAACCCGGCCGAGCTGCAGGAGGCGAGGTGGGACCCTGCATTCACAGCACAGTCATCTTGTCGGGGACACTGGTTCTTTCCAGCCCCCCTCCACCACCCTCACACTGGCTTCATCACAAGCCTGGCCCCTGGGTCCCAGGAGGCTGCAGCCGTCACCCCCAGACACGCGGGGCAGAGGAGCAGGTGGGGCCACCTCTCTGTGCCTTCCCCTTAGGAACGAGGACACCTTCCCAGAGGGCACAGCAGACTCCCACTCCCATCCCAGTTTGGGGTCCAGTGCTTCCTCCTGGAGCAGCTGCTGGCAAGTGGGGCGAGATGACCAGGAGTGGCTGAGACGTGTCATCCAGAGGTGGACTTGCCACTGGGAGCCCACCATGTACCCAGTGTGCTTCCGGCCAGGGCTGCCCTGCCCCACTGCCAGGAGCTGTGCCCCTTCTGCAGGCCTGGTACCGTGCAGGGCAACCCAGGGAAGGGACAATGAAGAGACGCAGACTGTCCTGAGAGGGGTTCGGGTACTAGGGACACGAGATGTGTTCACAGGAAAAAACAAAACAACTACATGGAAGCCTACTGCCATTGCTCAGGAAAATAAGTAACAAATGCTCGACTCAGCACAATTCACCAGGAAATTTCTAAACATCTCTGCACAAAGATATGCTTTGGATGTTATAGAGGAGAAAAAATAACATAAAAATGCATTCTTCCTATTAAAGAGGTTAGCTGAGGAGACAAGATATGCATAAAGGGAGCTGCCTTTGTCTTCCCTCACGCCAGGCAGAGGTAGGCAGGCCCTCGGCTGGTTTAAGGAGTATTTATGGGGAGTCATTTCCCAGCTTCTGGGGGCCTTTGCATAGCTAAGAGAGAGGCCATTAAGAGGCTTCTGTCGGTTGAGAAGCTTTTCACTCTAAGTAACAGAGAACCAGATTAATGGTGCCCACCGTCAGGACGTTTATTGTTAAGAAGTCTCCAGGTTGGCAGTCAGCTCAGCAAGGTAATCAGGATTTCAGGATTTTTCCATCTTTGGATTGTTGGATTTTTGTGTCTCTTGCCTCATGATGACAATATGGCCATCGCAGTTCCAGGCATCTGGTCTGTGTTCCCAGCAGGCAGGAGGGCGGCGCCCTGCTGGCACTCCCTTTGGTACCTGTCCTTGTGTTGTACTGAAGCAAACGTGCGTTTCTCAGAAGTCAACCAGCAGGTCTCCCTATGTCTTACTGGCCAGAACTGGGCCTTTCGGGACCCCTGTGTGCAGAGGGGCTTGGAAAGCTATATTGAGTGATGGGAAGGCGAGGGTGTGTGAGGGCCTGGAGTCTTGCCCGTCGACAGGGACGTCCATGGGACTTGGGCTCTGCCACGTGTCTTCTTACACTGGCAGGAAGTCCAGAGGGGGTGAGAGTGAGAGCAGACCATGAAGGCGGGGGCCAGCAGTGCCATTCAGGGCAGTGCGACTCACTGACTTCACTGGAAGAGTTTTTCTGCAGATTATCAGGAATTGGGCCAAGGTTTCTGCCTCATTCTTTAGACTGCACTGGCTTGAGAATGGATGTTGGTGTGTGTGTGTGTGTGTGTGTGTGTGTGTGTGTGTGAACCCACTGTACAACTGGCAGAACCAGATCAAAACAAAAGAGAGCAAGCCCCAACTCGCTCCGTCCCAGCGCTGGGGAGGTCCTTGCGCTCCTTGCTGACGGAGCCCTGCCTCCCTCCACCCTTCCCTGTCCTTGCTGTGAGCACAGGGGAGAAGCCGTGGAGGGTGAGTGATCAAAGCAGGCCAGGGACGCAGTCTGGAGCCCGGTCTTTCCCAGCACGTGGTGGAGAAAGCCGAACCTTGACCCAAAGTGAGGCTGAGGCTCAGACCTGACACGTGGCCACGACCCAACAACACAAGGCCTGTGTGGCCTGCATCTGGCACCTCCACTCCCAGGACAAAGCCCAGAGTCGCTGACTTAGTGCTCAGAGCCCTCCGTGATCTCAGCCGACAGGGACAGTCCCCGTCTCCACGCCAGCCTCACCCCGTCACCTGGGCGTCCGTGCCTGCTACATTCTCATGCCACTGCCAGTGTCCGCGCTCCTTCTGGTCTACCTGACCTCTGTTAGGCCAGTTCACCTCTCAGAGCCCTGCTGGCTCCTCTCCTCCCACGGAGTGCTCTGGGCCGGGGCCGGGTGTGCTGGAGCCCCTCACCCTGCAGCGTCACAGGCAACCTGGTGCGAGCTGCCAGCTGGCCACTCGGGTGCCTGTCTCCTGCACACCAGGTCTGGGAGAGGCTGCAGTGTGGCCCTACTGTGGGACAGGGAGCCCTTTGTCACGACAGGAAGGGACACAGACACTGGCTCAGACTGCTGGGGTTTGACTTCTGGCCCCGCCGACTATTAGCTGTGTGACCTTGGTAAGTTATTTAGCCTCTCTGAGCCTGTTTCCTCATCTGTAAAATGGGAAGAACAACAGCACTTACTTTATGATGTCATTATAAGAATTAAATGAACGAATATATTCCAAACACTTAGAACAGGGTGTGCAAATAGTTGGGGATATATAAGTATTACTGCATGACTAGCCTGTCACCTTGGGGAGGAAACTTTTGTCACATGTCCTTTACCTTCCTAGCGAATTCCTTGAGTTTCCACATGAACAGAAGGAAGCCTGTGTCTCCGTCTCAAGCTTCCCCCATCGTGTTAATGACCAAGGAGCTGCAAGGACCATTCCAGCCCCCTACCCAGGCCAGGAATGGCTTGGAGTGTGGGCTGGTCCCCAAAAGCATCTGGTTGTGCTTCTGACCAGGTCACCTGCTCTGCTGGCCTCTGCTGCAGGGAGGGAGGCCTTCTTGGGCCAGGTCTCTGGGTGCGGCTCCACACTACTGCCCCCTATTCTCAGACCAGCTTGGCCCCTGCTCTGTGAAGCACAGCGCCCGCTGTGTCAGGAGAGCTGGCCCAGGGAGCTCCCTGCCTCAGTGTCCCCCTGATGCAGAGCCAGGTCTTCCTGCTGAGCTAGCCTCAAGCCCTCCCCCACATTTGTGCGCATTTCCCTTCCGGGACCTGGGTGTCCTTTCTACCCACAGGCCGTGGTACACCAATGCTCAAGGTGAAGGCAGTGGGTTATGTTTTCCTCTGAAAATTAGTAGCTTGTGCTCGGTCAGTGGTTTTGGAAAATTACTTTAATCAGTGGGAACCTCAAGGAAGGATTCCGCTGGAATCCAGCCATGTCAGATAGGTTTCCCCAGAACCGTGATGATTGGAGCAGGACAGGTGTGGGTGGGATGACAGGGAGGACATCTGCTCCGGGCCCCCTCCCCCCACCCACGGGGAGGACGATCAGAGCGGGCAGCAGGAAGCGGACCCTGAGCCCAGGGTCTGTGTGCGTGGACTCGGGGCCACTGGGCAGGCAGTAAGAACAGGAGAGGAGGCACAAGGGGGGGAGGGGGGAAGGAGGGAGGGCCAGGGGGAGATGTCCCGGACTTGGGGGAGCCGGGATGCAGGATCCTGGGGCTCCAGGCAAGGGGCTACGGCTTCACCCCCTGTTGGCCTTGGCATAAGGATGACCCCACCCCACCCTGTCGGGGGAGGTGAGAAGTACCCAGCCCTGTCACACCCAGGGTGGAGGAAGCGCAGTCCGGTCCCCCCAGGCTGTCCTCCCTAAATGAGCTATCCGGAGGGAGCTGGCAGTCAGGGACACACAGGCATGATAAAATGGGGTCCGCGAGGGGCACCATGTCTTTGTGGGAACCGAAGCGGCAGCTGCAGAGAGCAGGGCCCGGGAGGGAGGGGGGTCCTCCTGGAGCCAGCGCCTCCTTCCCGTGGCCCCGACCCCAGACCGCGGGGTGCGGAGGAAGGGGGTGTGCAGAGCTCCCGCAGAGCACTTTCTCACGAATGTGCTTTTCTTTCAGACTTTATGGTTAATTTATTTATCTGAACACTCGGGAAGGGAAGAAAAGTACCATTTTATGAGTCCAGGACCAAATCAAAAACAATAGCACACTTAGGTGCCCTAATTTTTCTATGCCCAGCGATTTATTCCTCTTTACTATATCTGACAGCAGTCAACAAACACCAAATGGGCGGCCAGCACTCTCAGCACATAATGGCCTGTGCTGTGGCCCAGAGCGGGGTGTTTTCCCCGCGGCAGCGCTCAGACTGGCCACCCTGATCCCAGAAAGGAGCAGTTGCTCCCAGCGGCCAGGGCAGTGGGCGGGGCTCCCCTCGGAGGGATGCTGAATCTAGAGTGTGGGGGCCTCTTGGGGCGTCAGGGCTTGGCCGGTGGGGTGCTGTGTGAGGGTGCCAGTGTGCTGGGGACAGTGGGCAGGGAAGCGTGAGGTGCAAGCAGACTGCCAGCAGCCTCCTGAGAACCTGCAGCCGGGAGAGGCCTGTTGTGGCGTGGGGCTGAGCGCTGTGAGACTGTCAAAGCTCTCGTCCTGTCGGACAGGGTCTGGCCTTACCCAACTGGCCGCTGGGGCCGTCGTTTGGACCGCCTTATACCCAGGTGCTCAGCGTGGGACTCTCCTGGAGGCCATAGGTACACTCCTATTTAGTGCCCCTTTGTTCCAATCCACAGCAGCTCCTGCTGGGATCCCAGCCCCCACCACATGTCTCCCTTGGGTGTCTTGGCAACTTCCCAGGGTAATGGCATCTCCGGGGTTCCTGCCCCTGCCTGTGGCTCCTGCTGGTGGTGCCTGACCCACAGGGAAGCTGCCGCTCTGCCCGTTGACTCAGAGACCAGAAAGCTCAGAGATCACCTACCTCCCAGAGCTGACTCTGCGCTGGCCACCAGGCAGGAGTGCAGAATGGGCCCTTCCATTAATCACCTCCAGCACTCTGAGACCAGGATGTCAATCTGGGAAGACTACACTGAAGGCTTGGGAAAGCGCCAAGGAACAGAGATCTGGAACAGAGACAGGTGTGGCTGCCCCCGGAACCCTCAGGTCTAGGTCTGACCTTGCGAGGTTCCTCCATGTGTCAGGGGCACTGTCCAAACAAGGGCCTCCATTGGGCTGGAATCCAGACCCAGCCGGCAACGAGGCCTGGGGAGCCTGAGGCCAGTGCTGGTAGTGTCTCTTCCCTGACTCCCTCTGCTGTGATGGCGACAGCTAGTCCAGTTCTTTCAGGGGACACTGTCCCACCTCCACACTCCTTGAATATGGCCACATGCAATCAATAGCAAGAGAGAGGCAGAGTCCTGTCGGAGACTGCACTGTTTGGATTGACCTGACCCACGCTGAGTCATCCATAGCACAGGTCAGGCTCGGCCTTGCCCTGCCTGGTGTTGGGGGGGCTCGTTGGCCTTCTCCTCACTGTAGTTGGAGGGCACTCAACTAGGACCCACTGCGACTGCTCTTCCTCAACACTCAGCCATTTGTAGGTGCTTTCCCATCTAAATCCAAAAATATAAAAGCCGTGCTTTCCCTTCGGAGTGACGCTACTGGAGAGCCGGTGCTGGATCCAGCTCATAAGCAGTTTTCTTCCTGACCAAACCCTGAGCGCTCTCGGACCCAGCAGGGTTGCTAAAAAGCTTGGCCAAAAGAACATATGTGCCTCGGACAGGCACTCCTCGGCATGTCAAGGAAGGGACTTTGCTGGCTGTGTCCCCGGGACCCTCAGGAGGACAGGTTCTCAGAACTACTCTGGGTCTGGCGTTCATGAAGCCCTAGACGCCGAAGATACAACGTTAATGGTCTCCACTAATTCATGGTCTGCCTTTCTGCATGTAAAAAGAGAACCCTTCCTTCTCGTGACACCTCCATTTACTCAGAATTAGCATGTAAAACCCTAAATTAGGCATTCTGCACTCGGGTTCTGACAGAGCCATTACTTTTTATGCTGAGAGAGTTGAGTTAATTTTAAGTTATTGAGGCCCAGCACCTGAGTGAAGCAAGCATCTTCAAACATATCTGGCATCTGTGGGCTCCGTAAAGCAGGAGCACAAACTGGATTAAAATCCATTTCCCCTCTGCTGGCCAGATGCATAAATACGGTTTGGCCGAGAGATACCTCGTGTTGCCATTAATTTTGCAAGAGCAGGTTTTCTGCAGAAACAGGGCAGGCTCTATCCCTCAGGTAAACAGAGGCTAACACACAGGTTAAAGCTGCCTCCTGACCCAGGTAAGGAGTAGGTAGCCCCACATCATCTATTCCCTGCTCTTTACCAGCCCTGCTGCTGGGCACTTAGGCTGTGCAAAACGACAAAAATTACATTATAGGCACAGGACTCCAGTCAAGATGGCAGAGTGGGTAAATGCTGTGCCCACCTCTTCTCACAACCAAAGCAAAATTACAACTAAACTATAGAACAACCATCACTGAGAAACATCTGAAGTCTAGCTGAACAGAAGCCCTACCTCTAAGGACATGCAGAAGACACCACCTGAGACTGGTAGGAGGGGCAGAGATGCAAAATGGGCTGGTCCCACACTCACATGTGGCAGTTAAAAATTGGGAGGGATATCTCAGCTGTGGAGCTTCCCCCTGAGAAGTGAGGGGTTCCAGCCCCACATCAGGCTCCCCAGCCTAGGGTTCCAGTGCCAGGGAGAGAAGTCCCCATAACTTCTGGCTATGAAAAGCAGTGGAGATTGTGGTTGAGTGAGATGAGGGCAGCTGCACTCGCAGGGCCACACGTGAACTTACTTGTTGATGGACTCACTCACTCTGAGCTCCAGCTCTGAGGCAGCAGTTTGAAGGCACCAGCAAAATAAGGTGGAGAGCTGAGTTGTGTGGTTTTAGAGCGAAGGCTGGAAGGACAGCTTTCTTCCAGACAGAAGTACTGGCAAAGGGCACCCTCCCTTTCTTGAGCCGTGCCTCCTCCCAGCACGCTGACACAGGCGGCTGCCCTGTCTGAGTCCCCATCAGCCTGGCTAACACCTTTCACACTGCTCTGGTGATTCCCTGAGACCCCACCCCACCCAATTTATAGGCCCGCTCAAGCCACTCCCAGTGGCTTTTCTACACAAATGTCCTGTCTTGTTAATGCTTCCGACTTTCCTAAAATCTCTCCAAGGTTCACTAACCCCAAAAAGCAGCGTCTGGCCTTGGCCTGTCCCGTGCCTCTGGCTCAGCAGGCCTATGCTTGGCACAAATAGCAACCAGCTTCAGTTCACAACATAATTACTCCCAGATGCCTCCAAGCCCAGCACAGGTAGCTCCCAACTCCAGATCACTTTGTAGCTCCTATCAGGTGGCCTCGGCTAGGGCATGGGCAATGGCTCCTCCAAAGAAGCCCCAGAACCAATACACTTGGTGGTCAGCTTCAGAGAACACCAGAGCACCACCCAATTAAAGCAAATGACACCCCCAAAGGGCACACTGTCCAGACAGCAGAGCCCACTGAAGCAAATCCTGCTCTGTAGGCTCAGCCCCTGCACAACGGCCTCCACTGCAGTCATGGCCAGTCCTCACAACCAATCAGCCCGGGCGTCAGTCCCTCCTACAGATGTGCTAACAGCAACCAAGGCTCAACTACAACAGGAGGGCACACTCAGCCCACACAAGGCACACACCTGGAGCACTCAGCTCAGGTGACCAGGGAGACGGTGCCACTGGGTGCAAAGGACACCTACTACCGTGTTTCCCCGAAATAAGACTGAGCTGGACAATCAGCTCTAATGTGTCTTTTGGAGCAAAACTTAAAATAAGACCCAGTCTTATAATAAAATAAGACCAGGTTTTTAATATAATATAATATAATATAATATAATATAATGTAATGTAATGTAATGTAATGTAATGTAACGTAACATAACATAACATAATTATAATATAATACCAGGTCTTATATTAATTTTTGCTCCAAAAGACACATTAGAACTGATTGTCCAGCTAGGTCTTATTTTCAGGGAAACACGGTACATAATGACACTTTGCCAAGACTGGGACACATAGCAAGTCTACCTACTATGTAGAAACAAACACAGGGAGGCAGCCAAAATGAGGAGACAAAGAAACATGTCCCAGAAACAGAACTAAACAAAATGGAGACAAGCAACCTACCAGACACAGAGTTCAAAACACTGGCTATGAGGAAGCCCAGTGACCTCAGTGAGAACTTCAACAAAGAGATAAGAAACATAAAAAAGGAGATTGAGAACATAAAAAAGAACCAGTCAGAAATAAAGAATACAGTAATTGAAATAAAGAATACAATAGAGGGGATCAACAGTAGATTTGATGAAGCAGAGGGTCAAATCGGTGATTTGGAAGATAAGGTAACAGAAGACACCCATGCAGAACAGAAAAGAAAAAAAAAGAATTAAAAAAGATGAGGATAGTTTGAGAGACCTCTGGGACAATATCAAGTGTACCAGCATTTGCATCATAGGGGCACCAGAAGGAGAAGAGAGAGCAAGGGATTGAGAACCTATGTGAAGAAATAATAACTGAAAACTTTCCTAATTGGCAAAGGAAATAGATATATAAGCCTAGAAAGTGCAGAGTCCCAAACAAGATGAACCTAAAGAAGCCCACATGAAAGCACATCATAATTAAATTGCCGAAAGTTAAAGACAGACAGAATCTTAAAAGCAGCAAGAGAAAGGCCGTTAGTTACCTACAAGGGAGCTCCCAGCCAGTAGGGTGCAAAGTAGCCCCTCTCTGAGGGGGGACACATTCCCAGAGCACCCACTCTGCCGGGACATCTGCTCCCAGGAGAGCTCTCTCCTTTCCCAGCAGCCCATGTTTTCCCCAGGAAACCCGCATTCTCCTTGATCCCCCTCCCCCACCATTGCCAGGGAGCAACACTCCTAGTAGCCTGCCCACCCTGTCCCCAATGTCATTTAAGGTAGCATGTGTGACTGCTCTGACCAGGTGCTAAACAGTTCTGATTTTGCAAATGATCACACCACTGATATTTACTGCTAATTGGATTGTCTGCGATATGTGAGCTACTCTCCAAGCAAATCTAACAAATACGTCGATGCTATCTGTCAGGGCTGCCAACGTGTCACTGGCAGCTTGACTTCAGGCCACCTTAATGTACATTCTCGTAAGCAGAGCTCCTCTGGCCTGAGTGGAGGGTCCAGTGCCCTCTGAGCACTGGGGATTCGGGCTGAAGGGGATTACTGGGACTGCTGTCTGTGCTGGAGCCTGGAGCGTCCAGACTGAGGCCTGTGGGGCCGGTGCAGACTGCCTGGAGCTGTGCAGAGCCTCCTCCCATCGACTTCCAGCCTGAACTTGAACTGAATCCAGGAGCAATTGGGTTGGAGCAAGAGACAGCTGGCTGCCTGTGCCTTGGGCTGCAGCTCCTGGGAGAGGCAAGCCAGCGACCTGGAGGGCCAAGCCCGGTCTCGCCCTCTGTGAAACAGAAAACAGCCAGCACATGGCCAAAACGCCTGTGGGTCTTCGCTCTTGACCTTGGTTATGGGAGGAACCCACAGTGCCCACTGCGCCTGTCCCAGGATGACCACAGCCCAGCTCAGCTCAGATGGCAAAGGCCGCCTGGCCGCCCCATGCTGAAAGGACTCACATCCATCTGCCGGAAGCAGGCAGCGGCACCAACAAGTGTCGTGTTCAGTTTTAAAATGCCACAAATAACAGATTTATAGATTTTTCTAAATACATTATTTTAGCTTGACAGCATTAATCATTCATGCTTCCTTCTTTCATTTTTCTACCTGCAATGGATTATTGAAACAGAAAATAACAACGAGAAAGGCTAGCAGCAGTATCAAAATGTCAAGTTTGTACTTAGAGTTGTATGGGCCCAGACAGGGTCAAGGGCCCCAATTATTTGTGTGTGTACACAGTGGTACGACACGAAAGGTTATGTCACCTACAGCTATTCTCCTGCAGATTTAAATAGGACTGATATTCAGCTGTGCAGGGAGCTGCTGACGTGGAACCGAGAATTGTAGCGAACTGCTGACTCCGGTGTCAGAACCTAAGATATGAGCGGGCGTGCGCGAGGTGTAGCTCTGGGCAACACCACACACCATGCGCAGAGCCGCCAGTCACTTCGGTCATTCCTGACCTGCTCCTCGTCACTTAAGGCGGAGAGTAAAGTCACAGTGCCAGGCGAGGGGCAGAATGTTGGGCCTGGGTGCTTTCCGAGATGCCGTCGGGAGAGCAAGATGGGGCACAGCAATCACGCCGAAAAGGCACCTGGGCACTCATGTGGGTCTGAAAGGCCGTCCCTGGTGCCCCTGGGCTGGTGGTGTTGGAAGGAGGGCTGTTCCGCAGGTTCTGAAAGTCCCTGTCCCCTGTTGGAATATAGCCATTGTGTGGGGACATCTGTAGGAACAATCTGCCACTTGGTCAGTAAGCACGGAGCTAACTTCTTTTTTTCAGTTAATGAGTCACGACCCCATGTCTTGCTTATAGCTATTCAATGAATATTTGCGGTCGGTAGATGGATGAGATTGTACCTGGCAACAATGCATTAGATTCTGCAATGTCCCGTCACAGACAACTCCACAGATCATTTGACCCCACCACCGCCAGTCGAGGTCTGTTCCAGCCAGACAATAGTGCGAGACCTGAGATGAAGGAGTTGTGAAGTCACTCAGTTGTTGAGGAGAGAGAGCGCTCCACACCACTATTCAGGTTTCCTTACCCATGTGCTGGGCGTACCTTGGGAGGATGGCCCACTGACCCCACCTCAGGGGCAGTGAATCTGACGAGGGTAATGACTGCTGGGAAGGACCACATGCTGGCCCTGGTTTTTCCACCACTTGGGAATTTGGGGAGCAGTTGGTTGCATTAGTCAACGTTTTATTGCCCAGGTTGCCAACGGGGCAGAACCCAGAAGGCAGTTATTCCCAATACCAATGTAGTTTGTGCTGCCACAGAAATGCCACCTCTGGTAGACAGGGGTACTGACAAGGTGACGTCACAGACCTCAGACCGTCTAGTAAGTCCTGATCCAGGCACCATCCTATCTCTCCACGGTTCTCACGCCTTCTCCAACTTCCCACACTCCAGCCCAGCTGCTCTCCTCTGGTGCTGGGGAATACATTCCACACTTTTTATTCTTTTCATTTAAGATTTTTATTAAAATATAACTAGCATACAATATTATATTAATTTCAGGTGTACAGCATAGTGGTTAGACATTTATGTAATTTAAGAAGTGATCCCCCTGACTACTCTAGCAGCCACCTGGCACTATACATAGTTATTACCATATTAGTGACTATATTTCCTGTGCTTTACATCCCCATAGCTATTTTGTACCTACTAATATGTACTTCTTAATCCCTTCCCCTTTTTCACCCTGTCCTCCAACCCCCCAACCCCCAACTCCCCTCCCATCTATCACCCCGATTAATCTAGCACCCATCTGACACCATGCATAGTTATTACAATATTATTGACTATGTTCCTTATGCTGTACCCTACATCCCCATGACTACTGTGTAACAACCCATTTGTACTTTATAATCCCTTTCCTTTTTCACTCAGCCCCCCAACTCCCCTCCCATCTGGCAATGTTCTCTGTTATCTATGAGTTGGTTTCTGTTTTGTTTGTTTATTTTGTTCTTTAGATTCCACCTGGAAGTGGAATCACATTGCGTCATCTGTCTCTGTCTGACACTCCACTCAGCACAATACCCTCCAGGTCCATCCATGTCACCACAGATGGTGAGAACCATTCTTCCGTTGACCGACACCCAGGCTGCCTCCACATCTTGGCCACTGTAAACAATGCTGCAGTGAACATATGGGTGCACACGTCCCTCAAAGTAACATTTTTGGCTTTTTCTGATAAATACCAAGAAGTGGGATTCTGGGTCCTTCACTGTCTTCACTGGGGGAGGTGGCAATGTCCTGAACTCAGCAGTGATTGGTAAACAACTCTGAACACCCTGACACACTACACTGTGTACTTTACAGGATGTATTTTATGTAATGTGAATTATACATCAGAAAACAAAATGGATGATGAGAGCCGGGGACAAACGCACTGCTCGCCCCGCCCTCTGTCCTCTCTTCTGAACAGCTCACTGACTCGTCTTGCTCCCTAGTCACCATGGAGGAATGCCGCCCACAGCCCTTGTGTTGGTGCTGCTTCGCATCAGGCCAGTGACACCGAGACTGGGAACTCTTGGTCCCAATTCCAAACTTCTCCGAAAGGAGCTAATTAGCCCAGATTGCATCAAGTTCTCACTTCTGGGCCACTCCACTACAGCTGGGAGTGCGAGGGAGGAGGGCTGGGTAATCTGTCTTCTCAGTGAAGTCATGTAGAGCGAGAGAAGGAGGGGTCAGAAAGCAGGTGGACGGGTGGACCACCCAATATAGGGACCATCCAGCATCAATACTGATCTTTCAATATATGGCTAAAGTGTTCACACCTGTGATATGGACACAGCTAGAGGTAGAGGTGGAGGTAGAGCTGGAGACAGAAACAGAGATGGAGATGGAAGTGGAAGTGGAGACGGAGACAGAGGTTGAGATAGAGGGAAAGATACCATAGAGATCGAGACAGAGGCAGACACATAGATATTACTTTCACCTCCTCCAATACCATTTAGCTACACTTTTCTACCTGGCAATTGTCTCTGTCTTTCCCTGATTTTTTTTCTGTAAGTCTTATCTTCTCAATTATACGAGGTGTGATCAAAAACTACAATGAATGTTTAAATTAAAAAAAAAATTACAGCAAAATACATATTGCCATTAATCCCCCTTGCTTCAAATACACATACCATTGTTCTTCCCACTTTCTAAAGCAGTCCTGGACGTCCTCTTCCGTGAGTGTCTTTAGTTGTGCTGTCCTGGCTGCCTCGATGTCCTGAATCAATTCAGAACTTTACTTTTCATGGTCATTTTGACTTTGGGGAAAAGCCAGCAGTTGCATGGTGCCAGGTCCAGTGAATAAGGTGGATAAGGACACACAACAATGTTTTTATTTGACAGAAATTGCCGTGTACCAGAAGCGATGTGTGACATGGAGCCTTTCCGTTGCGATCACAAAATACGGTGAATTCTGCTGCTGAGTGCCATCCAATGGAAAGGCAGGGGTCTTCAATACGGGAAGCAGCACGTTGAACCTTAGTAACGGTGGGTGACAAGTTTCAACTTGTTCAGTGCAGGCAGTCGGGTGTGAGCTACGGTTGAGAGAAGGTGTTTTTCACAGTGTGCCGTAAATCTTCCTCCATCACGACAACACTCCATGTCACACATCGCTTCTGATATAGGGCAATATCTTCTGTCAAATAAAAACATTACGGTGTGTCCTCATCCACCTTTTCCTCCAGATCTGGCACTCTGCGACTTCTGGCTCTTCCCCAAAGTCAAAATGATTCAGGACATCGAGGCAGCCACGACAGTGCAACTAAAGTCACTCATGAGAGAGGACTTCCAGAACTGCTTCAGAAAGTGGCAGGAACGATGGGATGAGTGTGTTTTAAGTGAGGGGGGACTATTCTGAGGGGGATTAGTGGCAATGTGCCTTTGACTGTAGCATTTTTAAAAAAACATTCACTGTATTGTTTGATCACTCCTCATTTTGTACATCTGAAACCAATAAAAAACAAACAAAACAAAACAAAAGAACTTTCCCAGGTACCAGGGCCACTGTCTTCTTTGTGCCCTCCCTTGCCTTTGCACCTCCATAGCACCAGGCACAGCCCTGTTCACTAGAACTTAGTGTGGGGGGTGAGGTTCCATCTGGGCCTGGAGCCAGATTTGGCGTAAGCTGACGCAACTTGGGAGGCTGCCTTTAGGAGTATGCTACACACACAAAATTTGGATTAGAAATTAATACTTAGAAGGAGAAAAGAAAGCACCTAAAAATACGTTTGAAAAAGCTGAAAAAAGCCACAAATATCTCAGAAAACAGAATATTTTATTAGTCAATTAATTTTTATTAACATTCTGACACAAGTGTGCAGCACACTTTTTCTCCGACCATTTGTTTGTCTGCATCCTCTTTGATCAACAACTTTATAATGTCATCTCTCGCGTGAGCTTACAGGGTCCCCCTCCCGCATGAATAAAACACGCATATTCACACATAGATGAATCTGCTGACTGACGTCGTGCTACAGATCCATGCCTGACAAACATACGAAGTCTTGTGCATTCTGTTTTTCTTATTCCTCATCTAAAAGGAAAAAGAAGTGTGGTATATTCCTAATAGCATGCTTTATGTTAAATATATTCCTGATGGGAGAGGACTTCCGTTTCGACTAGGCATCAAGAATAACTGATCCTAGGTGAATAATTTTACATATCTGATGACTGGAAGAATTTCCACAGAAGAGGTTTGTCTCCAAAGTCCTCAGCCTTGTGACGCCTTCACAGTCCATACTTCTTGTGGAGGAGCCACTGGCCTACACATGTCTCAGTAGGCACTCAGGCCCTGCTGTTCCATGGCTTGTGTGGGGTAGGTTGGTGCAGAAGGCAAGAGGAGTCTTCTCCACCCATGTGATTCCTGCAAGCCCTCAGTATGGCGACTGTGCAGCCACACCCGGAAGGAACTGGACACACATGAAAATATCCCTCTAAACTCAGGGCGAATGTGTCCTCACTCGGCTTTCTTAACCAGACCCCAGAGCTGCCGAGGGCCACTCACTCCAACCTACACAAGAGGACTTAGGGCACAGGGCTGTCAAAGTGTTCTCCACCGATGGCGGCGGGAACTGTAAAATCTTCAAAAGCCCTGTGACCACAAAGTCACATTCTCAAGGCCCGTGTCAGGTTTCTGAAGGAGCCTGTGCAGCTAAGGGGCCCTGGAGGTGAAACCCCATGCAGTGGCAGTGACGCTGGGTGGGAGAAGGGAGGGGTGGGAGCAGTTGTGGGACGGGCTGCAATGGGGCATGTCTTTTACTTTCTTCTCAAATGGAGTCACAGGTGGTGGTTAAAACCCGACAGCCATGGGTGTCAGCCCCTCCCAGAAGCACAGTGTCTGCAGTCGGAGGGGGGCCCTGTCTCTTGGCTCTCAGCTCATGTCCATGTCTCTCCTTGACCGTAAGCCTAGCAGGTCCCCAGCAAACACCTGCTTGGGGAGCGGATGGAGGGTGTAATGGGTGAGTCCACCCCTCTTGATGTGAGGGCCTAACAAGATAATGGGTATACATGTGTTTCGTAAACAGCAAGTTGCTGTACCCAAAATAGGTGGAACAAAAGGTCCAGTTCACTTAAGACGCTCCCTGTCCCACAGACGGGATACTCGGTAATGCTTTTGGAAAACATCCTCTCACAGACCACATCAAGTAGACAGAGGCACTCCTTTTCAAGGGACTTTAAGACTATCACTGACCCACGTGGTCCTCTGCCGTCAGGACTATGTGAAGAGCGGGACGGAGAAACCCCACAGCCGTAGCTCAGCTTTTATACAATGTCGGTGTTGTCAAAGGTGAACCACCCATGAACTGAAAATGTGCTTTGATATGTACTTAATAAAAGCAGATATTCGCCCACAGATGTCCCATTTTAAAGCGAGACTATTCTTTTTCCTTGCCTCACCACCAGCTGTCTGTCAGCCTTGGTCCCTCATTCTGGCCGGGGTTTTTATTTAAGGGTGACTTAGTAAAATAACTCTATGGAAGCAGTGAGTCAGCCACGCATGGGAATCGCCTTCTCAGACACTGTGCAAATGACCAGAGCTCCTTCTGAGAGGCTCATGTGGAAAGAGGGCATCTTCTCATTGGCTTCAGGCCCGGCTGAACTTAGGGCCACAGGTGGTGGGACCTGCTCTGGGTCTCCTCCCAGCTCAGCTCTGCCCCCATGGTGGCCAGGCATTGACCAAAGCTCCAGAGCCCCATCTTACTCGGTTCAAGTACTGGAAGCCAAGAGAGCTTTGTTCTCAAAAGTCACAGCAAAATCCCTGGGGTTCCTCGGCTCTGATTCACCCACAGGCCCGTGTCTGAACCCGGTGCTGTGGGTTATTTGATTGGCCAGGATGAGCTGTGAGCCTCGCTGGTGGGGAGAGGCGTGTCAGCCCCACTCTGACAACTTCACCAAGCAGGTGCTGGGCAGGGCCACGCCTCCAAAGCACCAGCCAATGGCCCTCTGTCCAACCGCCCTCCCAGACAGCTGCTCTGAGATTCACGCCAGAAGGACCAGGCTGTAGCGCCCGCGACAGCCACGCCCGAACTGTCCTTCAGGGTGGTCAGCTTGTGAGAGCAGAAGTCATCTGCCACACATTGGTCCTAATCAGTTTTCCTAAACAAAGATGACGGCCCCACATCCCCAAACCACGGAGCATGTGTACTGTGGGATTCCCAGACGGCTATTAGTTGTGGTTCTTCTGAAAGGTGGTATAAACAGATCAGTGCCAGCTGAAAGTTTTAATTAGATTTATTAATTCCAGAACGCAGTTGAAATGTGGTGAATATTGATTGTAATGGCCTCTGTTTTAAATGTAATTAATTCATGATCTACATAATTGCTCATTACCTGTCCCTTAATTATAGGGCATAAAACATTGTTTATCACTAACATAGTACTGATGGGAAGATGGGCTCTGATATCTTAAGGTTCTTGGTATCTTTGTTGAGAGCAACGAGACATTTCATTTTCTCTGGAAGGGAAGGGAGAGAGAGAAAAAGGAAGCAATGTCTCCAGTGACAACCAGTTTGCAGAGACAACCTGATAAACACGGGCATTTGCCATTCTTTTATGACTCCCTTTTCTGACAAGATAAAATAAATACTCTTTTGTGGGACTTCACAACTGCACAAGGCTAGAGCTACCGTCCAGAGAAACTGAACATTTTGAGTCTAGCTAGACCGTGTCGAGGCCCACTCGTGGGCGGTGAGGACATTCCAGCAGTTTGACAATTCCCATACAGGACCATGAAGAATTTCAGGGTCTTTCTTCATCGACTGCTTGTATCAGCAGGATACATCTTGTTTAGAACAGACAGTGTACAAGCCTGTGGCCCTTTCTGTTTTCCATGCACGATAAATCCTGGAGAGTTCATGTGCCTGGTTTTTAATGAAAAGTCCAAACCACAACACCGGAACTACATCACGTACAAAAATAACACGTTGTCAGAAAATCGGAGTCAGGTGACGTTGCAGTGGGTGTTGCTTCTGCCGGCCTTCAGGAAGCCACTTACAGAGACCGTGCACGGTGAGCAACGCTGGAGAGGAGGCTGGTGGGAGGGCGTCCGTGTGTGGCAGGAGCTCAGCACCTCCTGGTGGGAGAGTGACGGTCATATCTAGAGGAGTGTACAGCTGAGGTTATAGCAGGTGCATCGCGGGGCGTGCGAGCAAAGTGGGCAGCCACCAGGCCACCTCTGTGGGATGTTTCTGCAGGAGAACGAGTTACCTCGGGCACAGCTCTGCACCCATGTGGCTGAATGGAGGTTTGTCCCACTGTCCCCAAAGTAGGGAAGCCATGACCGCACACATATATGAAATCAGTGACTAAACATTTCTGACCGAGTGTTTTAGTTCCATCTGTGTAAGCTTCTGTGACCTTCAGTAAGCATCAGGGGAGGTTAAAGGATCAGGCTAGTGACAAAGCCAGCGAAATAAGAGCCAATCCGGGAAGAACGAAAGCCCTGTGTTCAAAGCGGGCACTGCCTCCTTTATCCCCATCGTAAGAAAGAAGCCGACAGTTTCTCTCAGCAGAAAGCCTCTCTGTCGGGCCCCACCAAGTGGTGTTGGCAAATACGAGAGGGCTCTGTGGGAGGGGCAAGTGCAGGCTTCCTGCCGGCACCCACTGGTGACCTGGTGACGGCTGCAGCCTGACATGGGGCTCATCTGGCCAGGCCCGGGGCGTGGTGCGCTCGCCGGAGCTGCACGACAGCGGGCCGCATACTGGGCGGCTTAAACACGCAAGGTGTTGCCTCCCCGATTGGAGGTGGCTTCCTAGACCAGTGTCCGGGAGACTGTCCCTTCTGAGCCTCTGTCCTCGGTTACAGATGGCTTCTTCTTCCCCACGTTGTCACATGCTCACCTCTCTGTGTGCCGGCATGCTGATTTCTTCCTTATAAGGACACCACTCATGTTGGATTCGGGTCCACCCTTAAGACCTCATTTAAATTAATTACGTCTTCAAGCCCCCAAATGCAGTCCAATTCTGAATGGCTGGGAACTTGCTCTTTGAGTGATAGACTGTCATATCAACCCCAAAGAGCCTCCCTGGCCACCTCCCCAAGAACAGGGGCATTCCTAAGTGGGGTTCCTAAGTGGGCTGCCCCAGGAGACCTCAGACAACATCTGGAGACATTTTGTGTTGTCACAGCTGGAGGGGCTGCTCCTGGCATCTAGTGGGTAAAGGTCAGAAATGCCACTTAACTCTGACATAAACAGTGCCAGTGTCTAATATGGAGGCTTTTCCTTTCTTGTCAGTTAAGCCACCTACATGGAGGAGGAAGCCTGGGGGTGAGGAGATGGCAGCAAAGCGTCCTCTGCGCAGGCTTTCCTCTAGCAAGCTGCTCTGTGCGTGTGTGACCTCAAACCACCTGACCCTGGCCACGCTGCCTCCGTGCTTCTTTGAGACCATTCTCTGCAATTCAGGGAAGATCCCCTTCCTCTTAGAGTTGTGATTGCTCTTAGGCTTTCTAGAAAGCTCCTCAAGTGTCCAGAAGGCTAATAACAAAATAGGTGAGTTTAAGTGGGACCACCCCCATGGTGGGTGTCCTGCCCACATGGCCTCATTTTCCCTCCCCTTCCATTTCCTCTTCAGCAACCCAGAGAAAGATCAAAGTGTCTGCTCCTGGCTGTGGTGTGAGGACAGCAAGGTTGTGTCCTGACAAAGGGGCAGGAAATGGAAACAGCAGGCAGTCGGGGGAATGATAGGCACACAGGGGCCTCCAGGGTTGTCAGACCCAAGCTCAGGAAGGTGAGGGGAGGCCTTGCTCCCCTAAGTGCGGGGTCTCTGCAGGCCTTTGGGACTGACACCTCCCGGCAGGCGGGGCACATGCCAGCCTACTCTCTGGGGCCCCTGTGCCAGGCCATGCTCAGGCCTCCCACCTCCTCGTCCCTTTGCTCCAGCTACCTGCTCAGCAGAGCCTGGGAAGAGAAGGCTTCGTCTTCCGACAGCATTCTGGAAGAGTCTTTGTAGCCGAGCCTGTGTCTCAGGCTGGGTTCCCTGGGAAGAGTCACAAGCAGAAGGCTTACTTGGGAGACCCCTGTGGGGAAGTGAGGAGGGCAGAGTGGGCAGAGAGAGAAGCCCACCGCATTGCCTCACAGCTGACCCACCGGTGCCCTGGGACTGGGGGGATCTCCTGAGCTGTCCAAGTCCAGGCAAGGGGGCCCGACCTTTTCAGCCCACGTTGACTGGCCTTGCTGGGGCCCGTCCACTGAGAGGGGCCAATGCCAGGGAAAGGCTAGCTGTGAGCCAGGGGCCAGGCACTGAGGCCAGCTCTGGGCACAGCCCAGCACTGACGACAGCCTTTCTCACGGCACACTCGCGAGTTAGAAGCTCAGATGGTTGCTACCAACTGGCCCTCCTATGGTCACTTCTCTAAATAATGTCAGCATCCAAGGAACGATACCAGCCTCTACTTTACTTTTCATGGAGAATTCACTTGTCACATAGCACCCTTCAGAGCCAACATAGCAAGAGGGGAGCATGTTTCACCCCGGAGGGCAGTGAGGTTGGCTGGGCCAGGAGGTGCGTGGGGGTCCGTGCACCTGCAGTGCGGGCCGTGGAAGGTGGGGGAGTGCGGGCAGGACAGCAGAGCGCAGTGCACAGGGCGGCCCTGAGTGTCACTAATGTCCCCACCGTGTGCGTCACTGGTCTGAATGGATGACTTTAGGAAGCGTGTTAGGCAGCACGCGGAGAGTGACAACTACCCGTCAGGGGTGTGTGTTTCCACCTGCGGCACCTGCTTTAAGTACTTTGTCTGAGCTGTAATTGCGTGTTATCACTACACCCCGCAAGGCAGATACTACTGTTAGCCTCCTGGTGCCTTAACTTTCCCACCCATGAAATGGGCCCACACAGCCTGTCTTGGTCCCTTACCTCGTACGGGGAGCCAGGTGTCAGCCGAGTCTGCCTGTGCTCGGGCCACAAGCTCAGCCATGGTGCCACCTTCAAAGGTGGCGTGACAGGCTGAAGGGGGCTCTGACCACGTCAGCTGTGCTGGGCTTCAGGTTCACTGCGTCCATGAGTCAGAATGGGTGGTGTGACAGGGCAACCGGAAACCGCCGTCCACTCTGCAAACCAGGAATCAGACTTCAGGAGGCCCCCCAGTGAGTGGGGGCCGACAGCGGGCCCTTCAGGAGGGGTACGCTGGCCCGTGCCGAGCACTGTAGGTTTCTCAGAAGTGAATGATGACACTGCCACTTTCTATTGTGTAAAAAGGTTGTCTGGGAAAACAGTATCATGCATTCACCTCGTGGCACCGCACTGCTTGCTCCTTCCCCAACCCTTACCACTTGGACATCTGAGGTGCAGAGAGGGGAAGCCACCTGCCTAAGGCTACACAGGTGGGTGGTTGGGTCCCCGAATTTCCACCACCGAGTGACGGTCCTATCCGGGGAGCCAACAGTTTGGGAGGGTGAGGAAAGAGGACGGGATTACTTGATTATCAGTGAAATCGATCAACACAGTCACCACTTAATTAAAAAATGTATCAAAACCTTTCTTGACAATGATCGACCTGTTACACTGGAGCAATGAAAATGCTGATTGTATTTACTGAGTCACTGCCAAGTCCGATGATTATTTTGTAATACTCTGCGATAACTTAATTGGAAATGTGTGGTAAGATGCAGGAATGATAATGCCTTTTCTTAAGAGAACTTGAGCCATAGCTGCCAGGGAGTTTATCTGATGGGTCCATTGCACATCTGTTGTCCCCTTTGTGCAATTCTGTCCCCAATGGATCTGGAGGGACCTGTCGGGAGGCGTGCCAGGGCCCATCTTGAACTGGTGAGACGCACACCAGGCATTCAACGGCTCCGATGGCCACACGTGAGAGGTAATTAGAGATGACGCTTTTTAAGATTTAAATATTAACTTTCGAAAATTAAAATTTTATTTAAAATTTCGAGAAACAGGAAACAGCCACTCCCGATCGAACGCCCCTCTCTCGACGCTCTCAACAAGTGAAAACGTAGCATTCGCCACGTAGACCAGCCCCCTGCTTCCTGGGGGTGGCAGGCTCTTCTGTCCCGGCGTGGAAAGACCTGTGCTCACACAGATGTTGGGCTTTCAAAAGGGAAATGATGAGTCTTCATTCACTGAAAATGTCACTTGGCTCCCATTTCCCCAGTTACGAGCCCCAGTCCACTCATGACTGTAGACATTGTGTTGGATGATGGACGAGAAAGAATTCCATGACCAATTAAATTTCGGAAATGCTACACACGGTACCACCGCCCTGGATTAACACACTGAAAGCTCTGAGATGCTCTGAATCAATAAATCAATTTAATTTTTGGTTCATCATTTTTCCAATTTATCTGACCACAGAACCCTGTCTTCATGTTATGCCTACGAAAAACTTGAAGAATCCGTTTCGAAAAACTCCTAATTGGGCAGAAGTAGACTGAAACTAATTATTAATCAAAGGAGGCGTGGCAACAGAGACTGTCTGCCAGGGGTGAGGAGACCTGGCTTCTGGTCCAGCTCTTCCGTTAATTACCTCTGTGACCTTGGGGAGGTCACATCCCTCTGGAACCCAGTTTACTTGCCTATAAAATAAGGGGCTGAAGTTGGATAACTCCTTAGGGCTTCTGGGCTGATCAATCAGGGTTTTTCTGACTTGCTAAGACCCAGCTGGTGGTGGGCTGTCTGCTCTGTTGTCACCCAGCGCGGCTCGTGTCAGCAGTGCCAGGCCCTGCCCCAGACTCTCCCCAGGCCAAGGCAGCTGAGTCATAGCCCCCGAGGCCACTTGGATGGGGCTGCCACCTGTATGTGCCTGGTCCCCCAGAGGATGATGGCAACGCCTGTCGACATCTCTCTCAGATGAGTGTCGCGGGTGGGAGCAGGAAACCTGGCCTTCTGCCTCTGGGAGTGTGACAGCTAGATGGAGAGAGGAGCCAGGCCCACACGTGGACACCGGTGACCCTGGGCAGCAGTGGGTGTTCGCGGTGGGCAGGGGCCTCGTCCTGGGCCAGGTGATCATGGAGACTCAGGTGGGCCGGAGGGGTGGTGGAACTGAGATATCTGGAGAGAGGCGAGGTGGTCTGAAAACGGCAGTGGGCAGAATGGCGGGGGGGGGGGGGCAAGGTGTGGAACCAGGGGCTGCACAGACGGTACAGGCCTTTACGTGCCATGTGACTAGGCTGTAGTGTCACTCAGTGGACAGCCACTGACATTTCTTAAAGAAAACGGTATTTTAGTAAATGAACCTTGGGACACCACTGGAGCTTGACCACAGCTTCTGTCCTAGAAGAGTGAGAAATTCCCTTTTACAGGGGCGCTGTGAAAACCTCTTTTCACATCTCATTGGCCTCAACAGGGACATAAGACCACTCTTGAACCAATCACTGACACTAGGGGCTGGGCTCTATTGCTTGTCTTACCAATCAGCACCTCCCTCCAGGACCCGGGTTCGGCCAGTCGCCAGCTGCACATGTGATACAGGATGAGCGAGAGGCCGTGCTGCAGGAGGCGGGTGGTCAGGGCTGTCCAGGGCCAGGAGTCTGACCCCACTGGGAGTGCTGTCCAGTCAAGCATCATTCCTAAATTCTCACTTGCACATATGCCACTCTAACTGTCCCTTGGGCATGCCCCTAGATCAGTCAGGAGGCCTGTGGCTTCAAGTAATAGAACATCCTGCCTCCAGCTGCCGTAAACACCAAGGGACCCCAGAGTCAGGTGTCTCCTGGAGGTGGCCTTAATGGCCACCAGTGACGCAGGTGGCCCCAGGCCCCGCCTCTCTGTCCTCAGCAGCTCCCTCCCCCAGGGCTGCCTCCGCTTGTACCTGACGTGGCTGTTGCAGGTCCAGACTTTACAATCCAGACGGACAAGGAGAAAGTGTCTTCTAGGCACTCTTGTGGGACACAGGACGTTTTCCCCAAGCACTGTGCTCACTGACAGACGTCCACTCACGTTTCATTGGCTGGAATTAGGAGACGGACGTGATGGAGATGGACATTGGGAAGGTAGCGTCATGAGCACAACGGCACCTACCTGGGGGAGATGGTGAACTTTGCACCTGCCTCAGGTGCCCAGGCAGGGGTTCCTTCCATCCAGGGCGGCCATGGGGAAGGTGTGCACTTCCTGACAAGGAGGCAAACCTGGACTCTCAGGGGTAGGTGGCCTGGGGTGGCATTGTTTCACATCTCTGAGTCTCGATTTTGTCACCTGTAATTGAAGGGGTAATTGAAGGCATAACGATAGTTCCCAAATCATCAAAGGTTGGGGCAACCAGGGAGAGGCCTCCTAGGACATTTGGCGCCAGCCCTGGTACACAGCAGTTCTCAAAACACAGCTGACCCGCCTGGCACGTCCTGCAAGTCCCTGGGGTAGGTGGGGGGTGGGTTGTCACCGCTGGTGCAGTGCTGTGTGTACCCTGCAGAGTTAGAAAGTGGCAAGTCGCACCCTTTGATCAATTCCACCCTCGGTAGTTCCTTTACTTAATGGCCCTGGGCGGGCACTCAGCTCTCACCATGATTTTTGAAAGAGGCCCCAGTCTCCATCCGCCTACCTGCACCGAAGCCTAAAAGCCTGTGTGTCAGGACCCGTCGTCAGTGCTTTCCAAGTCAGAGCCGCCCTCCTTGCCACCTGCAGTCCTTCAGGATTTTAGATTCGTTGTTTAAATATTTATCAACAATTGCAATTATTTATTAAAGGTTCATGTTGTTATTATATTTAGTATGGAATATGCATTTCTTCCTCCTCAAATGGCAGATTTACCATAAACGGCATGTGCTCATGAGGCAGTAATTGTCCTTAAAGCTATAGAGGAAGGGCCACTCCTCAGATAGGCCTGAGGACCCTGCTTACCTCCCTCACTGCAAAACACAGTGCTCCTGACTCCCAGCTGCTCGCTGTGCAGATTTAGGAACTTCTTAGAGCCCAACACAGAAGTTCCACTGTCAGAAATCACGGTGTCGTCCAGCACAACGGCTGCTTCTGTAGTTGGTAGCACCTGCTTTCCTCCACGGGGGACTGTCGGTGCACGTGTGAGCACGCACAGGTGTATTTGTATATACATGTGTCACGTGTGTGTGCCTGTGTGCATGTGTGTCTTGGTCTCCTTTTATATTAATGCATTCATTCATGCAACTTGACCTGCTCTGTGCTAACGCGGTGCTACACCAAAGACAAAGAGATGGGTAAGAAGCACCTGCCCCAAGAGTCACGGCTCGAACGGGAGGACGAGACAAGGAATGGCGTGACGACAGTCCCTAAGTGATGAGTACGCAGCGCAGAGGTCCGTGTGCAGGGCTGAGGGGCTCATTTCATAGACAGTGGCACTTCAGCATGTACAGTGACCTACCTGTCACACGCAAGGGCTGATGTGGGAAGAATTAGCTGACTTTTCCTTGGAATTAAATTTCTCCAGCTCAGTGGTTCTCAGCCAGGGCTGATTTTGCCGTCCAGAGACCTTTGGCTCTTTCTGGAACCATTTTTGTTGTCGTAAGTGAGAGGTGCTCCTGGCATCTGGTGGGTGGTGGCCAGGGCTCCTGCTAAACAACTTTCAGTGGCCAGGATGGCTGCAGCCAAGATGCGTGTGGCCGTGCATGTCCACAACCTCCAGGTTGAGGGTGGGAACACAGGGTCTGGCTCCAAACGGTCCTAGTCAGCTCTGGTGCGTTCTGAGTGAAGCCCAACAGTGACCCCAACAAAATAAAAAACCTATAGAGTCAACGGTAATAGATAGGCTAATAGAGTCTGACATATGATGGATTTGAAAGCTGTCTGGAAATAACTTTAATGATATGTACCATGTATTAATTTTAAATTCAGTGAAAAAGAATGTCCTTTCCCCCAAATTTCTCTCTGTCTCTGTCTCTGTCTCTGTCTCTCACACACACTCACGCACACACACACACACACAGACATGTATGTACACACACAAAAAAAGACTGAGAGAAATAGACCTGTGTGAATGCCAGTTGGTAGGTGGTAGGATTAGAAGCAGTGTATTTCTTAACTTACTTAAATTGTTTTTGTATTATCCAAGTTTTCAAAACTAGGCTTTAATAGAAAAACTGGTTTTCCTTAGTTTGTTTCATGTTTTAGAAATTATTTTGGATGTCAGTTCTTTTTAAAGCAGGCACGTGAGACTTGGAGCCAGTGGCTCGGGGTACTAGGCCGGCCCATCCACCAACAGGGGCGCCCACTGGAGGCAGCCGTGTCCCTTTGTGGACCTGCTTCTGGGATGCCTGGGGACCCCCATAGCCTCTCTCTTCCTGTCCTTTAGAGTGGTTCTGAGAGGCCCAGGAATGCCACGTGGGGAGATGACAAGCTGGAGAAATGAAATGTTTCTGGGACATCTTTCTGGCAGGAAGAATCCAACCAACATCTAGTAGACCTGGATCTCACCTGGCTGTCCCCTGCTCCGGGCAAGTCCGGGGACACTCATGAGCTACCACTAGCCATTGCACTTGACAGGGGACGAGGAGCCCTCTGGCTCTGGGAGCTTGGAGTGGCCCCCGAGGTCTGCTCTGGGTGCGGCTAGAATCTGAGGGCTGTTCTTCCTGGACTGTTAGCTGGAGCCATAGCACGTGCTCCCCAGTAAAGTGAGTCCAGAAAGAGAGGCGAGAATGTCCAGCAAGGGGCGGCCTTTGCCCTTTCTTCTGGCTGCCCCCATGGGGGTTCCCAAGTTCCCATTTGGACCCTGCTGTCGGCCTTCCCCTTGCCACCCTCCCACAGGCATCTCTTGCTGTCTGGAGAGTGGGGGCGTCCTTTGCAGTCACGGGGAAACCAGCTCAGACACACCGTCCCTGGAGCCTCGGCCTGCAGGCAGGGGTCTGCGCATTTCTTTCTAAAGGATTTGATGGTGAGAGTCTGCCGAGGTCCAGATGAACCCAGACATTCTGGAGTTTGGCTTAGAGGACACAGAGGGGCATGGGAGGCAGAGCGATTTCAGCTTTGCGTGCTGTCTGCAGGTGTCAGCGTAGCCGCCAGTCCGTTTTTCCCACTCAGAGAGTCGGGGCGCCCACTAAGTCATGGAATATTAGTAACAGTTTCTTTCCCCTTTTGTGGGCTCTCCCAAAGGCCTGCCGTTTTCTTTGCAGGAACAGTCGGCATTAAACACGCGGTGTCAGTGCAGCAGTGAGCTGGTTAATTTTGACTGAATATTATGCTATATAACCACTTGGCATTTAACTTGAAAAATGGCTTTCTGCTTCACCTGTCAGCATCCCCAGTTCTCATCAAATAAGTGAGTGAGAAAAATTTTTAAATTTCAATTTCCTGATGCTATTAGACACTACTTCTTCCATACTTAAACAGTTTAGCGGTGCGTGTGCAGGTTTTGGCATTCAGACCATGCCTCAGACTACATGCCATTACAATAGCTTTTTTGTTTAAAGGGTAAAGAGATGCATGGAGCTTTATCTTGAGGTTAGGAAAATGTATCATGGGAGCAGGGCCAATCGGGCTCTGAGTAACTCTGAAACATGGCACCGTCACCCCACTGGCACGAGGCATCCCAGAGCCTGCTGGTGGGGGACACCGGGCTGTCAGAGGAGCCTCAGAAAGGAGGGACTGTCACAGTCACCCTGCACGTGCTTCGGGGGACATTGATCGCTCGTGCTACCATTCATCCGCTGCTCCTGTTTCTTTTGTCGATTATAATTCGGTAAACCATGCCAGAGCCTCGATTTCATGAACTCTCCGTGTTAAGACTGAACCCCAGGCTAACCCACTCGTGTGAACGAGAGCTCTGCCATTACTCAGAGTTCAGACGTCTCGATTAGTGTAACTTGATTTTGCTTATACACCCCTAACATAAAAAAGCAAGGGGAAAGGTGACAATAATTGATTTCTACGTCTCAGAACCACTTTCCAGGAGCTCTTGACGTTAGGGCTCAGGTGACGTGTTGGTTTCAGCAGAGTGTGGTGAACTCTGGCCTGTGGCCCAGTCCGACCTGTTCCTATAAATAAACTGTTGTGGGGACACAGCTACACCCGTCCCTTGACTGTTGTCCCTGGTCTGCAGAGTGGAGGAATTGCAGCAGAAACCCACAGAGCCTAAAATGTTTACTCTCTGGCCCTTTATGGAAAAAACAACAACAACAACAACAAAAACTGTCCACTCCCTCCAATTTAGAATCTCAAACTTTCATTCTCTTCCCTCTTTGTTCCTAGGACTAATTTTACACATTCTTCCTGGAGATGTTTCTGGAAAGGATGAATGGCTCAGAAAGTTCTGCACTTATACAGCAGTGTTTTTACTGAGGCCAAATGGGGGAATGTGAAACTCTCTCTATTTCGCAGATGAGAAAAGTGAGGCTTAGAGGAGTCAAGTGACATGTTGGAGGGGCCGAGGCACAACTCCGCTTTGAACTGGAGCCACAGGGATTAAATGAGTTAGGACATGTGATAGGTTGACCAAAGGTCCCTAGCATACAGCAAACCCTCAATCCCTATTAAATATTAGTATTTCCCTTTTACCATTCCATGCTCCTCACCCTGGTGCACCAGCGTCCAGGAAAAGGGGGTGTCTGCTGCTGGTGGCCTGTCCCAGTGACACAGACACCCAGGCCATCAGCCCAAGCGAGGTTATTTGTCTCCACCAGAAACGTGAACCCCATTCCCTGTAATAGGCTTCATATTTTGGCCAAGCAGCCGCAGAAGTCTGGCTAGTAGGAAACCTGTATCCTCCCTGCACAATCTCAGCCCTAAAAATCGGTGACTCTCTCTCTCCCTGGAGGCCCACAGAACAAGAGGGAGGGATGGCTGGAAATCAATAAATGGATTACACACCTTCAGGGCTTTGTCATTTGTCATCTCTGACCTGCACAGACGTTCTGGGGCTCACACAGATCTGTACCGAGTGTTTGCACGGTCACCCTTAGCTGCCATGGTGACCCCTCAAAATGTTGTTTCAAGTTCTGAGCGGCTGGGTGGTGGGGAGAGGAAAAAAGAGAGAGGAAGGAAGGGAGGGAGCCAGCAGAATACAGAGAGGGAGGGAGGAAGAAAGGTGTGTGGGGGTGTCCCTAAGTGCTGGCTCCCGCTGGCTGGTGCTGGAGGACGCCCGCCAGCACCGTCTCAGCCCTGGAGGTCAGCTGGGCCGCAGGCGCTCTTCATTGGCTGCCAGGACAGGCGGCCTGGTGCTCCCTCAGGGAAAACAACCCAGTCTACTTCTCTGAAGCTAAGCCAGAGGAAGGGGAGTGGATTAACCAGGACGTTCAACACATGGTGTCCAGGGGGAAGGGCCAACTCCACAGAATGTCCTTTAGGCCATTCCTTTGTCTGCTCAGCATCTATGTCAGCACCCACTACGTGAGGGAGGAGACGGACCGGCCCGCTGCCCCCTGGGGCCTGCACCTGGTGGGCGGTCAGCCAGAGGCCCAGGTTCCTACGGGAGGTGAGACGCATGGCTGCCGGATCACCTGCTGTTGGAGGAGCAGCCGGTGCTGCTGTGGCAGGAGGCCCCCTGCCCGGAAGCCCCCTGTGGAGCTGGAGGCCCAGAGAGCCTCAGAGGTGACAGCCCCTGGCAGGCAGACTGCCCTCCATGAACCCCAGGCTCTTCCCTACGATGCAGATGGCCTTTGGGGCTTGCACCCTGAAGCCCTTCTTTTCAGGTGTGGCGGCCAGTGTGTGAGGTGGGGCAGAAGTCCCCTGTGGCCTGGCTGGGGACTCTCAGGATGACAGAGTTTCCCCAAAGAAGACGGGGGATCAGGAGAGTGGCTTTCCTCCCTGATTGGTGTCCCTGCTGAGCTGGGCCTCACTCAGCTTCCTTGTCTATGACTGGACGGCCCGGGGAGGGCCAAGGTGTTATCCAAGGGGACTGTATTTAAAGACCACCACTTAGAAGACGGAGCTGCAGGAAAGCAGTGGCCCGAGCCAGCAGGGAAGGGCCACAGAGGAGCAGGTAGGGCCAAGCAGCAGTGGGGTTTGGGGACCTGGACGGGACGGAGGGCCACATCTGGGACACGTGGTGTGGGCGTGTGTGAGGGATGCAGCCGGGAGGGTGACAGTGTATGTGCAAAGCAGGCGCGGCCACGGCTTCTGTGGGGAGGAGAGAGGCAGCTCGACATCCTGTGAAGCCCGTCCTGGGGGCTCCGACCCGGCCACCAGCCCCCCTGCCCGCCATCCTGGGCGGACCTGCTGTGTGTCCTCCTGGCCCTCATCCCACCAGCCCGAGAGGAGCAGCTCCAAGTCCCAGAGGCCTCCAGGGCCGCCTGTGTCACCGCCCCAGGTTTGTCACTCGGCCACACCTCCAACTGTTCCTTGTGCCCTGGTGTCCTGTCCTTCATGCCTTCTTTTAACCACAAGAGAGTAATCGCAGCTACGTGAACACCCGAGTTTCCTGCAGGAATTTCTAGGCTGGGTTTTATGGGCCTTTTATAACAGAACAAATCACAGTTTGGATGAAGTTCTGGGAATTCTCTCACAGGATAATCACACTCAGATTGCCTCCCCACTGCTAGCTTAATGTGCCTGCCCAAGTTTGGGGTTTACTGGGGAGCCCATTTGTTTTAAGAAATTAACAAAACCAATACCTAAGCACCACACTGCACATAAACTTTTTATTCATTTTGGTGAAAGGGAAAAAGAAAGGACACCCGGCATCCGACTGCTCACAAAACGGCCCTTGAAGATGGTATTTGTGCAATTGAATCTTTCTCCCCAAAGCATCCTCACACTGGGCAGGGAGCTGCGTGGCCTTGTGGGAGCCGCCCCCGCGTTTGTCTGTAACTGGCTCTCCCTTCGCCTTGCCTGACCCCGGCTTGCCTGACCCGAGCTCTCATTGTGCCAGCTTTCTACTTTTTTATTGTATTTATTTACATTTTCACAGAAATGCAAAGAGCCACGTGGAGGAGGACTTCAGATGGGGACAGCTTTCTGGGGACAATGTCATTTAGACACAAAGGAGTCGCCTCCCTCATGCTCGGCACCCCACCCTTTTTCCCCCAGCCCTGTCCCCAAAGCAAACTGTAATTTTATTTTTCAAAGTGTGGCCTAGAAATGAGAGAAGAGGAGGGAGAAGGATGTGTTTTCGTGGAGCTCCTTGTGCTGAAGGAGTCCTCTTTTAAAAGCAATGGCATTTCCCCCTGGGCACTGTCTCCCCTTCCTCCCTGAGCCCCGGCCCTGCCCTGTCTGCACACAGTCCTGTGTCTACCTGCACAGCCCCCTGGGGACAAGCTTTGTTTACATCTCCCTTTGGTCGGCCTGGCGCAGCCACGTGGGCGGGGGGATCTGTGTCTCCAGGGAGCTCCCCTTTGGTGTGAACACCAAGGGGCCCTACGTTGCAGTCAGAACGAGTGGCCCTGTGGGACATTGTCTGGTCGTGCCCAGTGGCCTAGGCCAGGGGTGGGTGGGGAAGGGTGCTGGGACTCGGAAGTCCTTGTTGGTCTGACTGGAAAATGAGGAGCCGGTGGGGGATGCAGAGACGGGAGCTGAGGAAGGAGCTTGCAGCCAGTGGCCCTTCTGGGCCGCCATCTGTGCACATGGCAGGGGACAGCACGTGCCGACACCGCGCATTGGGCCCGAGCGTGGCCACTGTGGCTGGGTGTGGGGACCACAGCAGGAGCCTCAGAGGCCGGGTCTGGGGCGGGACAGGCCCTGGGGGCCGAGCAGCCCTGCCCTGCGCTGGCCGAGGGGACCCAGCACAACATGGAAAACACACACCTGGCAGGCACAGGCTCATGCCCAGAGGGATCAGGGGACTTGGTTGTCTCGAAAGGATGCGTTTTTAATTAACAGGTTTTATTTACCACAGGCAAGTTCTCTCTTACACAGCTTCATCTAGGAGAATTTTAAATTATCAGATTTTATTTCTCACCAGGCAGGCTCCCTGGCAGGGGCCCTCCCCTGTGGTTCCGCTCCAGGTCAGGCTGGAGTAGGCAGGGATGGGGAGAAGCCAAGAGCTGGGCCCAAGGGCCAGCTGTCCCCTGTGGGACTAACCCCAGCCTACCCTTGCCAGGGGCCACACCGTGTCCTCAGCTCTCCATTCCACTGCAGATCACGGGGCACCAGGGAGGTCACGTTTGGAGACGTGGCTTGCCAAAGGGGAGTCTGAATTAGACCTCCCACGTAAATCCAACCAGGGTGCCTCTGGTCCAGAGGGGGCTGGGGTTGAGAGGGAAGCCTCACTGACCCCATTGTGCGCTTTCAGTGTCACTCTACTTAGACCCCTGACTGAAAACCCTTTGGGACAGCCTCTTCCATTCCTGTCGGTGTAGGAATGGGAGCAGTGTCTTGTAAACTGGACACCCACCAGCTAAAGAACAAAGAAGCCTCCTCCTCCCCCCCCCCCCACCCATCTGTGCACAGGACAAACGCATTGAGCCCATTTTAATGATGTTCCAGTCATGGGTGGAGACCATCACTTTTCCCAGTAGAGACGTGGTAAACCCTGGTTTGTCTTCCACCCAGATATACAAAGTGGAAAGACTTCCGGGTGCAGAGAGGAGAGTTGCCTGGCCCCTACCACAGTTCCCAGCAGCAGCAGCAGCAGCAGCAGCAAAAACCCCGCACTGCCGCAATCAGCCCTCTAATGAGCCTCTAACTCGGTTTCTACCTTATCCCAAAGGTACAGCGAATAGCACGGCTTTTTAAAAAATATCAGGAAAACATCATTTGCTCTAAAATGTCCCTAAAAGCAGGTCTAAATTGCCAATAAAGTCGAGGTAATTGTATCAGCACAGATCAGAAAGCATTTCTCAGGCCCACGAAGGAGTTTGCAGGGCAGAGGGGAAGCTGGTGGCCGGGTCCCCGGGAAGCAGCCGCCCCAACGGGCAGCCAGGCAGGGCACTCAGCGCAATGTGATTTTCCTTTTACTGCCAAACGCCTTTCTCACCCCTCACTCTGTTCTAATTAGTTAAACTTGATTTCTTCTGAGACGGTGTCTGCAAACGCAGGTTCCCCAGCCACATTGTAGCTGGTGGGTTCTGGGAGCAGGTTTCACACTGTCCCTCTCGCATGCAGGTGAATGGCGCAGGGACAGAGGAAGTGACATGCACGGGTGGCTTGTCCTCTTCACGTCCGCCTGACAGCCCTGCCCTCCACCCTAGAGTTCCACAATCACTTGACTAGCAAACACATATACAGTATAAATATTTAAGAAAAAGTAAATTCCATTAAGCTGCTGTGTGATAGATGGAGTGGTAGGTACTTATCTTTGAAATATTAAACTCTAGACATTTATATCCATACAAAAAAGAGTTTCCTGCCATTTGATGAGAATTATGTGCCTGGCACTAATAAAATATTAAACTCCAATTTAAAAGATAAGTATCTGATCCACTTTTTTCATAATAAAACACATTACGGTGCTCAGGAAAGCCAATATGCATCAGAATTTCCATACAATTCTGTATTTACAAACTTTCATCCAAGTTTTGTGTCTGCATTCATCAGACAGCGGCGTCCTGGTCATTCTCCCTAATGACACGGTGCATTTCAATAATGCGTGATGGGGGGAGGACAAAGTGCCTCTGCTTCTACGTGTGCTGATGCCTTATTTTGGGTTAGTGGCTCTTGCTGTCGGTTAATTAAACGGAGGTGGTCACTAACATCGCATTGTCCTTTTCGGTCCCCATTATACAAATTAGTGTCAAACTGGTGTGATGTTTCATGTTGAAAATAACAGACACAAGTGTTAAAAATTATAGCCTGCAGTTTTCCTATTTGACAATGCATTATTTTCAGCTGCAAGTGTCAGTTTCTAAGCCCTGCCAAGAAGCTGGTGGAGAGGGCAGCGAGGAGTAAGTGTTAACCCCCAGAGGGAGTGTTCTGAAATGTGCCCGGTGTTGCCGGGGTGAGGGTGGGGACACAGTCCACGTGTTTGTGCGAGTTCATGGGGGCTCTGTTTCCAGAGCGCTGCAGGGTCAGAAAGGGGACTAGGGACCGGTAGTCAGACTCTCCTCAGGTCCTAGCAGAGGCCCGGAAGGGTGGCTCTGTGGGCAGCGACACAGGGATTGGACCAGCTGAAAGTGTGATGTCCCTCAAGGTCAAACACTTTCCAATGGCCTCCCCTAACTGGGCCAGGCCTTCTCATTCAGACATAATCCTCCCCTCAGGCTTAGGTGGTGCTGAGCTGGGCTCCCTGACGGAAAGTTCCTGACACCCCAGGCCGCTTCCTATCCCACAGTGGAAGTCACAGGCAGAAGCCTCCATCCCTGTAGGGACTGCTGTGACAAAAGGATTTCGATTAGCCTCTTCTCTTCTTCCCTCTTTGTTTTGATCGATGCCAAAGACACCTGTGCCTTAAGAACTGTGATTACTCAAGAGGGTGATTGGAGGTGAAATGCTAGGAGAGGTAAGCAGCATCATGGGTCAAATAAACAAACCCATGCCAGCCCCACCCCGTCCCCAAACCCGTGGGTCTGAGTGGAGAGGCAAAGACTCCTACGCTCCCCAAGGCTGGGTCCCTGGGCTCGGAGTGCGCGGCAGGGTGAGCGTGGTGACAGGTGTGACGCAGGACTAGCTCCCAGGGCCCCCACAGCAGCAGTCCCAGCATGCCTGTGGGTCCGTCAGGAGAGACCTGTGCGCAGGGGGAAGCCTGCCTGTCGGGTGGGGGTGGGGCGTCCCTCTGCAGCCCAGGGCTGGTCACCTTGTCCTGAGGACATCACCAGTCAAACGTCCGTTGTCTGCAAGCCTTCCTTCCTCTGTGTGTGTCCCAACGGAGCCAAAACGTGTTTTATCCTGGGGCATTAGCGCACGTGGTGGTGTCTGAAGGGGTGAGGACAGAGGGCCCTCCTCAGCTCTTTCCTGAACAGGACACGGGCGGTGGGGTCCCCATTTCTGCAACTTCCTGTAGGAATGATGGGCGGCAGTTGGAGAGTGCTGAGGACACTCAGGAGAAAGGGCGCTCAGGACCCCCGCCATCTGCCCCCAGCACCAGCTGGACCCTGCTATACGCCGACCCCTTTATTTTGCAGTATTTGGAAGGAATCCGAGCTCTGGAAAGAGTGCCTGAAAAGCCTGGCCTGCCGGGTTCTCCTCCACGGCTGCTCTGTGGGCTGCAGTCTGAGGGGTGTAGACACCCTGATTCCGGGGTGCAGCCCCTCACAGTCCTGCCTGCCCGCTCTCGAGCTGAGTGGCAAGACTCAGGTCATAGGGCCGTTGTGAGGGCGGACGTGTCTATGTGTTTACAGCATTTAGACGGCGGCTCCAGGAGGCTCGGTTCTGGGACGTCCCCCACACAGCACCTCGCAGGGAGTGTGGCGCTGAGCGATGATGGCAGTGTCTTCCCGGGTGGACACGATCCCCTCTGGGCCCGCAGGGCGTCCTCTGGAAGACTGTGGCAGGTTTTCGGTTCCACTTGCCTGAGGGAAGGAGGCCTAATTCTGCTGTTCGCTGCGTCACGCCCGTGACCCGTGAAGCTGGAATCAGGACCTCCTCTCCATCAGGAGAGTCAGAAAAAGCAAGTCACATAGGAAAGGACTTTGAAAGTAAACTGCACGCAAGCGGGGGCACTGATAGGAGTAGCACTGCTATTGGAAGCGTGGGCCCACGTTGTTCATTGTTCGGTGCCCACGTTGCTCCCTCCTCTCCAGCCACCTCTGCCTGCCATACATGGCACGGGGCCTGGCCCCTGCCTCTGATCGACAGCACAGCCATCTCCCAATGTGACCGGCCCCGCCGCGTGGTGCCCTGGGTGGAACCTCGGCTCCCTTCTCGGGCCCTGACTGTTTCTGCAGCCTCGCCTCTCCTCACCCAGCCCTGCTCTTCATGCTCCAGCCAGAGGGAAATTGCTGTAGTTCCTGGAAATGCCACCCTGCCCGCCACTCCTGCCTTTGCGGGCAGTGAGTCGTTACTGGCGAGGACACTGCAGCTAGGCTCCAGGACCCACCCCTGCCCGTCACTGAAACGCTGTGTGACCTTGGTGAGTCACAGAACTTCTCTGAGCACCGGGTGTCCCGTCGAAAACCTGGGGTGGCTACCTCGCAGGGTTGTATGACGATTAGTTAGTTAGGACACAAACCATGCTCGGGCCAACGGGGAGTTTCTCTCTCGTGAGATGTGTCTTAGGAAACGTGTGAAGTTTGGTTTCTGAGAACGGAGGCCTCCTGCTCTCCTCTGTCTGTGGCGGCTGAAGGGTCACGGTTAGTCTCCTTTCCCAGGAAACCTCTTCACTTCTCCATTCCACATCGGTCCTTCCCACCCACACGTGTGTTAGCTCAGCAGGTCTCACTGTCCGGTCTCCCGACACGCGAGCCAGGAGCCTAGTGTGACCTGAGCCTAGTGCGACCTGAAAAAGGCAGAGAAGCCCAAAGACAAACGGGCTCCTGTAATTGCCAGGCCTGGCCTTTGAAATGACGACCCGCCATGATGGTTTGTGTTCAGATAGCCTGCTGTGTGGCTGCGGAGTCCCCTTCAGGACGGTTCTGGTCTCACTCTGCTGTTCATTTTGTCTGGAAAAATACCAGACAAGGTAGAGAGAAGAGTGTAGTTTCCGACAATATGACTCTTAATTATGAGAAGTTTTCCAGAAGAAAATTAAGAAGAGAGAGACATGATAAAGGAGGAAAAGAGGACAAGCAGGAGGGAAGGAGGGAAGGAAGGAAGGAAGGAAGGAAGGAAGGAAGGAAGGAAGGAAGGAAGGGTGGGGGGAGGGAGGAAGGAAGGAAGGAAGGAAGGAAGGAAGGAAGGAAGGGTGGGGGGAGGGAGAAGGAAGGAAGCAAGGAAAGAAGGAAGGAAGGAAGGAAGGAAGGAAAGAAGGAAGGAAGGAAGGAAGGAAGGAAGGAAGGAAAGGTGGGGGGAGGGAGAAGGAAGGAAGCAAGGAAAGAAGGAAGGAAGGAAGGAAGGAAGGGTGGGGGGAGGGAGAAGGAAGGAAGCAAGGAAAGAAGGAAGGAAGGAAAGAAGGAAGGAAGGAAGGAAGGAAGGAAGGGTGGGAGAGGGAGGAAGGAAGGATGAGAAGGAAGGGAGGGAGGGAGGGGGACGGAAAGGGTGGGAGGAAGGAAGGAGGGGGAGAGAGAAAGAAAGTTGGGACGTCCTGTCTGGCTCGCCTGGACCCAGCTCACTTTCGTCATCTAACTCTCATGGAAAATTTGATGCCTCAGATCTGAACTATCTGTTCTGTGTGACAAGGACAGGGTGGGTGGCTTCTGTCTGCAACTTAAGGTAAAATTAACGCATATGCTTCCTCGGTATTTTCACAGCATAAGACTTCCAGCCAAATGTGAGCGTCTCCACACACTTCCTTCTTGAGAAGACAGATTTGCATATGCATTAAGGCCACACGGAGGAGTGACACATCTCATTGACGCGCCCAGGTGACGGATAACTCCACATAAATCATGCATTTGAGAGGAAAATGGGAGGAGGAATAGAATTAGGGGCTGGAGTGCACGTGGCGTGGTGACTGTGCCAGGACCCAAGGTCGGTCGGCCTGCCTTCCTCACCTCCTCGCTCTGCACGGGCTGAGTCGGGTGGTGACAGGTGCACCAGGACCTACCCACGCTCCTGGTGGGGCTGCTGGTGCTGGCGTCTCTGACGGACCCTCATCTCATCACTGAGCCCTGTACCTGCAGGCTGGCCCCTGACCCTCTCGCCACCTCACCTCCACTCCGTCACCTCGCTCAGGAGTTCTGGCCTCTGAGCATTAATGCTCTTCCCGCAGACTGTCCCACAGGGTGTCCAGGATAGGTCACAGTAGAGGGCGCTCATGCTACCTAAGCTGCTGTCCTTCAGGCGTGGGCCCTGTGAGTGGCAGGTGGGGCCGACGGAGGGAGGGGAGGTGAGCCCCTCGGCTGCTCAGGAGGGCGGGACACTGCGAGGGCCCCGCCATTGGTTGTGACTTCTTTTCTCATTCCCAATAAGTACTTGCAAATACATGTTTTTCTTAAAAAGGGTCCCCCAAGTTTTAAAAGCCCCAGAATGCACAAATCATAGGCCTGCCTTCTGCAGGCTCCTTTCTATAATTCAGTTCTCAGGGCAAATTTCACCTCCTCACAGAGGCCTTTTGTGATACTGCCTTCACTGTACCCTGGTTTATAGAACTTAACTACTCTCCAAAATTGTCCCTTCATTTGTTCGTTGTTCATTCACTCACTCACTCAGGTTTGCTTGTCTGTCTGCTCCACAGCTCAGCTGTCCATGAGCGCTGTGTACTGGGCTGTCACCCTGTCACGTCCCTGCACTGGGAACTACTTACCCCTGCATGTAGGAAGTGCTGGGTGGCTGAGGGGCTGCCAGGCAGCGCTGGGCTCTCTCTGCCGTCTGGTGTGTCGTTCGCTTCTCTGGCGAGCAAGCTCCTAGAGAAGCCTGCAGAGCTGCTCAGGCATACCCCCCTGTGCTTTCATGCCTTGGGAGCTGTGCTCAGTCCAGAGCCCCGCAGAGCACAGGGTAGGGCAGCCTTGTTCTGTGGAGAGCGCGGTTTGCAGAGGACAAGGGCCTCTGACAGGGGGGCACACAACCATCCAAGGAAAGCTCTGGGGGAAATGTGAAGTCTCCTGTGACAGAAGAAGCCATGGGGTGCCGCTGAGAAAGGGCTAGAAGGCTGCCCGGGCCCCGCCCACCTCCAGCATGCATTCGGGTGCTGAGGGCCACTGGGCAGCGTCTGGGGCTGCCTCTGTGAGCGGGCACATGCAGAGGGGCACGTGCCCTCTGGCCCCCTGAGGACCTCGCCTCGCTCAGCCTCTCTGTTCCTATGAGCTGGCGTGGGAGGAAGGGACTCCCTGCCGTCTCCAACTCTCCCCCCAGGCAGCCAGGTCCCCATTGGACACACTGTCTTCTCTCACTTGCCAGCTGAGTGACTGTCTCCAGCGATTATGGGGAAGGGGGTGTGCCCGAGGTGGGGCCGTGGAGTTGATTGTACAAGATGGGGTCTTCACATTGGAATCATCTAGGAAATTCAAACTGAAAAGTTTAACACAGGCAACACCCCGACCTTCCTTTGTGTTCAGCATCTCTATAGTAACTAGATGACTAACGTGTACGTGTTATTTCAAAAGCACTGGGCAAGCCGTGTTGGCTGCCTTCCCTTTTGTGAGTCTGTGGACTTGGCTTCCTGGGAAACCTGACACATACCTCCCCCTCTGTCATTTCCTCAGCACCACTGGTGACCCAGGGCATGCAGGCAGCTTAGCACCTGTGTCTGGTCCACGTGCTGGTGACGCAGTGGCATTCTGTCCGCAGTAGACCCAGCCAACCTTTGTTGGACGTTGAAATGCTGCTGCAGGCATGCCCGCACGTGTTCTGTCCCCAGGTCCCCTCTGTGGGAGCAAAGAGTGCAATTTGGGGCGGGAAGCACCTTAGCAAGTTTATACTGAGTCGTGTCGCCTGCGTGGGCTCTGCACAGCTGCCGACACTCGCCGGCCCCCTCGTGTCGTGTACAGTGGAGTTGCGGCCAGAGGCAGAGGCAGACCCAGGTGCCTGGGACTGTTAGAATCCTGTCCCCTCCCTGGTCTTTGCCCAGCGCACGCTCGGTGGAGGCACGTGGCTTGCAGAGGGGCCAGGGGCCAGGGCAGGTGTGACCCCGGATAACTTGTGAGTGGGCAGGACAGCTGAAGGCAAGCAGCCCCGTCGTCAGTGCCGAAGATTCTTGCAACGACAGGTGCAAGATTTCAGAACTGTTTGTTGCTAAATTCTCAACCTAGAACTCTTTTTATTTTGCTAAGAATGTGCAGCAAAGTCACAAAATTGTGTGAAGTGGCTCCCTGGGTGCTAAGGCGGCCATGGTTGCGGGGTACTAATATTTTTCCATTGGAGTCACTGATGAGGGCTTCACTCGGTCTCCACTCCCACTAACCTGGAAGCTTCCCCGAGTCTTTAGCAGGGGCTTGTAGCTGCCGGAACATTGTCGGCCATCCTTCACGTGGGATTTATGTGGTAATTTCAGCAAAACTGGGGCCTTGAGCAGCAGTTCTCATCTTTTTCAAGGCTGCCTCTATTTCCTGAGATGCTGGAGGGTTTCCAAGTGTTCCTTCTGGTCTCTTTGGATGTGAATTGTAACAGATCAGCTGCGAGTCACGGTTCAACATTGTTAAGCTTATCAATATAAATATAATGTTAACCCCCTTTTAGATAATTGGAGCTATGTGTGAAAATGGGACCAATTTGTGCATAAATTGGTCCTACACTTCTTCCTGGAAAGAGAGACCAACCATATGTGAGGCTGGTTCACTTCTCAAGGACTTTTCGACACCTCGAATCCTTGATCTGGTTCTGTGGCTGCTGACGGAAGAAAACTGGCTCAGCTTGTGCAAAACCGTGAGGTCCTGTGCCCCTTTGAACCAAATCCTTCCACCCTCGAGGCCAAAGTGGACATCAACAGGGCGTGTATGCAGCACCCCGAGGTGGGAGCTGCAGGCAGGCCTGGAGGTCGAAGGTCTCTGCTTGCTTGGACAGCCACCAAAATCAAGGACAGCCACCAAAGTCAAGGACAGCCTCCAAAGTGAAGCCAGCACACACAGGAACCGCGCTTGCCAGAAGAGAGATGCCCCGAGCCTCCTGGGACTGGCCCCCCTGCCAGAACCCTGCTGTCACTAGTGGACCCTGCACAGCTCAGGTTCTCTGTGCTATGGGATGTTTGTGGGGGTGGGGTGGGGACGCGCCATTTCTCCCGCCGAGGGTCAGGAGCTGTGCAGTGATTATTATGAAGCTGCCCTCAGCATTTTACCGCTTACCATCAGTTCTCTCCACAATATTCGGCTGAGTATTATTATTCAAACTCCATAGATAAAGAAATTGAGGTTCGAAGACAAACAACACAGAAACAGCTGTTCGAGGATACTTTGCACAACCTCTCAAGTCCGTTCATGGCTTGCAGATTTTTAAGAAGTGTGTTTCCTTACCTGGGACGAAGCTGCTGTGGGAGTGTGAGGAAGGAGGAAGGCAGCAAGGCTCTTGGAGCTGGTGGTCTCACTGGGCAGCTTTCTGGCTGGCCTGAGCGTGAGGCCACACCCTGTCTCATGTGCCTGCTGGGGAGTCCCTGGGGCTGAAGGCGTTGGGGTGGGCTGGGGCCACCTGTCTGCTCTCCTGTGGTGCTCTCAGTCCCCTTTCAGGACCCAGCAGACCCACCCGACATGCTCAGAGCCTCTGCTCCAACTGCTGTCCGACACCGAGGCGGTCCCCTTGTCATTCCCTCTACTGCGCTCACCCAGAAAACACAGTGCTGCCTTCAAGTCCCCCAGGTCTGACCTTCAGGAGAACGCAAGGAGAACAGATAACGGTGCCCCCAGCCAAGAAGGGGCCACACACCCTTTGCCCTGGGGAGTTTGCTGAAAAAACCAAAGGTGGCCACTCAGACTTGTGGTTACAATTCCAAATGGACCCCAGCATTTCCTTGACTTCTCACCTTTCCCCTCCACTCTGGGCGGAAGGGACCCTAAAAGCAGGTTTTTTGGATGTCAAATGCTCTGTTAAAGCAGGAAGATGAGGGAAACAGACATGAATCAGGAAACATATGGATCCAATTTTGGTTTAAAAATTAATGAGAAAACACATTCTCATCAAACTCAAAACAATGAAAAATATTTTTTAAGCAGGCAAAAAATTCAAAATACAGCTGGGTTTGCCCAGCTCCGCACAGATTCTTCAGCGCCCTGGTCCCTTCCTTGGTTGTCAAAAAGTAGCGAGACTAGCTGACGGATGTGGGATAAATTAGAGCAGCCGAGTCGGCTGTGGGCTTCCCACTGTTTGGGCCACCAGGCCAGGGTCCTGGAAAGACAATGGTGACAGTGGACCCTGGCATCAGACCCTCTGGTGTTGCTTCCTAAAGGCAGGTCCTGGGAGTAGAGAGGAGAGGAGCCTGGAAGGTAGCAGTGAAGGGCCCAGACGTGTCTGTGACAGGGACCTCAGGCTCACCCACTCACGCAGGATCTCATAAAGTGGGAAAGAAAAGCAACCCAAAGGGACGTTCATGTCCTGTACTCCATCAGGTGTGACCTCACCCCGGGGCAAGGCCAGTTTCTCCATCAGGCACCATCACCACCTGTCCTTCCAACGATGTTCCAGCCATAGACCTGCAAGCTCTGGTCTCTGTGCTGCCTCCCCGGTGGACTCCTCTGAGCCCAGGCTGTTCCCTTTAGCCCCAGCCAGGCCTGCTGCAGGAGCAGGGGTGAGGCCAGCTATTGACAGAAGTGACAGGCAGCGGGAGGGGGTCTGAAATGTCACCCTCTGTCAGTGTCCTGCCAGCCCGATCGGACCCTCTAAATCTGCCAGTCTTCCAGCTGTTCCACGTCCGCACCACTCCCGGATCCTACCCTCCTGAGCACCTCCCCATCTTGCCCTTCCTTCTCAGCAATGACCTTGTCTCTTACTTGAAGGACAGAACAGAAGCCGCAAGCTGGACCTCACCAGCAGGTCAGCGTGCCTGCCACTCTACTTCCATCCAAAGCCACCCTTTTGTCTTCGCGCCCCTGTCTGGGCGGAGAGTGGGTCCTCTGGCCGAGCCAGTCCTTCCAGCTGGGTGCTGGGTCCATCCCTTTGCCCCCTCTGGGACCCTAAGTTTCCCCGTCCTCTGCTCTGTCTCAGACTGCTCCCTTCCTTACGGGGTCCACTCGGCAGAGGGTTTAAATGCTGCATCTCGGAGCCAGTCTGCCTGGCGCTGGGACCCTGGGGATGGCACCAGTGCCCTGTGCCAGCTCTCCCCGCCCCCTGGAGATAATAATCGTTCCTACCTGGTGTGCTTCTTTTAAAGATTAAGAGAACTAATACTTATAAAACACTTGTAATAGTGGCCAGCACATCCCAGCGTAAAATAAATGTAGGTAATCCTGCGACTTTTCTGCCAACATTCAAATGTGCTCAAGGCTTCCTATTTAAAAGGAGTTTGTCAGCCTCGCGTCCTCTGTAAGCTCATCCTTGCTGTCAGATTTCTGGGGTGAGACCTATGCACACCTGTGATTTTCCCTCTGAACCCACAGAGTCCTTGCTCCCTACTTCTCCTCCCTGAGGTACTTGCAGCACACTTTGTGACCCTGAGTTCCAGTTCCACTCATGTCACCTCACCTCCATGCGCCTTGGACCTCGTGACCTGGGCACCCTCTTCTAATACCACTCCGCGGGCTCTCCCACCCCACCCTGGGGCGACCCTCCCCAGGGCCCTTCCTCTGCCGAGGATGTAAATATGGTGTCCTTGGGGACCGTGGCTGCTGGCCAGCCCAGTCCCCTCTCCTGGGCTCCACTGAGAAAGGATTGTCACATGCCACAGTGGCACTGGGCTCTCTCTGTCCCTTCTCGTTGTCCCCCATGGTGCTTCTCTCTTGGAGTCCCAGCGTCCATGGTGTGTGTCACCTAGCACCCGGGAGCCTAAACCAGTGGCCTTCGGTCATTCTTAGGTTTTCTCTTTCCCTGGTCCTGGCCCTAACAGCCCTTCAGACCCCCAGGCGGCGCTCCAGCCCCACCCTATTGCTCCAATTCTCACCACCACATCCCTTGAGGACAAAGCCAAGGTCACAGAGCTTGACGGTGTAGTGTCTGCTCCAATGACCAGTGTGGTCCCCACTCCTCCTTTTCTACTCTATGTCCCAGTGTCACACGACCAGTGGGCACGTGTGATGTATGCTCAGCGTGTGAATGGCTGACTTGGACTTGGGGAAATCCCCGGTGTGGATCTACACCCAAAGGGATGTCGGTTTCCCCTTTCCCTGCTCCTTAGGAGGCCCCGTGACTCAGGCTGGCGGCGTGCTCAGAGATGGCGGCGTTGGTGCCCACGTCCTGGGCCTCTCCTACAGCGGGGGCTGGACTGGGCTCCCGGCATCCCAGCTTCCTGTGTCTCCTGCCGGACTCCTCAGCCTTCCCGACCACTGATCAGCCCCTGATACGTGCACAACGACCTCCTTTTCCTCTGAAGTTACCAGCGTTGGTGCCGGGTGTTTGTGACCAAGAATTGCTCAGACGCACACACGCATGGCAGCCACGGGCGCTCTGGTACATCAGGTCTTCAGAGCCCTCTCTGCCCAGCGTCCCGCCCGCCTTCTTCACCTTGACCAGGCTCGTGCCCCGTGGGTGGCTCTGGCACAGGGTCATGGCACTCACCACCCTTACAGGTGGCTGCTGGCTGACCGGTGTCCACCCCTAGATGCAAGATGGTCAAGAACCTCATCTGTGGTCACCCTTGCACCCAGCAGCGTGTCTGCCTCGGAGCAGCTCTCGTGGGCTGTCAGCCAAGTGAGTGGAAGTCTGCGGCCTCATTTCAGTGTCTGAATGCCTGTGCTCTGATCCTTCCGTTCGACTCACAAGTCCTTGGAGGCCCACCTCCTGACACCCCAGTGTGAATCACCTGCCTACTCACGTCCAAGCCCCCACTTCTAGACCTCTGGCCCCATTCTCTCTTGTAGGAGCCCCAAGTACAGCTGTGCCCAGACACCGGGATTATTCTCTGGGAGGAACAGAAGTGCAATGTGCCATTCTGGGGACCGTGAGCATGTGATGTCACAGTCACTTGGCCCGGAGCCGGCTGGCGTGAAACAACCTGCCAAAGGCACTGGCAGGAGCGAGAAGGCAGACAAGGAACAGCGATGAGAGGGGTCACTCCCCCCACTGGAGTGTCGGTGCCATGGGAGCTAGGTCTTCTTTACCTGCTGTGTTTCCAGCCCTGGAGAATGCCGAGCACATGATGAGTATTCAATATGTATTGATTGATTGATTGAATGTATATTACTTACAGTAAAGTAACATGAAACACATGCAAGTACCCTCTTGGTGATCAAAGGAAGATTCAGAAAAGACTCAGACAGTGCAGCCCGCAAACAGCAAAACACTGTCCAGCCCGTGGTCACTGCGTGGACACAGGTGGAGTGCAATTGTCATGACCCGAGTCAGTAGCACCAGAGGTGCTCACTGTGGGGACCTACACGTTGTCCCGAGCCTTGCTCTTCTGTTTCCTGTCCTCACAATGTCTTCTTCCAAGGGCTTTATTAAAAATATAGCTAACATACAATACTATATGATTTCAGGGATGCACCATAGTTATTCAACCTTATACCATGATAAGCCCAGCAACCAGCTGACACCGTCCCAGCTGTCACAGTATCATTGACTGTATTCCCCATGCTGTACATTACATCCCATGACTTGTTTGTTTTATGCCTGGAAATTTGGACTTCTTATTCCCCTTCACCGTTTCCCCCTCTTTTTCACTTTTCTATTCCAATTGACATTCAATATCAATTTCAGGTGTACAGCTTAGTGGTTAGACATTTATATAACTTAAGAAGCGACCCCCTGACTAGTCTAGTCCCCACCTGGCACCATACATAGTTATTACCATATCACTGACTATATTCCCTGTACTTTACAGCCCCATGACTATTTTGTGACTACCAGTTTGTACTTCTTAATCTCTTCACCTTTTTCACCCTGACCTCCAACCCCCTCCCATCTATCACCCTCCAATCTATCACCCTGATAAATCTAGTACCCATCTGACACCATACATAGTTATTACAATATTATTGACTATATTCCTTGTGCTACACCCTACGTCCCCATGACCACTGTGTAACAACAAATTTGTGCTTCTTAATTCCTTCCCCATTTTCACCAACACCTCCAACCCCCTCCCATCTGGCAACCATCAAAAAGTTCTCTGTATCTATGAGTTTGTTTCTATTTTGTTTGTTTATTTTGTTCTTTAGATTCCACATGTAAGTGGAATCACATTGCATCTGTCTTTCTCTGTCTGACACTCCACTCAGCACAATACCCTCAGGTCCATCCATGTCACCACAGTTAGGAAAAACCCATTCCCGTCCATGGCCGAGTAATATTCCCTTGTATACATGTACCACCTCCTCTTTATCCATTCTTCCATCGATGGACACCCAGGCTGCCTCCACATCTTGGTCACTGTAACCAATGCTGCAATGAACATATGGGTGCACAGGTCCCCTCGAAGTAGCATTTGGGTTTCTTTAGACAAATACTCAGAAGTGGGATTACTGGGTCCTTCTTTGTCTCTTGTTATAAAGACTGTTTTATCTGGTATAAGTATTGCTACACCAGATTTTTTCCCCCCATTTTCATAAACTATCTTTTTCCATGTCTTTACTTTCAATCTGGTTGTGTCTTTCAATCTGAAGTGAGTCTCTTGTAGGCAGCATATGTAAGGGTCTGTTTTCTTATCCATTCAGCCCACCTATGTCTTTTGATTGGAGCATTTAATCCATTTACATTGAAAGTATTTGTTGATAGATATGTAGTTATTGCCATTTTATTATTCATAATTTTACTTTTTTTTTCTGTCTTAAGTCCCTCTATCACTCCTTGTAATACTGGTTTGATGGTGATGAACTCCTTTAGCTTTTTCTTGTCTGGGAAGCTCTTTATCTGTCCTTTCATTCTAAATGATAGCCTTGCTGGGCAGAGGAATCTGCTTGTAGGTCCTTGCTTTAAATCACATTGAGTATTTTGTGTCAATCCTTTCTGACCTGCAAAGTTTCTGTTGAGAAATCAGCTGACAATCTTATGGGAGCTCCCTTATAAATAACTAGTTGCCTTTTTCTTTGCTGCTTTTAGGGTTCTCTCTTTGTCTTTAACCTTTGCCATTTTAATTATGATATGTTTTAGTGTTGGTCTCTTTGGGTTCATCTTGTTTGGGACTCTGCTCTTCCTGGATTTGTATATCTATTTCCTTCACCAGGTTAGGAAAGTTTTCAGTCATTATTTCTTCACATAGGTTCTCAATCCCTTGCTCTCCCTCTTCTCCTTCTATGATGCGAATGTTGTTATGCTTGATGTTGTCCCAGAGGTCTCTTACACTATCCTCATTTTAGGGGGGATTACTTTTCCTTTTTGCTGTTCCAATTGGGTGTTTTCTCCTACCTTGTCTTCCAACTCACTGATTCGATCCTCTGCTTCATCTAGTCTGCTGGTGACTCCTTCCAGTGCATTTTTCATTTCAGTTATTGTATTCTTCACTTCTGACTTGTTCAGTTTTATGGTTTCTATGTCCTTTTTAAATGGTTGCTACCTCTTTGCTGAAGTTCTCACTAAGTTCCTTGAGCATCCTTATAACCATTGTTTTGACCTCCGTCTCTGGTAGGTTGCTTGCCTTCATTTCATTTAGTTCTGTTTCTGGAGTTTTCTCCTGTTCTTTCATTTGGGATGTATCTCTTTGTTTCCTCATTTTGGCTGCCTCCCTGTGTTTGTTTCTATGTACTAGGTAAATCTGCCATGTCTCCTAGTCTTGACTAGGTGGCCTTACGTAGTAGGTGTGCTGTGGGGCCCAGTGACACAGTCTCCCTGGTCACCTGTGCCGGGTGCTCCAGGAGTGTCCCTTGTGTGTGGTCTCCTGTTGTGCTTGAGCTTCGATTGTTATTGGCAGGTCAGTGGGTGGGATTGACCCTCAGGCTGATTGGCTGTGGGGTTTGGCCATGTCCACAGCTTGCAGGCTGCTGTGTGTGGAGCTTACCCCACAAGCGGGATTCCCCCCAGCAGGCTCTGGTGCCTGTTGGGACTGCCCTTTGTGTGTGTAGCTTATGGGGCTAATTAGGTGGTGCTCTGCTGTGGTCTGAAGCCAACCTCCAAGTATGTTGGTTCTGTGGCCTCTTGGGACGGGCTCTGGTGCAGGCCCAGGTCACCTACTGCCTGTGACCAGCCGGGGACTACCTGGTAGGAGCTACAAAGTGATCTGTGGTTATTTCTGCCTGTGCTAAAGTTGGAGGCATGTGGGAGCAGCCACGCTGTGAACCAAAGACATGTGACACCGCTACTGAGCCTCAGGTAGGTCCACAAAAGCCAGGGCCAGGACACCCGAGGCCTGCTGCCACCTGCCGGCTCCCTTCAGGTTTATTTGGTGCCAATGCTGAGGCCTGGATCTACTGAGCACAGTCTCAGAGAACACTTAGGTCAGTCCACCGGCCTGGGGCCAGCTGACTCTGATAGTTTCCCAAGGTAGATTGCAATGCAGGTGGGGCTGCCTACTGAGGGAGAAAGTGCCTGCGGAGGTGGGGAATTGGGTGGGATGGTGTACCGGTGAGTCAGCAGGCGGAGCAGCAGAGCTCACCAGACCCATCGGACTCAGATTTGGCCGGAAGCGTAGGGGGCGGGCTCAACACAGCAAAGATGGCGCCTGCCTGCCGGCTGCAGAGGAGGGGGACCTGACAGGGAGGATGGCGGCTGTCCCCAGCCCTCGCCTCAAAGCAGCACACCTCAGTCTGCCCCCCGTACGCCTCTGACGTCCCCTGAGTCGCCGCCCCTGTGCTGAGCCCAAGGTGAGTGCCTGCGAGCGAGCGAGTCTCTGCGCGTCCTTTTAAGAGGACGCGTGGGTTTCCCCCACCTTCCGTCCCACCTGGAAGAGTCAGAATCCCCACTGGTTTTCACAGCCAGATGTGGTGGGGTGCTCTTCCCGGCACCAGCACTCTGGACTGGGGAGACGGTGTGGGGCTCGGTCGGTGGCTCCTGCAGGGGAACGTCGCGGCCGAGATACCCACCTGATTCTCATCACCACCCGCAGGGGTGGGGCCGTTCCGCGTCTCCATCCCTCCCCCCAGTCTCAGTGTGGCTTCTTTATATCCTTGGCTGCAGGGCTTCTGTTCAGCAGGACTTCAGGTGGGTCTCCGGGTCCGTTGTTCTGTAATTTAGTTGTGGTTGTAGTGTGTTCTCAGAAGGAAGTGGGCACCCTGGGTACCTACTCCGCCATCTTACATCTCTCCCTGTCACAATATCTTCATGTTTTGAAAATGTTCTAGACTTGGGAGCTGTCTCAGAAGCATTCCCTCAGGGGTGGGAACGCAGTGCTGTCCTCGGCTATGCCTGCCCAAAGCTCATCTTGTCAAAAACGCCCCATGCTATTCCTTCTCATCATTCTCTCCCGCTGCCTTTCTGCTGCTTGGCCCACCTCCCATGGCAAGGCCTCCGGCAAGTCTGCCTTCCTCTGAGTAGTCTCGGGATTGTTCCAGCCCTCCTCTCCTGTCCTCTCTGAACCCACTTTGACCCCATTGCTCTGTGGTTGGATCATTATGAGTTCAGTCTCACAAAGACAACGTGAACCGTCTGTTTGTTCATAACCATGCTGCAACAAAGGGACCCAGCTGTGTCACTCAAGCGGGCAGGGCTTCATGGGCATTAGAAAGGATAGAACATGTTATAGAGTAACAAGGAGAGACATTGAGTCTGTCTCTGATTGGCAAAGCTGGGGTTTGAAAGCCTTGGAGACTTTCTAATCGGTCTTCAAGTACATCTGGCCATCCTTGGCTGCAGGCGGGGGCTTTTCAAGAGAGGATGCATTGTTAGGGTTGGCATGGAGGGTGTCCTCTGCCAGTGGTGGGACTAGTGGGGGCAAGGCTCTGGCGGCGCAGCTCCTGGGCTCCCACCAGGCAGAAGTCTTGTCTCACACGTTTCTTGTATGTGCTTCATGGCATACCGCCAGTATTCAGCCTGGCTTCCAGATTTAACGCAGACTTGTTGAATCGGCTTTGGGGAAGAAAAGGTATTGTGGTACTGTATGGTTACAGACTCACCGTGTGTGTGTGTGTGTGTGTGTATGAATACCTGTATCTGGAAAATGCGAAGATTGATGAGGAAGAGACATGACTTGATAAGTACTGTATGTCACTGCTCGCAGTATCCCCATCAAAGAAATTCACTGTTGACTCTGTGTGTCCCCAGTATGTGGCTGCTTTGAGGTGTCTGGCCAAGTGTCACGGCCTTGGGGAAGCAGCAGTCAGGAGACGGTGCTGACCGGACAGGGACCGTCCCGAAAGTACTGTCCCCGGGAACCACAGAGCAGCAGTGGCTGCAGTTTTGAATGAGCCAGCCACGTCTGTCAGGAGGGAGGTGACAGATACAGGAGCTGCCCAGCAGCTCTGGGTGGCCAGAAACAGTACCCAGAAAGAGAGGACTGCCGTAGAGCCACCTGTGTGGAGGACTGTGGGCACTCACTTTGGGACCATGTAGCCTAACGTGCTGTGCGCCACGGAAACACCAGCATGAACAGAATCCGGTGGGTGAAACCGCCGAGAACAAGACAGCATTGGAGAGGTGGGTGCTCAGTAAACGTGCGACGACCATGACCCATGGACCGAAAGTGTGCGGTTCTTGAAGGTGAGTGTCAGGTCACTGCGTCAGCTGCTCTGCCCGCAGCCGCTGGCACCATTATGCAGTTCTACCATACTCTGGGTGTGGGGTGTGTTGACAACAGAGGGGTGACCAGTGACGACTGGCACCTAGCAGGAGGGGCGTTTCCTGGACTGGGGTCATGTAATCCAGCCTGGTGAGAGGTTGCCGCGAGGGTACTGAACTGTTCTGCCCATGAACGACCAGGCCCATGGGGGTGGGAGGAGAGCACCTCTGAGAGTGGATGGCATTGGACTTGTCAAGGAGAAGCATGTCCAGCATAAATCCTCTCCGGTGGCCAGCATGCCTTTGCGTGTCTCCGTTGAACTTTTTGTCCTCAAAATTCGATGGCAGTCATTGTGCCCCTGCAGCTTCCATGCTGTAAATGCAGGGGTCAGCCCTTTGATAAATGCATTTGAAATGCTCTACATATGCCTACAACAAGCTTTTATCCATTTGGCTAATTTTATTCTTTATAAGCCACGAAGACGGGGAAATGGCCCTGTGATTAGATCTGGCTCTGAGATGGGGAGAGAGACGTGGAATTACGCAGCCCCACAAAGCACGAGCCACGCAGCCTTGGTACAAAAGGTGGAACCGTAGCAGCTGGAATCAGGGAGTCTGGGGCTGGGAGGGTCCTTCCAGGTGTGACTGTCAGCACTCACCCTCCATCCTGGACTCCATCCTGGGGAAGCTGTTGGGCCAAAGTCACCAGACTCTCTGGACAAACGGCTTGGGCATTTGTATTTTTAAAAGCACTCCCTGGGTTGGAGGGGGAAGGGGTGTTATCATAAAGCGAGCTCGTTCTTACAATGCCAGGTTTAAACCTCGGCTGCCCCACTGCTCTGTGCCTCTGTTGATATCCCCACAAAGGAGGGAAATGGCATATCCCACAGGGTCGTTGTGACCCTGTGGTGCTTTAGGGCCAGGTCAGCCCTGAGGAGGAGCCGTGAGGGGGGCTGAGCTGGGACGCGCTGACCCGCCCCGCTGCTCCCCGCCCAGAGCACCTTGCCCGGTGCCCTTCTCTGGGCAGCCTGGCTGTTGGCGGTATGTGCACCTGACGATGTGTGGCTCTGCCCTGGCCCTCGCCCTCATGGCCTCTGGTTCCGGGTCCCGGGCAGTGCTGGCTCTGGCTCAGTCAAGCCTGAGGGCAGAAATACCAGCAGCTGGGCCTCTGGGGACACTGTGGAGGGCAGATCGTCACAGGAAAGTTTGATAGGCCCTAGGGCAGAGCTTTTGCTGGGGCGTCCCGTGCCCCTGCCAGGGAGTCTTTCCAAGGCCCCCACCCGCTGGCACCCCCAGCTACGCCCTGTGAGCCCATGTGGTGGGTCCCTCCTGTGGCGTGGAAGTGAGCTCCGCGGGCAGCAGGCTGGACCAGGTGTGCCCACCCGCGTGTGCTGAGGGAATCGCAAAGGGAAAACAAATGTGGAGGTTTTAGTAGACGAACCAGGCTGCAGCTAAGCAAATGGCAGATTCTCAGGGCCATTCGCTCAGCAGGTAGTATCCTCCCTGAGTGTGAGACCCAAGCTCAGCCCCAGGGCAGGCACTGGTGACGTGGCCAGCACAGGGGGCGTGCCCTGGAAGCACGGTGACCGGTGACCGCACTGGGGCGGGCTGAGTGACAGGGAAGGGGTGTGAACTGGTGAGATTTCATCAGGCCAGTGGGGTAGGCATGTCGCCCTGCAGCCCCTGGGCCGTGCAGTCTCGGGCCCCACTTGGTGTCTTGTCCTGCTGTTGCCATCTTGAGATTCTCAGTAACCTCTGAACACAGGGCTGTGTGTTCATTACCCCCCCTCCCTCCTTCCCTTCTTTCTCTCTTCCTCGGGGTGGTACAGGGGATGGGGGCTTATCATGCTTAGAAGGTGTAGTAACCTACAGCTAAGCAGGCAAGAGCGCAGAGCAGCTTCAATTACCAAAGCTAGAAGAAACCAGTAGTGGTGTGATGCGAGAGCCCTCGTCGTGCAGTCAAGGAAGAGAGGCCCAGAAGGCTTAGCTAACCTGCCTGATGTCACACAGCCAGGCCGTGGCAGAGACGGCCACCTGGTGTCTGAAGCTCACGGCCCGCACCACAGGCTCCCGCCTGGTGACGTCGCTGGGACCAGTGGCTCCCCGTGTGCTGGGAGGGCTCCCACGTCGACTTTGACGTAGGCCTGGCTGGCGAAGGCCGGGAAGCAGGCGGCTTTTGTCAGTGGCACCCACTCCTCTCCACGGGCCACTGGACATGTTCAGGAACCTGCTAGTTGTGCCCACATGCTGCATGTTTCAGGCTGAGGGGCTTTCTCGTCATCCGACTTGTGCCAGTCCTGGACCCTCCTCATTTATATGTGCAGGGGGTGCGTGGCCCCCATCAGCTGTAGTCAGAGTTTGTGGCAGGCAGGGAAGGACGCATCGCAGCACCAGTGGGAGTGGACACTGCCCCAGCACAGGGCTGCAGGGTCTTCAGGGTCAGAAGAGTGGTGCGAGGCTGGGCCTGTAGAGCCACCCGCTGGCGGGGCTCGCTGGGGAGCTTGGTCTGAGGCCACTGTGTTTGGACATCAGCCCAGGCAGCGACATCTTAAGCCATCGTGTCTGGCCCTGTCCTTTGCGAATGGGCAAATGTGTCCCAGAGAGGGTGTGCGTGTTCCCAGTGTCACACAGCAACGTTGTATAGCACGCAGTTTAGCACGCAGACACTCAGCTCTGCACCCCAGTAATTATTTCCTTTAGTTTGATGAAACTTAAGGTTAAAATTACATTTGTATTTGTCCTCTTTATTATGCACTTTACAGTCGAGTTGGCCTTTACACACGGGCATTCCTGAACACGGTTATGCACACAAATCCATGTGTGCTGTGCTTTAGGGAGGGGCTGTAGTGTGTGCAACCAAAACGACCCTGGAAACCGAGAACCTAGTCCTCTGTAAACGTTTAATTTGGGGAAGGGGATCCCAGCTCCTAATTAAGCACACTGTCCCCAGCACCCAGCTACCTTTATCTTCTAGTGAAATGTCCAGTTTGTCTGTTTGCCCCTCCTCAAGGCAAAGAGGGGAGGGCACAGGGTGATGGTTTTGCTAGGAAGTTTGCAAGTGGAGGAAAATGTATGTAACACATGTCCGTGGAATGGAGCTTCTAGCAAACACAACAACAGGGCTGACTCGCATAGCCCCCGCCCCACCATCTAGCCCACCACAGCTCCGTGGGGCTGCTGGGGGCTGACAGCAGCCTGCACCATGTCCCTTTAATGCTTCGTCTCCCTGGGAAGTGACTGTGTAAGGGAGAGTGTAATTGGCAGGCGGTAACACTCCTGCCTGCAAGTGTCTCTCTAACGGAGCATTTCAGCCTTTATCTGCTGATGGCTGCTACCTGAGAAAGGCCCTGGGCCATCTCAAAGGGCTTGTAGCAGCTAATTGTGCCTGTTAGGGCGAGCAATTAGTGGGGACTCTGGACTTGGAAGCTCCAACACCCACCAGCTTTCGGCTCATTTCTCTCCCTTTCACTTAACTAGCCCAACCTAATGGAAGTGGTGACGGACAGGCAGGTGAGGTGCTGGGCTGAGGAAGGAGGCGGGGGCTCGTTGGTCTTTATCACCACTGCCCCCCAGTCCACACTCGCCCCCCCAAGAGAGTCGGGAGACGCACAGGCACCCAGGCACTGCTGCCGCCCTCACCGTAAATACTCCCCGTTTATTGCAGGGTCGGCGGAGGCTTATTCATTGGTATTAGGAGTCAGGCTGCCCTGTTGGTACAGTGTAAGCCTGAGCTGGAAGATGACGATAAAAAACTAATTAGGCACAGGTCATAAAGGAGATCACACATGCCTGGTGTCTGCTGGTTACTATGGGCACACGCACCGTGGTTTCGGTGGAAACGTGAGGTGGAACGTGGGAGAATTAAGACAATAAACCAGTTTCATTGAATAAAAGCCCTGCATTTACCCATTAATTAAGGCTAATAGTATCCTATAAGCTTTTGTGTACCAGAGGTAACTTGTTATATTTACCATCGTGCTATGCACAAAGATTGCAGGGAATGCATCGACACGCCTCTGCTTCCAGGAAGCACTAAAGGAGTGAGTCCCACCCGGCGTCCAGGCTCACGTGATCAAACGTTTTGGTCCAGTGGCCCAGGCTGAATGAGGGGGTGTCCCTCTCTGCTGGCTGGTAGTGAGAGCCCAGTGAACCACCATCCCAGGGACACGGACACTAGAGGAGCGACATCCGTGTTTGATTGTTTTAGCTGCCTGCCATTCTATCCCCTCTTTACAAAAACAGCACCCTGATTTTTTTGGGGGTATTACCTCTCCCCACATTTACAGTCCTGATGGGCTGTCAGTGAAGGTTCCCAAGCCTGCATGTTGTCGGGGCTCAGCCAAGAAAGCTGACTGTCCCGGCCTGGAATTCTGAGCAGAGTAAGAAAAGGATAGAAAACACAGTTCCAAGAGCAGAGTCTGGACAGGACTATCAATACGGTTCTGCCTGGGAGACGTCTACGTCACCCTTTGTGGTGGGCAGAATTGTGGCCCCCCAGATACCCACTCCCCAAGCTCCAGAGCCTGTGAGTAGGTTACCTGACGTGGCGACAGGAACTTTGTAGTCCTGGCTGAGGCTGCAGACTCAGAAATGGGAAGTTAGCCGCAATTATCCCAGTGGCCCGATGTAATCACAGCAGTCCTTAAACGAGGCACCTTTGCAAGCTGGAGCAGAAAAAGGGATGACAGTAGAAGGAGGGTCAGAGACAGGACATGAGAAGGGCTCAGCCACCATTGCTGACCATTTCGGAGGAAGGCGCCACGAGCCAGGGGATGGGGCCAACACTGGAAGCTGAAAAAGACAACACAAAGTATTGTTCACTTGAGCCCGAGAAAGGGACGGAGCCCTGCTGATGCTGTGACATCAGCCCAGTGGGTGCTGCGGCCGACACCTGTTCAACCGTAAGGTGATGAGCTGGTGTGGTGTAAGCCGCTCACGTGTGGAAACTGGTTATGGCAGCGACAGGAAACTAACCCACCTTTGGTAGCCTGTGCTCTGTTCTAACCAGTGTGTTTCTGCCACTCGTGTCCAGTCCCACCCGAGAAAACTGCTGAAAGCAACTTTCCCTTCTACAGCCCCAGGCAACTACTGCGGGGCCATTGGTTTTGGCTTTTTTCCTTCTGTTTTTTTTCTTGTTTCCTTTCCCGTCTTTTTTTGTTTTTGTTTGTTTTGGTGTTTTTTGTGTGTTTTCTTTGGCTTAGTTAAATACGTGTTATGGTTTTATTTTGATTAGAGTTTTAACTATATCTTTTTTATTTTGTTGCTATTTGCTCTAATGTTTATGATCCTTAATTTTTCATTGAATGCTTACAGTTAGATTCAGTTATCTAACTATTAATATCATTTGTCTATGTTTCCCACTCTGTCCTTATGCTAATGCTATAGTTGATTATATATACGTATAAAAATTACACAATTTCTAAATCCCCTAATACATGTTATATATTTTGCTTCAAATAGACTTGTTTTATAATTAAAAAAAAAGAAAGTCTACATTTTCTACATATTTACCAGTTATGGGGCTCTTCATTCCTAGTTGAAAATATGTTTCCATCTGGTATTATTTACATTCCCTTTGGAGAGTTTCTACTAGTATTTCTCATACTATTTGTCTATTAGCAACACATTCTCTTAGTTTTAATTTATCTGGAAGTGTCTTTTTTGCCTTCATGCTTGAAGGGTATTTTCGCTGGCTAAATAATTGTATATTGACAGTTTTTTGTTTCCTTCCATTCTTTTAGAAATGTCATTCCACTGTCTTCTGGCTCCCAGTGCTTCTGCTGAGAAATCAGCTGTCATTACATTTTTGTCTCCTGGATGTCGTGTGCTATTTTCTTCTTGCTGCTTTCAAGGTTTTGTTTTTGTTTTAGATTTTTGGTAGTTTGGGTGTGGTGTGCCTAAATGGGATTTTCTTTGTATTTCTTTTACTTGAGGCTTTCTGAACTTCCCAAATTTGTAAATCTGTCTTTCATAAGAATCAGAAAGAAATTTGAGGGCATTATTTCTTCAAATATATTTTTGTCACAGTTAATGTCTCCTTTCATTCTGGGATTTCAATTACATGCATGTTAAACTTTTCACCTTGCCCCACAGATCACTGAGTCTCTATTGTTATTGCTTAACCATTTTCCTTATTCTTTAGATTAGATGATTTCTATTGATATATCTTCAAGGTCAGTGACTCTTTCATCTAGTGACTTCTGATCACTAACATACTGTTCATCGTTCCCTGTGAATTTCTTATTTTCTCTAGACTGTAAATATAATTGATGATCAGGTTGGTATAATAGGAGCTGCTGCAGCCCATGACCAGCAGCAGAATTCTCCTGAAAAAAAATTTATGTATTATTTTTATTGTATTTCATTTCATTCTTAAACAGTTTTGAGGGACAGGATTCTTGTTGAAAGTTATTTTCTTTCAGAATAAAACAAATGTTATTTCACTATTTTCTGGCTTCCATTTTTTTTCTGTTCAGGGGTGTGGTGGAGACCAAGTCCTAGCTCGATGGAGAGCCAAGAGCAGGAGCTCAGGGTCAGTGTTCGGTGGAAGTGCTAGGGGTCAGTGTAGAGGTAAATGTATAGCCAGAGGATTACACCACTGCACTAACAGGAAGACTGGAACGGCAGCACTTACGCTCACAGCTGTGATAGGACGGGCTGGCGGTAGGCTTCGCTCCCGGAGGTAGAGCCCCAACTTCCGCTTAGCTCCTGCCTCTAACAATGTGTGTCTTTTCAAAGCTTCCTTTTATTACAGATATTTATCCTCATAAAAATATTATTTATTTCTTCATCACGTTTCCCTTAATTTCCCATTTGCTTTCTTTCTTTGTAGATATATATATTTTTGTAGTAGACTTGCCCATTACGTTGGGTTCCTTTCAGCTGCTCGTTGTCACTTAGGTTTTAATTACATGGGTGATGGCTCTAGAAGCAAGGGACCCCACTTGGCTCCTGAGTAATAGCAAAATTGTCCTGTGGGTAAACTATGGAGGCTCTTGTCCTAAGCAGGGCGCCCCAGCCTGGGAAGCTCAGACGGAGCCCAGCTGCGGCCAGTAGCCTAATGGGTGTGGGAACCTGAGGCAGTGCCTTTGCCCGGAGTCGGCAGATGACATGAGTGGCCAGATCTCTCAGAGGATGTCGCTACCTGTCGGGCCAAACCTGAAGTCTGTTGTGGAGAAGTTTGGGGGGCTCTGCCTGGTTGATGGGGAGCTGACACAATCCCAGCTTTCTCAGGTTCTGCTGTCCCTGCGGCTGCTCACTCTAGAAGTCAGGAATGAACACGAGTCCTTGTGCAAACTCTCGGGCTTCTCACTCTGCCAGAGCCATGCGGCGCCGGGCAGGGCCATGCTGGGCCTCTGGGCTCTTTCTGTCTTGCCATCTGTAAGGTAAGCAGACGCGGGTGCAGGACAGGTGTGTGTGTGTGGGCTGCCCATGCACTGAGGGGAGGCATGCAGTGAGGTCCAGAGAAAGGGCACTGGTCTGGGGGTCAGGAGATCCAAGCCTTGGCCTCCCTCTGAACTCCAGAGCTCCTGAATACTGAACCACTGGGACCCAAGGGCCATCCTAACATGGCATCGCACGAGGAGGCAGCAACGTGCAGTGAGATGGACACACACAGCATCCAGCAGACCTGGACCTCACCGGGCTGTCCCATCACTCAGCCTCAGGCTCTGGCCAAGGCACTCCAGTGTCTTCCTATATAAAATGGAGCTGACAAGGCCTGCCTGCAGCAGCGGTGCCCGACCAGGGGACCCGAGGACAGCACTTCTCTGAGCTGCCAGCTGATGCGGACTCGACTCCCCCACACTGGCCTGACATGGTGCCCGAAGAATGAAAGCACATCAAGGGCGTGGGAATGCAGACTGGACACCAGCTGCACATCATGGCCCCTCTCGGCCACTCAGTGGCGCAGACGTGACCCCCACTATCCAGATGAGAATCCTGACCGTATGTGAGGCTGAGCTCCACCAGGATGCGGGTGATTTTCAAATCACCCCCGAGCACTCCGGGGCGTCTCTGTGTGTGTTTGCTGAGGGACGGGAGGGACACACGGCCCCCACTCAGCCTGCACGTCACTCCCCCTCCCTTCCTTCCTCTGATGTGAGGAGCTGTGCAACCCCACGGCCGTCGTTCTGCAGTCATTTTTCATGGGGGTGGGGTGCCCCCTTTCTGACCTCCCAAGATTCCACAGTCCCTGGTGTGAAACTTCCTTTGCTGCCTTAGTTCCTGGTGGGTGAGGACTGGTGCCTTTTACCATTTATGAAAAAAAAATGTAAATGGTGACAAAAGCTATTTTTATAATGTTTTTATCTATTCCATGACTGACATCAATAACACATAACAGTTGCATTGACATTGTATCGTCTCCAATGGGCCCAGTGACCTGATTCAATATCAGGGGAAAAGCCTCGTACATCATCTGTGCGGCTGAATTGCAGCAGACCCGTTACTGACGCGTCAGCCCAGAAGTGCCCGGGACCAGTGCCAGGTCTATCCCCAGGGTTTGCCTCCCTCCCGATCTTCCTTTCTCATGAGCGTCTTGGCTGTTCCCCTTCAGCTCACCCTCTTGAAGTGTTTCACCCTGAACTTGCTTTCAGACTTGACTGTTCTTGGGAGGTAGGGCGAGTCTGTGGGCACTTAGCATGGCACATAGTAGGGGCTCACTTTATGAATGGATGAAGGAAGGAGGGAAGGTGGAAAGGAGGAAGGGATGGGAAGTGCACCTGCGTCCCAGCTCTGGGGTGCCGTGAGCACATCCTGTGCGTGGCTCTGACGATGGGGCCGGGACACCAGGGAACGGTTGGTATGTAGGGTCCTTGGAGAGAAGTTGTTCTTGGCTCAGTAGCTGGCGCTGGAGGGACCGGATAAGGACAGAACATGGCAGGGGCTTTAGAACACTTTTGTGAAACAAACGTAGTGTGGAAATGCTGCGCCCGGAAGCGTTCAGGACCCGAAAGCCATAGCCAGTGGGGAGGCAAGGAGGCCACGCAGGTCCGTGGGCTGGGTGCCTGGGGGACCCCCACCCACAAGGGCCAGCCTCGTCTCTGCTCATCCTCTCAGCAACGCAAAATGGGAACGGACATTGAGTCCCAGTCTTATGTGGGTTTAAGCCAGCCCTTGGTAATACTGCAATATATTTGTCATTTGTCTCACTGGTAAACCTGTTTAGTAGTCAAAACTGTAGAAAATTGAATATATACTTACTGTATAAAAATGATATGCTTGGTTAGTGATAGTTTAGAAGAAATAAGTACATCTATCATAGAAGAGCATGCTGTCAGCTCTTTATATGTAAGAAAAATATTGAACACAAATGTGATAAATGTTGGAGACCGTTTGCAAAAGTTGTCTGACAAAGTCGGTTTATAATAAGTTCTTCCAAGCAAAGAGGAGAATGAAAGGAAAAGAGAGACAATGGGAAGTAGAAAGCAAAAGAGAGAAAAAAGGTTTGAAGAAAGAGAGATGCCAGGAGGAGACGCCTCCCTCGCCCGCAGGCGAATGCCCTGCTCGGGAACATGCTCTTTTCTCACAGGAGCTCAGATGGAGACAGTAAATCTGCTGCACAAATATCCCACATCCCAGGAAGTAGCTGCCGGCTGCCCCCTCAGAGCCACCAGGAAAGGCAGCTGGGTGGGTCCCACCACGGCCACCGGGCAGAGCTGGTAGATTAAGATAAACAACTTGAACTAATGAGAGAACTTGGTGAGGAAATCCAGGCACCAGAAAGTTCCAGATGGTGAGGGACTTCCAAACAGTGCTGAGTGCCCCAGGTGGGGACTTGAGCAGTGAGGGGAGAGCCTGTGGCGGGGCAGGCAGGGCCCTGGGACCGAGGTGGGGTCTCAGTCTGGGGAGGAAGGCCGGCCTTGGACCTGGGAATGGTGATGAGGCCCTGAGTGTCAGCTCCCAAGAGCCAGGAGGACCGAGAGTGCTACGAGGGGAAGCCGGAGGCCTGTTCCGGCAGGAAACAGAGGGAGTAGCCATTGAGGCCTGAGCAGGCAGAAAGCACTTGCAGTGGGGAAGAGCCCCTGACGGCGCTGTGTCCCCTGGCCTGCGGCAGAGGGAGGGTGGTGTGGAAAGGGCAGAGGCAACAGGGGAGCATATCTCAGTGGGACACCAGTGCAGACTGGCCCCCTGGGATTCAGTCAATAAAGGGAAACTGAGGGTCGTGGAGCTGCACCGGGAGGGTGGAAGTGTGACACAGAGGCAGCCAGTGAGGGCGGGGAACTTCGGCCCCCATGAGAGCAGACACCAGAGGCTAGCACACCCTCCTTTGCCCCAGGGGCCTGCCCTCCAGCCCCCTCTCCGCCCTGTCTGGGAGCTGTACATGGGCAGACCTTCACAGCACAGAGCAACTAGTGGAGGGGATAACAACTGCAGGCGAAAGGGTAAAAGGGTGCCTAGGCTCAGTTAGAGGAAGGGACCTGGGGGAGCTGGGAGGCCAGAATGGGTTCCAGGGTAGAGGGTCTGGGATGACAGAGGGCTGGGGAGAGGCCGGCAGCCTGGGAAAACAGGAGGGAAGATGGAGTCTGTCTTGTAGTGGAACAGGCTGCGACCTGGGAGTGAGGGCTGGGGGACACTGGTGGCGGCGTGGCCCTGGGCCCCCAGCTGAAGGGGCTGCCAAGCAGAGGATTGGAGGATGTGGGGGAAAACAAGTGTGGAACCCTGGTGGGGTTCCGGGATGGTCAAAGGAAGGAGGGCTGAGTGGCACATGGGGTTCATGACACACCCACAAAAGATCGGGGTGCTCAAGGGAAGTGAGGGCACCCCTGTGGAGAAAGACTGGCCAGAATCTGGCCTGGATACTCAGGGGTAGAGTCCAGACGAGGGCAGGGACCAGGGACTCAAAGAATGAGGGCTCCTGGAAGCCGTCAATGCCAGTGGTGACTCCATTCAATTGACATGTGCCAGGACTGCAGGCTCTCGTGAAAAGTGATGGGTACCAAACAGGAACGTGATAAAGCAGAGACTCCTTTATGCTGTGTAGGATCCTTTTGCACACGCAGGCTCCCAAATGTACCACACTGTGCACAAGCGAGTTGGCGGAGGCGATTGCAGACAACACTGGGTGTCCAGGACAGTGGAGACAGGGTGTCTGCTGGTGGCCATGGAACAGAAATGCCAGGACGCGTGACCCCAGGGAGGACTTGGGGACTCCAGTGCTCCAACGTGAATGGAGGTCACTCTAAAACAAAGTTTATTCAACAAATATTCGTCGAACCCAGGCTGTGTGCCAGGAGCTGTGCAGGAGTCTGCCGACAGCCCACAGCAAGGCTTTGTAAAGAGGATGAAAGCTACAGCGGGGCGGCAGCAGCGCACCCCATGTCCAGCACACACGCGTGTTCAGCATGTGTAAGGAACGCTGAAGAGCCAACAGTAAGAAACCAAACAATTCAATTGGAACATGGGGGGAAAAAATAAAGCATGAACAGCCATTTCACCAAAGAGAATACAGAGATGGGGGGAAGAAAAGCATAAATAGATAGTGAACATTAGTAGCCTTAAGAGTAAATAAAGTTAAAACCACAAGGAGATCGCACAACATTCGGGTCAGAATGGCTAAAATAAAAAAATAATGTCATACCTGGTGAGGACGCACAGGTCCTGGACCTCTGAGCCGATATCGATGGGAGTGTAAATGATGTAACCACTTTGAAAATCAGCTAAGCAACTTCTTACAAATTTAGTGTGCGTTTAATGTACAACCCAGCAACTGAACTCGGGCATTCATCCTAGAGAAGCAAAATCCTGAGTTCACACAAAAGCCTAAACCCAGATGTTTATGGCAGCTTTCTTCACGGTAGGTAAAAGCTGGAAGTGTCTCAGATGCCCTCCAATGGTGACTGGTTAAACAAGCTGCTATGTACGTACCATGAGTTACTCGGCAACAACAAAAGCTGAGGGACCGTCCTTGGCTCCAACCTCCCAAGTGCAAACCACACATCCTGCCTGGGCTGCAGGTATGGCCGAGGGTCTGCTGTTTGCAAGCAGTGTGGACAGAGCTTGGACGTAAAGGCTTGGGGGTCACGTGTGTGGATGGGAGCCCTTCGGGGTGCAGGAGAGAGCAGAGGTGGAGAGGGGCAGTTCTGTAGGCTGAGAGGTGGAGGGGGTGAGCGGCGGTGGTGGAAGTGGGTGTGTGCCTGTGTAACCAGATTGTAAGGTGATCGGGAATGCGAAAGTCAAAGCTGACTTTGCAGGCCGTCATGAGGCTATGTTTATCCAGATAGGAGGCTGCAACATGTCTTACGTCAGTTTGTAACTTGGTTTGTAACACTTAAAAAAGCTTGTACTCCTATGGTGGGGGCATAAATGTTAGGGTCGTGCCTGTGGGGGTACCCTGGGGAGGAATGTCCCCTCTGCTTACGTGCTGCTTTGGGGGCACAGGACATCCAAGTCCAGTCCCCTCCTTACATACAAGTAGCTGGTCTGAGCCCACTTCCTCCAGACGCTGCATTCCTTGTCCTTCCAGCCTCCGAGGTCAGGTGACCTCAGCTCAACCAATCATGTGCTCTCTTCCTGCACTTGTGACTTGGGTAGAATACCATTGGGTAAGTAGATTTAGGGGACACTCATGCCAACAGGAGTGGGTCCTGAGCTGAAGTGGCACCTCGTTTGCCTCGTTCTCCGGGCCCCTTACCTCGTGGGTTCTGGAAGCTTCTCGGTATTTTTTCTTTTGTGCTTGATTTGGCCAGTTTGTTTCTGTTGCTTATCTGCAAAGACCCTTGGCTATTTAGGCCTCAGATTTCTGTTTTGTCCGTGAGCTCTCAGCTCTGACGACCAGTGGCCCGTGTTGCAGAAGCTGTGGAAGCTTAGCTTCCTCCACGTGACTGGTTTTGTTTGTAGATTGGCGGTGCTCTGCTCGTGGTGCTCCCACCACATGAGTTGTGCAGCTCTGTAGGCAAGACGGTGTGTGAGAAGCAGATGTGTCTAGGGCACGGGGTGGCCCCTGTCGAGGAGTTTCTAGATCTGGCCTTTCTACCAGAGGTAATTGTCTGCACTTACCTCATGGCTTCTGGATGACCCAACGCCCTTTGGCTCCTGGGCCAGGAGAATCCACCTTGGCTGCAGCTTTCCATTTGATTAGCCAGTTCAGCCCAAGTGGGCAAGCTCGAATGAGGCCAGGCAGACAGCTCTGAAGGTCACAGGATGAGTCCGGCGGGGCTGGCTGGCTGACCGGGGAGCTGGCTGGCCGTCCTGGCTCTGCCACGCCTTCCCAGGACACCTCTCCCTCTTGTTCTTATTCCTCCTAGCAAGATAGCATTTGCACCAAACTGCAGAGTCTGAGATTTACAACACACAGGTTAAGATTCCCAAAAATGACATCTGATTTTGCAGACTTAATATAACAACAACACATAAAAGCTACACCTTTCTACCCATTTTCAGCCCCTTCCCTTAACTCACCCCAGCCACCAATATGGAGAGAGGGGAACTCGGTGTAATTCTATTGGGCTACCGCCAGAGTTGCCTGAAATGCTTCTCAGAATGGATGGCAGACGAAACCTCCTCACCAGCCCGACTGCAGGCTGTGTTGCTGGATCTCAAAGTGATGGTGGCTGTGTTGTCCTCCAAGCTCTTAACTTGTGGAAGTTCTGGTGGTGGGTGCGCTGGGACGACTAGCCTGGGGGAGGGGCATTCGGGGCTTGATGAGTTTGTTCCTAGTCCTCTTTGAGATGACAGGAGGTGTGAGACGGTGGAAAGTGAGACGTGTGGTGCTGGAGGCAGAGACTTGGTAGGGTGTAATTACTGTACATTAAAATAGACGGAATTTGGACAGGAAAGCAGAGCAGATCTGACGTGATGCTGAGAAGGGAGGCTTCGTCCCACTCTGCGTGTGTGTGTTCCTGAGAGAATGTTCCAGGCTCTGAAAACATCACCTGGGCCAAAAAGTCCAAGGAAACACCTCACTGCCAAGGGTGAAAGGGGCACAGGCTCCCCAGGCAGACCAGAGTGGACGTGAATCAGAAAGCACACTCGTGGACCATCTACTAAAATGCTAGCGATTGTGTACCTGTATCCTGGATACGTGTCCTGGGAACTATTACATGAGGACGCGTATTCAGCTTTGAGTATAGTCTTCCTGGTGTGTTTAGAGAATGGGTGTAATTTCTTTCTGAAATGTTTGATAAGATTCAGCACAAAACTGGACGCTTTCTTTTTAGAAAGGGTATTTATTATCAATTCAATTTCTTTAATGTATATAGGCCTATTCAGATGGTCTGTTTCTCCACGTCTGAGTTTTGACAGATTTTGTCTTTCAAGGAATTGGTCCACTTCATCTAGGTTGTCAAATTTATGGGTGTGGAGCTGTTCAAAACATTCTTTTATTATCCTTTTAGTATCCATGGGATTAGAAGTGGTAACCCTTTTCCATTTTTGATGTTAGTATTTATGTGTCTTCTCTTTTTCTATTGGTTGGCTGGGCTAGAGGTTTATAATTTTATTCATTTTTTCAAAGGACAAGCTGTTGATTTTCTCTATTGATTTTTTGTTTCAAATTTTAATTATTTCTGCTCTAATTTTTATTATTTCATTTATTCTACTTTGTATTTAATTTTCTCTTCTTTTTCTAGTTCCTTAAGGTGAAAGCTTAGATTATTGATTTTAAATCTTCTTTTTTTTTTTTTTAGCTAATACAGGTGGATGTATTCAATGCTATAAACTTCCCTCTAAGTACTGCTTTTACTGCACCCAACTTTATGCAAAGTTGATAAGTTGCATTTTAATGTTCACTTAGCTCAAACTATTTATTAAAGTTTGCTTAACACTTGACTCATGTGTTATTTAAAAGTGTGCTGTTTAATCTCCAGATATGTGGCGATTTTCCAGACATATTTCTGTTATTGATTTGTGGTTTAATTTCATTATTGTCTAAGAGCAGAGGTTGTATGCTTTCTGTTCTTTTTTGTTAAGATTCCAGAATATGGTCTTTCTTGGCAAATGTCCCAAGGGAAATGAGAAGACTTTGTGTTCTGCTGTTGTTAGATGGAAGATTCTAGAAATGTCAGTTACAGCCAGTTGATTGATGGCTCTGTTCAGTTCTACTCTATGCCTCCTGACTTTCTTCCTGCTGGGTCTGCCCATCACCGAGAGAGGGTGTGAAGTCCACAGCTACAGAGTGGAATTGCCCGTCAGTTTTTGTCTCATGTATTTTGACTCTGTTGTTAGGCACATGCATGTTAAGTGTTGTTATGTTCTCTTGAGTAAGTCATCTCTTTATCATCATGTGATGCCCTCTCTTTATGTCTGATAATTGTCTTTGCTCTGAAGTCTGTTTGGTCTGGAATTCACGTAGTGTTTTGATTTTGATTAGTGTTATCATGGTATCTCTTTCTTCAATATGTTAGGTTGGTGCAAAAGTAATTGTGGTTTAAAAGGTTAAAAATAATTGCAAAAGCCACAATAATTTTTGCACCACCTAATATTTGTGTGCCTTTGTATTGCAAGTGGGTTTCTGGTACACAATATATAGTTGTTTTGTTTTGTTTTTTTCCATTCTGACATTTTATGTATTTTAATTGGTGTAGTTAAACCATTCACATTTAAGTGATTATTGATATAGTTGGAGTAATAACTACCACATTTGTAACTTTTTCTACTCATTGATCTTGTTATCCTTCCACTCCTTTTCTGCTTTCTCTGGTTTTAATTGAGCATTTTATGACTCCATTTTCTCTCTTCTCTTAGCATATCAACTATGCTTTTTTAAAAAAAATTTTAGTAGCTTCACTAGAGTTTGCAGTGCACATTTACAGCTAATCTAAGTCTACTTTCAAATGACACCACACAGCATCACAGTAAATACAAATACTATCTACCAGAGCTTACTCAGTTATTAAATCACTGTCATTCATTTCCTTTGTCTGTAAGCTACAATCACCCAGTACATTTTTATATTATTATTTTGAATAACTAGTTATCTACTAGATTAATTAAGAATATATATGTATATATATATATATATATATATATATATATATATATATATACATACATATATATATATATATACATATATATAATTTTTTTAACCTTCATTTACTCCTTCTCTAATGTTCTTCCTTTCTTTATGTAGATCCAAGTTCCTGACCCATATCATTTTCCTTTTCTCTAATCTGGTGTTGTTTGCAATACTAAACATTTAGAAACAATGTAAATGTTCATAATAGGATAAAACTCTGGTAAGTCCATGAAATGGAAACCTACGAACCCATTGGAAACAATTGAGAAGCTCCATCCCTCCCCTTCTCCCCACCTCCTGGTGCTACAGTCATTGATTACGACTTGGAAGTGTCATTCAGGGTAACTTCCAGGCATATCCCAGGGAGAACTAACCACTTCTGCTCCTCGTGTACTTCTGATAGTGTTTCCCCATGGTGGTGGAGAGGGAGAGGCTGCCCAGGAGGAGAAGAGTGCCCACCAACGTATGTCAGACAAAGAAGGCAGATTCCTGGGCCTGGGAAGGAGAGGCCCTTAGAGTAGGGGTCCCCAGCAGAGAAAGTTGAGTTCTCAGAGCACGCGATCAGTGTATGCCCCATGCTCCCCATCAAGCATTGCCTTTGTCCACCCCTCCCAAGAACTAACCTTTTTATTCTGCTGGCCTCAGGAAAGGGGGCAGACCCTTAAAAGAGAGGGGAGGGCCGGCCCGGTGGCTCAGGCGGTTAGAGCTCCATGCTCCTAACTCTGAAGGCTGCCGGTTCAATTCCCACATGGGCCAGTGGGCTCTCAACCACAAGGTTGCCGGTTCAACTCCTCGAGTCCCTCAAGGGATGGTGGGCAGCGCCCCCTGCAACTAAGATTGAATATGACACCTTGAGCTGAGCTGCCTCCCAGATGGCTCAGTTGGTTGGAGCGCGTCCTCTCAACCACAGGGTTGCTGGTTTGACTCCCGCAAGGGATGGTGGGCTGTGCCCCCTGCAACTAGAAACGACAACTAGACCGGGAGCTGAGCTGCGCCCTCCACAACTAAGACTGAAAGGACAACAACCTGACTTGGAAAAAAAACTCCTCGAAGTACACCTGTTCCCCAATAAAGTCCTGATCCCCTTCCCCTAATAAAATCTTAAAAAAGAAAAAGAGGGGAAAGTCATCTTTTTTTTTTCCTTCAGAATTTCAATAGTCTTGAAGGAATTTCAATGACCCTTGGAGGAATGGCAGGACTCTGGGTGTGGACACCGTGGTAAAAGAAAACATCATGACTGAAAGTCTCTTCCCAAGTCTAGGAAAGGATTCCCAGCTGGAGTGAAGGGAGGGAGGCAGGGAAGTCCGTGTTCCCTGCAGGGGTGCCTGTGGCCTGGACCCCAGTCTGAGCCCCAGAGGGTTGGAAAAGAACCCTGAAAACTTTGCTGTGACCCTAAAGAAGTGGTGGCCCGCACAGGTCCCTGAGAAGAGACTTGGGGGATGGGGAGCAAGGCTCCAGGAAGGCACACAAGGGCTCAGAACCTAGAAGCAACCAGTGGGCAGGAGGGGGGCAGCCTCCACTTCCCTGAAGTTAAATTTCTGCTGCAACCCAGCTAGGACTTGCCCAGAGTGGATGTTAACAGTGATTAAAAAATCAAGTTATATTTGTTCAACACTTGTATTAGTGAAACAGGATTCCTTTTTGATAATTTTTTTTGGCAGTTTTAGCCCCATTCTTCCCTAGCTCGTTGACATAAAGAGAGGGAAGAGTAAAGACGACTATTAGCAGTTGTTGGGTCTGAAAATGCCTTCCACCAAGGCAGGCCATTTCTTTCCCACCTGAGGAAGCCAGCAGCCCAGATTGTAAATAAGGAATTAATAAGTGCATCAAAGACAATGTTGAGTTTGCATAAAAAATGAGCAGTTTTCACACCTTTTTTTTAAAGTTAACTTTTTTCAGCTTAAAAACCTGATAAATGATTTCAATTAACAGTTACAGAAAAAGAAAATTATATTACAAATTGATGCAAAATCTTCCTACAAAATCACTTGCCTAATTACACAAATCAAGTCTTCAGACTGAGACTCCAGCTCCAAAATAGAAAGTGTGGATGTTTCGGCAGCAGTGGCCGGGGAAGGTGGGAACCGCAGCATGGTGTGCGCTGGTCTCTGTTCCATCGGAACAAAATGAGTTAAAGAGCCCAGCAGCCTGGACTTTTGGGGTCCAGTGCTGCTCCGTAGAAAACCTAGTGCCTCAGAGGCCTAAGGGGGAGTTCCGTGCCTAGTTCTGTCTCCTCTGCAGGAAAATGAAACTAAACTCCTTCACCCAACGGAGCTTTGGAGCATATGTTCATTCTGGAGCAACCGAGAATTGCTAGGCAGTACCGAGCAGACGTGGGTACCCTCTGTCTCGCCAGGAGGCAGGCGATCGTCACCACCATGGCCGTCGTTGCGCCCCACATCGTCACCACCATCGTCATCATTGGCACCATGTCTTCAGCGTCATCGTCATTGTCAAGATCAGCAGCCCCCGCAGCTGCCGCCTTTAAGAAGCTTCAACCATTAGGATGGACCCTGACGTGGGAGAAAAGGAACCGGGGTGGAAACGCCAGGATGCAGACTGGCTCCTGCTTCAGCTGCCCGTTTAATTTTGGCAGCTGGCTTCCCTGCTCCCCTCACCTGACACATGCATATCTTAGTGGATGGTCCAGACGGACCGTCTGTTGTCTCACACTCGCCCCTCCCTTCAGAGCTGGTGTCCTTCGGGTCTTTGAGGGCAAAGAACTGTCTTGTTGGCCACAGCATCCTTCAGGAGCCCTGTCTGGCCTATTTTAGGTATGCGCTTAATATTATTGGCTAATGGGAGTTAGAGTGTTGTTTTGGGAGGGGTTTGGGAAGGAGGGAAAAGATGGAAGGGGTAGTGGTACAAATGGCATTCAGAGGCATCAGTTTCCGTCAGCCTGCCCCCATGCCCAGGGGCGAGCCTGGGAGCCTGGTCCTGGCAAACACACAGAGTGCCACAGCACACGTCTGGTCAACAAACAGCAGCATGTCTGCCGTTCTTGCTGTCTTTCTTCTGTGTCTTGTCTTTTTCATTCCTTAATTCCTCCATGATTGTCTTCTTTTGTGTTGAAGAGGTATTTTCCTGTGCACCTTTTTAATGCCCTTGTCATTTCTTTAAATAGATATATACATATATATGCATTTAAATTATTGTTTTAGATTCCTTGGGGATTGCAATTAACATCTTCACTTAAAAAAATCTACTTTGCATTAATACCAACTTAACTTCACTCGTATGCAAAATGTTGCTCCATTATAGCTCCTTTTCCCTTTCTTTTATGCTGCTATTGTCACAAATTAAATCATTACACACCGTGTGCACATCAACATAAATTTATAAGTATTGCTTTATGTGGTTGTCTTTTCAGTGAGATAGAGGGGAAAAAGGGGTTACAAATAAACACAAATATTTATTATAGTTTGTATTTATGTGTGTAGTTACCATTACCAGGGCTCTTTAATCTTCATGTATTCAATTTACTGTCTAGTCTCCTTTCACCTCAGCCTGAAGGCTGCCTTTAGTATTTCTTAGTGGGACAGGACTGCTAGCAAAGAAGTCTTTTACTTTTTACTTATCTGGGAGTGTCTTAATTTCTCTTTCATTTTTGAAGAACCATTATTGATTATTGATTGATTGATTGTATATAGAATTGTTGGTTGGCAGTTTTAATTTCAGCACTTTAATTTCAACACTTCTGACCTTCATGGTTTGTGATAAGAAATCTGCTGTTAATCTGATTGAGGACCCTTGTACATAATGAGTTGCTTCTCTCTGCTGCTTTCAAGATTCTCTTTGTCTTTGGCCTTCAGCAGTTTGGTTATGATGTGTCAGGTGTGGATATCTGAGTTTATCCTACTTGGAGTTTGCTGAGCTTCTCGAATGCATAGATTTAAAGTTTTTAATTAAATTTAGGATGTTTTTGCCATTATTTCCTCAGATATTTTTTATTCTCCTTTCTCTTTCTCATCTTCTGTAATTCTGAACCCTTGTTATGTATATTTTGATTTGCTGATGTTGTCCCACAGGTCTCTGATGCTCTGTTCAGTTTTCTTTATTCTTGTTTCTGTTTCTCAGACTGAAAAATCTCAGTTGACCTATCTTCAAGTTTGCTGAGTCTTCTTCTGCCTGTTCGAATATGCTGTTGAGTCCCTCCAGTCAATTTTTCTGTTCAGTTATATTTTCCAACTCTAGCAATTCCATTTGGTTATGTTTTTGTTTTTATTTTTGTTTCTTTTAAATAATGTATATTCTTTATTCATATCCTATATTTGTTGAGACATCTTCTTATACTCTAGTTATTTAGACTTGGTTTTCTTTAGCTAAATGGAGATATTTAAAATAGCTGACAAAGTATTTTTTAGTAAATGCAATGCTTGGCTTTCCTGAGGTGTATTTATGGATTGCTTTTGTCATGTGTGTAGTCCATACTTTCTTCCTTCTTAACCTGTATTGTTGAAAATAGAGTATTTTAAATATTATAATGCCACAACTCTGGAGATCAGATTCCCCCCTTTCCCAGAGTTTATTTATTTATTTATTTTTCTGCTGCTTCTGGTAGTTGTTTAGTGATTTTTCTAAACTAATTGTGTAAAGTCTATGTTCTTAACATGTGTGGCCACTAAAGTCTCTGTTCTATTGGCTTAGTGGTCAGCTAATCATTGGGCAGAGGTGTCCTAGCTCTCTTAAATGAATGACTGAGGGGCGATGCATGAATCTTGAGGCCTGCTTTCAGCACTCAGCCCTGTAGGTAACAGTGGTCCCTTAGCTGCTTGTGCAGAGCCTCACAGGCAGCCAGAAGTGAGAGCTCAGGGTCTCCTTCAGGCCCTCCCCAGCATATTCACAGCCCTCTGCATGTGCTTGCCTTTCTAGATTCCCAGGAAGATGTTGCAGCTTTCTAACGCCCTCAACTTTCTTTCTATGCTTTTCCTTTTAAGCTAGTTTATTGTTTGCCTTAAATGTTACCCATTGCCTCAGGTAGCCACTATGTTAAAACACTTGCATGTAAATGCTTTTTTGACAAACTGCTCCTGGGATGAGACTTTCAACAATGAGCTCCAAGGCGGGTCAAACAAAGACAGAACTTTCAAGTGGTATTGTATATGGAACCACCAGACAGGTCAGATGACAGTCCTTTGATTGTTTGCTCTCTTTGGTACCAGAAATGTAGGCTGTAGTTTTTTTAAGCATCTGCTGAGCTGATGAGTGAGATAGTAGAACTAGGGTAAATGAAAACACCACAAAGTTTGCTGTTCTTTCTGTGATTCAGTCACTTTTCTTTTATAAACCCACCCTGTATTGTTTCAAGTCCCTTGTTAATTTCCAAATTTCTGAAAAAGTTAATTCTGACATTTTTGCCAAGTTTTTCACTGGGCTTCATATAGAATCGAATTTTCAGTGGTCCTTACTCCACCATTTTTGCTGACATTACCTAGTTCTCTCAGTTTTTGCTTCACATGTTCTATAGCTCTGTTGTTTGTTATCTATTTATTTAGTATTGCTATGCATTTTTTGCTGGAATGGTTCTTTTGTCATTATTTAATGTCCTTTTCTGTCCCTGATGTATTTTTGCTCTGAAATCACTTTCTCTGATATTAACATAACCAATCCTTTTTAAATTAAGGTTTGCATATATCTTTTTCACGTCTTTTTACTTCCAACATACATATATCCTTATCTTTAAAGTGAGTTTCTTGCAGACAGCATATAGTTGAGCCATGTTTTTTATGCACCCAGCTGATCTCTGTCTTGTAATTAGTATCTTTAGACTATTTGAAACATTTATGTTTAATATAATTATTGACTTGTTAGGTTTAAGTCTGCCATTTCATTATTTGTTTTTTCTGTTTATTCTCTGTTTTTGTTTCATTTTTCTGTTTTCTTTTTCCCATTTTCCATTGGGTACTTGCACATTTTTAGAATTCCATTCTGATCTATAGTGTTATTGAGCGTATCTCTGATTAGCCTTTTTCATATTTTTGCTTGGTTATAAACTTCCTCAACTCTACTGGTGTCTATATTTTACCATTTCAAAGAAAGTATAGAAATTTTGCCTCCCTTTAATATCCCTTTATCCTCCCCATTTATAATATAATTATCTTAAATGTTCCATCTTATATACATTGACAATCACATTAGACTATTTTTTGTTTGAATTATAAAACCTTATTTAGATAACTCAAGAGAACTAAATTCTATTGTATTGACCTATATTTTTGCCCATGTTCTTTTTTCCTTCCTGATGTCGCATAATTCTTTTATTATCTCCTTTCTACTTAAAGAATTTCCTTTAGCCATTTTTTTAGGGTAGGTCTGCTGGCAACAAATGCTCTTTGTTTTTCTTCATTTGAGAATGTTTTATTTCCTTTTTATTCCCGAGCAATATTTTCATTAAATATAGAATTCTGGATTAATAATTACTTTATTTCAGCACATGAAAAATATCGTGCCACTCCCCCTGCCTTTCATGGTTTTTGATAAGAAACCTATCATGTGAGATTTTGAGTGTTTTTTTTTTGTTGTTTTTTGTTTGGTTGGTTTTTTCTATATAGGTAACGCATTATTTCTCTCTAGCTGGTTTCAAGATTTTTGCTCTGTCTTTAGTTTTCAGATGCTGAATTATCATGTGTCTTGGCGTGGATTATTTGGGTTTATCCTGTTTAGGATTTACTTAGGTTTTGAATATGTAGGTTTATGTTTGTTGTCATATTTGGGAATTTTCAGCCATGATGTCTCCTAATACTTCTTCAGCACCTCTCCCTTTCTCCTCTCTTTCTGGAATGCCAGTGATACACAAGTTGGACCTTTTGTCATTGTCCCACTCACCTCCAGTTTGGGCTCTAGTCATATTTCCCAATATGCCTAATACTATTTACTTGCAGAATCAAGAAGGAACTGCTTTGTGCATTCTGTGTAGGTTTTACTTTGCAGTCAGTGGAAGAGGCAGGATGATGTGTGCTTACTCCGTCTTACCCAGAAGTAGACACTTCTCATTTTATTTTGAGAATCTTTTTTCCAGCTGGGGAGTCTGAAGAGGAAAATCAATTTTATTTTCTAATCCAGCAAATTCTTGCCCCTTTATGTTCTGTCTAAATTCTGCCTGCAAATTGGTCATTGTTCATTTTAACTCTTGTCTCTCTTTAGTGATCTTATCATATTCAGCTAGGTTTAATCAGCTACCACTTTCAAAATTCTCACTGGAAATCACCTTTCCAATGTCAACAAGTCAATTTTTATCTTCCATGTTACCACAGGAATCCGTTTTAACAATTGTTCGACCGTTTCATAACATAAACTGCCATTTTTTTGTACGTCCTATAATCATTTCCTTGCCGTTTTTAAGGGTTTTGTTAAGGGTTCCATTGCTGCTTTTACAGCTCTACTCTCCATCCACTCTCAAAGCTGATGCTGTATATTTTGGGTTTTTGTTACAGCAGCACCTCATTTTTGGATGCTGATTTCTGTATCCATTTGCTTTTGAGGCATAGCAATTCCAGCATTAAGTGGTTTAAAACAAAAACCATTTGTTTTAAATGAGTTTAGGGGTCAACTGGGTGGTTTTGCTTAGTGAATCTTAGCTGAGTCTGCTGATGTATCTGTCTGTGGTCAGCTGGAGGGGCAACTGGAGGTTATGTAAAGAGGACATCATTGGCTATTGAGAACAACAGAGGGGCTCCTTACTAGACGACATACAGGAAGAACATGGATACCACTTAGCAGGGCTGTGTCCTTGGGAATCGTGTGGTCATGGAGAATATGATGTCTGCTGGCCCCAGGGAGTCCCCAAATCTTACAGATCGCCTCACTCTTATGGGAATCCGTTCCAGACGTTTATGGAGTCCTCTCCATGACAGAACATCCACTAAGACATTCTAATCTGCTTTGGGAAGGCTGTTAAGACCCATTTACTTAGTCTTCTGTGACCTCCCCCAGCTCACGAGGGTTATTCATCTGAAGAATCTGCGAGGCTGAACGTGGCAGCTGGAAGACTTTGTCCCTTAGCGTGTGCCGCTGGCTTCAGTTATGCAGCTGTATATAATGGCCCTAAACACCCTGGTTTGCCTGGTCGTTCCTTAAGAGACCCAGAGACGTAGAAACAGACACAGCCACAGAGGGCTGAGTGTCAGAAAGCACTCAGAGTCTGGAGCGGGAAGCCATTCCCAGGCAGTGGCCTTAGCAACCAGTGTCCTTCTTTTTACTTTAATTTGCCTGTTTGTTTTTTTTTAAGTGTGATTGTGCCATCAGCTCTGCAGCACTTTCTCAAGAACAGATACATCCAGTGCGAATGAAACTAATGATGAGAGACAATATTTTAATGTTAATTAGATATTCCATGTTCTTAGTTCATCAGAGAACTATTGCTCTTTTATGTATCAGATGAAAGCACTACTGTTGCTTGGAGGAAAACAGAATACAGGGGAAAGAAAGTACTTTCAGTTTTGTAAGTATTCAAATTATTGTTGTTTTTTAGAAGAATTCCAAAGATTCTGAGAAGGTAAGAGCATCCAGAGAAACAACGTGACCACATGGCGGGAGCCACTGCACAGCCTTGAAGATCCTCTTCTCTCTCTCAGCAAACGTGGTGGAAAGCTGCAGGCTCCATTGTCAAAGGCCAGGCTCTCAAGAGCTGTTCAGGGGCCTCATTAGACAAACAAGCCTCCTTCTGGATGGTTCTACCCAGGAGGAAAGAGTCAAAGCACACCCAGCGCCCCTCGGTGTCCTTTGGCCTCCAATGCGCCAATACTCAGGTTGGAAGAAAGAAACTGACACGATGAATAAACACTACTTTAAGTTCATTTAAAAACAGTGATTGGGAGAAGAATGCAGTCCTCTGTGAGCTTTCATTTTCCCATCTATAAAATGAACATGTTGGACAAGCGCAGGATTTCTAGACTGTGCCCCTATTTCTCTGACCTCTAAGGCGAGTAGCAACTACAAGACGAAGGCACGGCTTTTACAACTTATGTCCGAGCAAGGCCCTGCCGCCACTGGGAATGTGCTGCCTCCTCTGACAGGCTCAGGGGGACAGAGGTTGAAAACCAGTGTACGGGGCCAACTGTCATTCCTTCATTCGGGTATTAGATGACCCCACTTCACAGGTGAATAATTGAATGGATAAACGGCTGATATTTGTGCATAAAACATTTGTAGACTTATTGTTTTCATTTTTTACTTTTGAGTTATTTAAATTTTTGGAATAATTTTAGATTTGCAGAAAAGTTGCAAAGAGAGTTCCAAATACCTTTCATCCAGTTTTCCTTAATGTTTACATCTTACATAACTGGTGCAATTGTGCAAATATTTGTGAGTTACTATTAACTGTTTTGAACTTCATTTGGATTTTACCAGTTTTCCCACTAGTATCCTTTTTCTATTCCAGTGTGCTATTCAGGATACTACTTTGTATTCAGGAAATATTTATTTTTGAATATAAATTTCTGTGGTAGGTGTTGGGTGGGTTTATGAAGCAAAGAATGAGTCTTTGATTCAATCTCTCCCATCTCTGGACGCTCATGAGTCTGGGCAACAAAACCACACGTGCAGAAAGTTCACGTGTCTTTGCCCTCAGATCGTCACCACACAGTGCGTGAGCCTTGGGGCAGGTCCCTGAGCCTGAGCCGGGGGACCGTGTGCTGGCAGCCGCGGATGTGGCGGGCACACAGGCTCCTTTATTGAGGACCCTCTGACCAGGATCGGTAACGTCCCGGATAAGTCAGTTGGATGAATCACTGAAAAGCAGAGTCAAGTTAAGTTGTTTTCCATCGCGTATCAAATACTTTCTTTTCCTTCTGCTTCTTTGGCATACACAGACTCAACTTGAGGTATGCGGATAATTATTCATCATCAGAAAGAGTAACCCAAATAAAATTGGCAAAACGTTTTAAACAGCGAACATCTGCTGTGATGAGGGTGTGGGAAATGGGCGCTCCCCCCACCTGCTGCTGGGAGAACAAGCTAGTCCCCTGCAAAGCCGTGGGGCGCTCGTGCTTCACCCCATCCAATAGGCGCAGCCATTGCCCAGCCACCAAGGAGGTGCCGGGCGCTGCTACTTGGGATGACAACGGACAGGAACAGCAGCAATATTTGGCCAAGACTGTTTAGAGGAGTTACAGACATACATTAAAAATTAACACAAAGCTTTAAAAACAATATGGTAAAACTATCTGATGACACAGATGCTTATGTAATATTACTACAAAGAAAGAACTTTATAGACAGTTATATACAGCATAATGTTGTTTATATATAGTTGTATCTTAAAAGTTATTTTTAGTAAATAATAGTGGTTATATCTGGGAGGTGGAGATTTTTAAAACAGCTTTATTGAGATAGGTACACATCATTTTAAGACTGAAGAGAGGCATTGCTGTAGAGACCTAGGGATGTGAAAATAGAAACTGCTTGGGAATTTTATGGCACCAAAGCCACCATCTTCTAAACAAATTACTTATGAAAACTGACTCACGATGGGAGAAAATCTCTATCTCTCTGTCTATCTCTATGTCATATCTATACTATGTCCCCAGAGAGCCCACAGGTCACCGGGAAGGATGCTTTGCATCACACAAGACAGAACAAGTGCCCGAAGAGAAGGCCACACAGTCGTCCCTGGAGTGCTCAGAGGATGGGGGATTTAAAAGCAAGATCTCATTGCGAAAGTCAGAGAAGAGATTTTTCTTCCTAAACACACGTGAATCCCTTCACTTGCTCCTCTCAGTGCCCCGGCCAGCGGGTCCAGGTGTCATCACCGCTTTCGTGGACTGTTTCCCCTGGACCCCTGTCCCCTGGCCTCCCCCTCCAGTCTCCCTGCTGCTGGCCGAGTGAGCATGTCACACCCAACCAAGTTTACCAGCAGGCTCTCCTGGTTCAGTCAACACTCGCGTGCTTAGTACAGGGACTTCTTCAAGACGTTTTGAACAGCAAGTGACAGAGAAACAGAATTGACTCAAAATGACTGGAACAGCGAGAGGATATATGCTGTACACAGAAGTCAGAGGTGGAAGCATGTGGTCCAGGGAGCGCTGTCTCTGGTCACATGACGGGGCGATGGCTGCTTCCTGCTTGCCTGGTGTCCTCCGCCACGGCTTTCCTCAGGGCTGGTGCCCCAGGGACGGAGATGTCGGCAGGAACTCCAAGGGTCACATTGGCACACGCCGTGCTCAAGCCAGAGCACAGACGGTCCCTTCGTTTGTCCTTCAGAGAGTCCAGGAAACTTTTCTGAAAGCCTCGTCCCCCACTCCCGCTTCTCCACTGGCCAGAACTGTGTCACCTGCCACCCTTGCAACCAGCCAACTCAGGGGGAATGGCGCTTGCTTTGCTTAGACTTCTGGGGATTCATGTCCTAGGACTGAGGAAGGGCCCACATTCCCTGACACTCAGGCTGTCCCCCGCCTGAACAAAACCGGGCTTTCCTTAGCAGGTGAAAGAAGGGACACGGCTGTGACTCTTCCAGTGAACCAACAAAGGCTGCCACACGTGCCGCCAAGACCTGCCGGGGGTGGCCAGCCTCATCCGTCCCACCCTCCGCTCCCGTGCTGTGGCCCATGAACCATCCTACCTCATGGCGGGCTGCACGCTGGGGCAGATGACCCACTATTAGTGTCCCCACCCGTGGAGTCAGCGAGACCGAGGGTATCTGCCCCAGGAATGTTTAGGCCCGTTTGCTTGGGAGTTGTGTGTACATGTGTGTGTGTGCAGTATTTAACTACTGGTCCAATTCTCCTCTCTGAGTCAGCCAGTTCTAAACAATGCCGTTGAGGTATAACTTACATATCGTGAAATGCATGGTTCCTAAGCATATAATTCGATGATATATATATCACATAACCCACACACCCACAAAGATGTAGACAATTTCCATCATTCTAGAACATTCCTTGTTCAGCCAGCTCCCCTGCCGCTCTCCCCAGACCATTGCCGTGAGTTCCTTCATCACGAGTCGGTTCTGCCTCCGCTAAGACACCACTTAAGTGGACTCGTACAGTTTGCATTGCTTTGTGTCTGGCTTCTTTCACTCAGAATGTTTTTTGTTGAGGTTTATCCATGTTTCTGATGTTGCAGTAGCTTATCCTTTTTGTTGCTGGGTGGTGGGGTATTGTGTGATTACACATGGTTTGTTTACTGGTTCTGCTTTCGGTGGTATCAGGTGGTGTGAGTTTGGGGGCTATTCTAAGTACTTGTACTCAAAGCACCGGAGGACAGCTCTTTGGGTAGAAATCTCAGAATGCGCTCTGTGCTTAGTCGTACATGCATGCGATTGACTTCCTAAGAAACTGCCAAAGAGTTTTCTGAAGGGTTTGTCATTTTACATTTCATCAGCAACGTGTGAGAGTTCTGGCCGTTCTACACCCGCGCCTTCATCTGGTGTTCTTGGAATTTTAATTTTAGTCGTTCTGCTGTGTGTGAAATGGTATTTCATTGCTGTGTTATTGATTTGTATCTCACCAAAGATTCCTAATATTGAGCAGTCTTTGTGTGATTATTGACAGCTATGTCTTCCCATGTGAAGTGTCTGTTCAAAGCTTTTGCCTTTTTTTAAAATTAGGTTGTCTTCTTCTTTAATAATAGCTGTAAGAGTTATTTGTACATTCTCCCACAAGTCCTCTGACAGATATATATCTACCTGTCTGTCTATCTATCTAGATATCTATACCTTTCTAGATTGTATGTACCGAGGGTCCATGAGCCCTCTAGGTAGATGCAAATGCATCTAGATGTAGATACACATACACATGGATACAGGTAGCCAGGGACATGGTGCAGACGTAGGTGTGGGCGCAGACACCCAGTCTCGCCCTTTCTGCCTCCCACCAGTGCCCCCGGTGGTGCCTGCCACACAGGGCCACTCAGCTACGTGTGGCTTTGAGCTGTCTAGTTTGCCTGAAGGAAGACAGGCTCTATGGATGCTTCTCTCTGTCCACCCACCCTTCCATCTGTCACCCTCGGGGAACCTGACACTGAGGCGTGGGACCGACTCGGGGGAGGGGGCAGTGGGAGCCCTGGCCCCCCACCAGGTTCCAGGCAGGGGTGCAGCCCTGCCTCTGCCCCCTGCTAACCGTGCCTGGCTGGGCGCTGGGGTGGGAAGGGGCTGATGTCTGAGTGTCACCCTGTGGTTTTGCTGTGGCCTGCCATCCTCATGGGCCAGGCTGGTTGCCCCCTTTCTTCCTGAGAATAGGGTTCCCTCTCAGGGAATGAGGTGGGGCAGACTGAGACACCACTCTGAGCGAACAAAACGCGCTGCCCAGTAAAACGGTTCTTTCTCCACAAATTCCAATTGTGTGCTTGTGGTGAGAAATAGGGAGGAGGGCTGCCGGCTTTGAGGGCTGTGTCTTTCAAGGAGGCAGGTAGATGGCGGTGATGGCGGACGATCTGTACTCATGCCGCAGCCATTGTTTGTGCCCAGCGTCCCTGCCTCCCCTGGGTCCCTCTACACCTGGGAGCCAGGGCGCACAGGCCCTTCGCAGGCTACCCGGCTCTAAGACATAGCAGAAGGACATAAATAATCAGCCACCCATTCTTCAGCTCGACTATAAAAAGCGTGCATATGCTCCGTGCAGGTTTTCTTAAGGTGAGGGACAGGCCTGAGCTGCACAGAGCTTCTGGAGCTGCCCATATGGAGAGGCGGTCTTTCACCGGTGAGTCTGCAGACAGAAATCGCCCATCTGCACTGTTTGCAGGTGTTTTGAATGATTATATTATTAGCTCTGTCTGTTCAACTTTGCTTTTTTATGGTGGCTTTAGTGTTGCAGTAAAACAGGAAAGGAAAAAAGAAGAAGAAAGGAAAAAGAAATATAAAGGCAGCCATCTGGTCCCCGATTTGAGATGGCGCTCTGTCGGGAAAGGGGGAAGGAGCCAGGCTGCGGCCCTGGGGGTGGGGCCCGCGCTGACAGAGTGGGTTGGGGGAGCAGCGTCTCCAGTTTCACTGCTGGGTTTCCCCTCCCACTGCCTGGACGCCTGTCGTGCCACTGCCATGGAGCTACTGGTATTCAGCTGGGTGACTGGTATGCCCCAACCCCAGTGTGGCCAAGAGAACTGGCTGTGTGGGGGTGTGGCCCAGAGTCCGTGCCCTAGCTGCCCACCCCACCATGATTCTGGCCCTCAATTCGATCTGTGCTGTGACCTGGGACACTTTGCAGGGCATCCTGACTGCAGGTAGTAAGACAAAGATTTATTTGATTATCTGTGCGTGGGTAATTCATCAGGGAAATGCTGTCTGTGTCAGATGGTGCGAAGCGGGGTTATTTAGGGCTGTGCAGTGCGCCCAGGGCTGGGTCGGTGCCAGGAGAGCAAGCCCAGCAAGGTCATGACACCGCAGGAGACACCATTCAGCTCTGGAGTCGCACCTGAGCCAGACGGTGACATCTGCCTTTTCATTGGTTTGGGCAAACAGAAGAGAATTCTGTAGGATTGGATTCTCCCTCCCTGAAAGGGCAGCAATGGTGCTGAGATGTGAGCTGAACCAAATGGAAGGCTGACATCCAGACTTGTGGTCCTTCCAGGTATCCCAGGCCGGACAAACCATTGCAGTGACATGCGCGTCACAAACACTCCCCTGGGTGCTATCTTGTGCGACACACAACTGTGCCGTGACAGGTGACACATGAATTCATAGGTCGGGTAAACAGAAGGAGCACATCGGGCCACGGAATGACTCAGATGCAGAGGAGAGGCTGGGAGGAAGGCCCCAGAGGAAGGTGCAGCTGTTTGGGTTTGCGCTTTGACTGCAGTGAAGAGAGGCCCCCAAACATGCAGCGGGAAGGGGACCGATCAGGGTTGTGCTGGCTGGGAGCTGGCTTGCTCTTGGCATGCCTCTCTCCTCTCCCCGTGCACCTCACTTGAGGAAGCCACCGTGCGGTCTGTGTTTCCTGTAGTCGGGAGCATGTGCAGGACTTACAGCGAAAGCTGGGAGAATCCCTCAGCCTGTTTATGATGGCCCAGGTCACAGGGACTGTGCCCGTGGGGTTCCCGAAGGAGGAAGGGGTCCATGGGAAAGCAGCTAGGGACACCGCTCCTCAGCCTGGAAGGAGGAAGGGGTCCGTGATCCTGGGGTGCCCTGCTGCCCTTTGCTTCCCTGCAGTGCCTGCAGCTGACGGAGTTTGGGGGGGATGGCTTCTAGGGCACATGGTGTGGACACACACCAGCCCAGTGGTCCCCAGCTCTGGCAGGGGCCACGGGAGCAACCGTCATCACAGAAATCAAGGAGTATGCGAGCGCGGACCGCGAGCATCTCAGGATTACCCTTATGGAGAGAAGCAGGCAGCCCTTCCCGGGCCCCTGGCCTGGTGTGCCATCTCCAAGGCTTTGCCTGGCCTTGAAGAGGTGGATTAAGCAGCACGCAGATCTGTGAAGGCCAGAATGTTGCTTTTCTGTGAGTGGAGTGATTGTAAACTAAGGGTGTGTTGTCTCCGCGTAGAATACCATTGAACAAGGAGGGACTTCCAGGGCCATTGAGCTGGGAGCTGCAAATTCACACCCCAGTCCTGGTGAGGTACAGGGAAAGTCCAGGAGCCGGAGGTGGGTGCAGGCCCAGGGCCTCAGGCAGCATCTGTGGGGTGTGGTCGTGCAGTCAGCGCTTTAGTTGCAGGCAAGGGTGGCTACTGTGGGTGAGAGGCAGCCCAAGGCCCACAGTTCAGCGCTGGGATGACAAATTGAGACTGTGGCCTCAGGACTCACATGGCCTGGGTTTGAATTTCCATCCTCTACTTATTAGGTGTGCAACCCTGAGTAACTAACTGCTCGCTCTCCCCCTTCCCTCCCCCTCCCTCCTCTCTCTCTCTCTCTCTCTCTTTCTCTGTCTCTCTCCTTTACCTCATATTCCTTATCTGCAAAATGGGATTGATTGTAACTCTGTGAATCCTCAATGAACATCAACTATAACTAGTATGTGGCTGCTTCCTTGTTCCTTTCTCTACACTGACAGGAAACAGTGTAGATAAGAGAACAGAACTTAGACACACATAACCAAGATTCAAAACAATATTTTTTAATATCACCATCACCACCTTCACCACTCTCATCATCACCCCCTCCACCTTCACCGTCACCACCCTCACCATCACCGCTGTCGTGGGTTCCCCACCTCCAGTCTTTGCTCCCTCCTCTTAGGCGCAGTCTGCCTTTGGCTTCCTGGGCTCCCACTCACCCCCTGGCGCACCTTGACCCTCAGATCCCCATCCCGAGGAGTCTTCTTTCTTTACTCCTTGCTCCCTGTCCTGCCTCCTTGCAGGACTCAACCCCCACAATGAGAAGAAGGGCCTGGAGAACTTTCTTTCAGGCCAACTCACCCAGAGCCTGAACAGAAAAAGCTGCGCCTCCCCAGGCATAGCTCTTCCAGAAGCGACAATCAGGTGATTCATTGAAAGCCCAGAGGGCCCCGCTTAGACCTAAAGGTCACACAGGGTCAACACTTCACTTATCCTCGCACCCCTCCCAGTGACTTCCTGCCCAGAGTGTCTCCCAAGCCCCGCCCAAGTCCTCCCCACCTGCCCACAGGTGGGCCAGCAGGTGTGAATGTGGATTTTTTGCTCCTGAGCGTGGGGTGCAAGCCGCAGTCAGGTCAGCCTGTGTTGTCTGGGGGCCCACCAGTGTGCCCCTGACTGCCTCCCTGCCCTGGCCCACGAGGACACATAGCGGAGCCCCCCTTCTTCCTGTGCTGTTCTCTTCGCAGTCTTTGGGGACCTGTGCATAGTCCCTTGAAGGCACTGATTTCAATTATAATTAGCAGAGAAAACTGCTTTATAATCTATTCCACCTCAGAATTCTCCCTCTGAACAATTCTATACACTCAGCATTTTGTATGTTTTTGACTTCATATTCCCAAGGCAGACAATCAGATTGGCCCAACTCATCTATTCAGAGGCCCCCTCCTGGCCCCTCAGCCTGGACTGGGAAAGGCGTGGGGCTCATGGGGCAACCCGGGCCGCCACCTGGGGCAATAGCTCAGCAGGACCCGGGCAGGGCTGTCTGGCTGCAAGCCATGCCTTAACATTCATCTCTTACGTGAGGGGAAGGGGAAGATACTCCTTCGTAAAGGCTTGGAAAGAGGCTCTGCTGCACTGTGCATGCCTCGCCGCGTGGGGGCAAAGCCAGTGCAGAATTCTGCTCCTGCCTCGCATCCAGGAAGGTCACCCCTCCCAAGCCTGCAGCACGCCCTGAGGTCCCAGACTCTTGAAGCCATTTGTCAGCATCACAGTGGTTGCCACAAGCTGCGATAGTCCAGTGAAGCTTCTGTGGACCCACGGGCAGGATAGGTCTTATTTCTTACTATGTGCTCACTCAGCTGTGGTCTGTTCTGTAAGCGCTCTTGTGTCTTTATGATTACATGTTCCTCACCCATATTCCCTCCATCCCGCACGGATTTGTTGAGGCCATTGCGGTCATCCACGTAAGAAACAATGGGACGTGTGCTAGGGTGGTAGCTGTGGGGACCATTGTGGTACTGTGTGAGCCACTGACATAGGGAGTGTTTGTTACAGAAGCCAGCATGAATTGACCACGGAGTGCACTCTGTGACATGGACAAAGTCCCTGCCTTCAGGAGATTTGCTGGGTAGCTGGGAAAGCAAACATCAGCCAAAGTTCATTTCTTGCTCAAAATCCAGAGGGGTTTACATGGCTCTCAGGGGAGGTTTCTTCCAAGTAGTAACTCAGAGATGCTCACATCATTACTATCTTGGCATCTTTCACACCCAGCCATTGGGATGGAGGAAAAAGAGAAACCTAAGAAAGAATGAAGGCAGAGGGTCTCAGAGCCCCAGAGGACTCTTCTGGAGGGAAGAGGCAGAGGTAAGGGGTGACGTCCAGCCTCTGCCCCAACTTTAATCAGAGGAGCTTCAGTTTTAATTGTCATGCACATCAGGATTTGACATACGACTGACTGTTTTAGATGAATTCTACTACTAAAATTTGAAAACCTCCATGTTGGATGATAACCCCAAGATTCTAGAATTCCCACATAGATGTCTGGGCATTGGGGAAGAGTCATCCTCAAAGATAAACTGTTGTTGCTTTTAATTTAGTTTTAAACATAATGGGAAAACTGGTCTCTCTCACTCAAATAGAAATACAAAGTTTTGTCTCTGCTTCAAAGCGAAAAATCTGAAATGACCTAGAAGACACCAAATGAACAAGCTAGTGATGTCGGAACCTGGGGAGTGTGACTGATGCTTCTTGTGGGCCCAGTGCCCCTCCAGCCCTGACATGCCACCTGGACCTACCATGCTGCGTGCTCCCGTCCTCCCTTCCCCCATAGGCATCTGAGCACTGGAAGGGCTGGGGTTTTCAGTCTCACCCCTTTCGTGCCCTTATTTGCAGTTGCTCTGACATCTGGAGCCCATGTCTCTACAGTAAACCATGCCCACAGTGGCAGTGGCAGCCACTGTGCCTGCTGGCCCCGTCTGGTCACCGAGCTGTGGCGTCTGTGCACGTGGGGACCTCCACACGCAGCCTCGCGATTCCTTGGTATAACCCCAGGACAGCACGTTAGTCCCGGCATGGAAGCAGCTAGGGTGTTGGACAGGTGGCTGTGAGATGGCAGGAGAAGCAACATCAGTGTCCCACACAACCTCGTCAGTTCACACCCATGGTTCTCTGTTTGATTTGGGGGCTTGCTTTTGGTGTTCATTAAGTGAAATAATCACTTAACAATGGGTATTCTGAAACCTACTGTTTAGCAATAGATTCTGAGGAAGACTATGGGTTTTGTTGTCATAGTTGTTTGAAATTTGTAACATCTGATTTGCTTTTGTGCTGCCACAACTCGCACGCCTGCTGGGGCAGCTGTGATCATGTGACTGCCATTTTCTCTTGAGTGAGCTTGTTGACAATTGGAAGAAGAATCTGTAATGCTGAAAGTTTCAATTGCAAGCCCCACGCTCCTGAAACTGGCTTTCCCCAGAAACAGGTGAGATCTGGGGCCCAGGGCTCTTCCCTGGCCCCCTCTACCTGGAAGTGCCCATGACCCTGGGAGGAAGCTCTCCTGGTGGGGGGGAAACTGTCATCCTACGACTGCATTTCCCGAGAGAACTCCTTCCACATCACACAGCCAGCCACATCAGAAGTGCCCCGGCCCTGAGAATTAGCAACGGTGCAGGGCGCAGAGACCCTTCTTTTGACCTCAGGACCACAGGGGGTGGGGAGTGGGCATTTCCTCAGCCCCAAAGAACAGCTTCAAGAGAACAGAAGACTCCAAATCTTCTCTCTCAGGTCCTTCTTGTGGAAAGCAGACAGAGGCAGTTCTTTTGTACAGTTTGGTACAGTGCAGTTGTCCAAAACTGTATAATCATTGGTGAAAGAGAATACCTCACACCTGTAACTATGGCTTTGATACAAAACAGAATAAACCCATCCTCCACAGGCCTAGCCCTGTGGTTTAGCCAGCCAGCCAGCCATTTGTGTAATCAGCAGACATGGGCAGCGTGTCCAAGTCCCCACAGGGAAAAGAGGGATGGTGCCTGCCCAAGGGGGCCCCTTGGACTCACTGCGACCGTAACACACTGTGGGAGAATGAGTGGCCCCTGTCGAAGTGCAGGGACGTTAGCTGTCCCAGTTGCCAGGATTATTTGCATAGATCCATCTCACCGAGCAGTATCAACTCAGCTGTGACAGTTTGGAAATCTGGGAGCTATCCAGCATGGCACCACGCGGATCTGACATACATCTCGCATTTCTCCTGCGATTATCCTTTCGTTTCTTCATACTGGGGCTGTGAGTGGTGGGGGGATTTGATACACGGTTCTATCACCAAGTCTTGCCTTTGCAAGCTCTTCCCTTTCAGCATCTAAGTTCCTGGAACTCACGGTAACTGAGCCTTAAATGAGCTGCTGGTTGTCTAATGGCACCGCGTTTCTATGGTGTCACGTGGGTAGAAAGGGAGGAGAGGACCCAAAGGCCTGTTCTCCCTGTGGGGCCACCTGTTTTCGGACCCTCATTGCCTGTCTGATCCCTTGGAGGTCACCATATCCTGGGAGGCCCGAGCCGGGAACAAGGCTGAAGCCAGGTTTAAGGAGGCTTTTCCTCAGGCTGTGGGCCGGGGTTGGGCTTTGCCATCCCAGATAAAAACCGCGGAGAAGGAGAAACAGATGAAAGCCTTCTCTGGTTCCTGTTAACATTGTTGAACTGCAGCCACGAGACAGGCATTGTGTAGCGAGCAGACTCTCCGGGTCCTGCCTCAAAGCGCTGACCTGCATTACATCCAGAAATGAGCCCAGCTTTTGGATGCCGCCCTCCTTGGTCTGTCTCTTGCTCTTTTTTCTTCCCTCTCTTTATTGAAATATAAACTCAGTGGAAAAGTAGGTTCTTTTGGACGAGAAACGGAGGAGTCCGGCTTCCTTTGGGCTTTAAACTGGGATCCAAGGCCACGGCCATACTTCGTGGAGGACAATTGGAAGTGTCACCTCCTGCCCCTGCTAACACTCTCCCCCCGCCCCTGTGTCTGCCGGCCGCTGTGTCTCCCCTCTGCAATGGAAGAGGTGAAGGAGCTCAGGCAGGGGCCCTCTGGAGCGCGGGCTCGGCCATTTACCCACAGCAGATTTAGCAGCTCCCAGACTCAGTTTACCTACCCATCAGTGGGTGCGGGACGTGTGACCTCAGCAGATCATTATGAAATCTAACAGGCTGACGACTGAGGCACCATCGTGGTGCCTGGCTCGGAAGTGTCCTCTGTCGCCCCCCCAGCGCCCACACAGACAGTGTTCTGTACCTGGCGGGGCCTGTGTGGGGTTGGAGGCCACAGGCTCAGACAGCCATTAGGTAGCAGCTTTTCTGCGGAAGGAATGGTCGGCCTCTAGCTGTCCCCTTTGAGAATAAAGGTGTTTGGATCATATCATCCTGCTGGGATCTGGGACATGTTAGACCCCTGTCCTCTGACACATGTGCCCAGCAGACCTGAGGAGGCAGAGATCTGACCGCCACGAAGGGGGGCTGGGTGAGGAGGTGGGGACATCAGCAGGACTGTACCCAGGAGAACCCAGAGGTCTGTTGGAAGTGCGGGCGTTACTGGGATGAGAAATGGGCTTCAACAGCCCTGCAGCCCTGGTTGGGCAAGAACAGAGACTGGTCTGGCAGGAGGGCATCAGAGGAAGCCAAAAGGCCCCTCACTCAATGTGGGCACAGCCAGGGGCTTCTGGGGGAAGACGGACAGACTGAGAGCTCATTTCCTTAATAGACGAGGACTGTACACTCGTGTTAGCTTGCTAGTTTGGGACACCAGCGCCTGCTGGAAAGTAGAGGGGTTTCTGTAAGGCTGTCCGCCAGTTTCAGTAGGTCCCGCGCTGGAAGCTGGCACACAGCTCGTGCTGCCTAAGTGTCAGCCGTGGCCACCGGTGGCAGCAGACTTGGAATCGAGGCCTGCCTTTTTCCCTCCTTCACCTGCCCCTTATCCCGTCTGGCTTGGGTGAGACCTTCTCTCCCTGGGCCTGTTTTCTCATGTGTGGCGTGACAGCTTCCCATACATTTGGGACGAGGGTCTTTGTGGAGGGCTGGGGCCAGCCTGTGCAGGGACAGTCTCTCCCTGAGTGTGGTGTGCGTAAGAAAATGGCCAAGGACAATGCATATGGCAGCAGGCCAGCGCTGCACCCTTCTGCGCCGGAGGCAGACATCACTAGTCAGTAGCGGCCTGATTCCTCCAGAAACCCAGCTTCTAGCTCAACAGCCTGCGCGACACCTCGCTCCTAGAAGCCTCGGTCGACAGCCTCCATCGTTACTTTCTGACATGTCTGAGATGTGCGTCTATAGGGCACAGGCGTGTCTGTCCTTCCCTGGCAGCTCTGTGAAGAATGCAGGTCAGGGCCAGTGTCCTCAGACCACATCACAGAGGCCAGATACCCAGGGCGGTCAGATGGCCTTTGTGAATTTGCGCAGCCACTTCAGGGCAGAGTCTCACCGGCCTTGCTTGAGCCACATGGTGGTCAGCAGGCTCACAGAAGTCGGACACCTTCGTTTACACCCCTCAGTTGGGAGGTCATTTCCAAAGGGAAGAGCACGCACTTTTACCAACCGCTGGTCTAAGTACTGAACAGTGAGAACTTCCTCCACACCTGGAGTCTGGCTTCGACACCGCCGGGTCCCACAGGACTTTGCAGCCCGGTGTGGGCCCCTCCCTGTCCTAGAGCCACTTCAGTGTGTCTGGGCGTGTCCTTCCCCATGCTCCCTGAACGGCCTCCCATGTGATCCCGGCGGGACTCTTACGAGGCAGGCTTATTCCCCCACTTTCTGGGTGAGGAAACTGAGACCAGGGAGGTTAAGGAATACATTCAAGGTCACACAGCTCACAGCCTCCGAAACTGCACCCAGATTCCTATCAAGTGTTCTCCAAGTAGAGATTCCAAGAGCCCTTGATGTGTTAAATAATTAATCAGCTCTCCATCTGTTGAGCAGCACACACCCTTCAGAGTTGTCTTCCTCTGTGCCTTTGCTCAAGAAGGTTGTCCCTTTGGGAGCTGCTCCTCTCATCCCCATGGAAACCAGACCCATCTTTCTAGGCCTGTTTCCCAGGGCACCTTTTCCAAGCAGGAAATGACTGCACTGTTGCCACTGCAGCTTGAGCTCTTCTGGCACAAGTTCTGTCCATCTAGCGGGAGAAACTCTTAGTGGGTTCACCCACCAGCACCTGCGTCCCCTGGAGGTTGGTGCTGTGTCCCCTCATTTATCAGAGGGCCCTCAGGCTGTAGAGCTCGAGCACAAAGGTAAAACTGAGCTACTGAGCTTGAACCATTTCAAGCAGCCCGTAAGTGATCAATGGTACAAACTAGCTTCCTGTGGGGCAACCTAAGTAAGTTGTCTCTCCTTTCCTAGGCTTTCGACCCCACCAACCCCACAGTGAGCTGCACACACTGTGATTGGCTGTTTGCACATATTCAGGGCCCTTCTCACACCCAGCACCCCATTACCAGGGAAGCATGGATCCTACTTTTAGCGTTTCACGTTAGACGTCTTAAACGGTTAAAGCCACAGACAAAAGTAAAGCGTGCTCTGAAAGCACAGCCACCTGCCCCCCAACTCCTGTAGTGACTGGGCCAGTCCCAGACTCTTCCCCTCCCTCCCACCCATGGCCTCCTTCTCCCGACTCGACTTTTGGAAAGCAAGTCACTGGAAAATAGTTCCATGTGTTTCTAGAAGATAAGAAATCTCTTTAAAAATCTATAACCCAAATATTTTAAAGTAAACGATCAACAATTTCCTAATGTCCTCAGAGACTGCACACACAATGCACGGACTCCAGTAAACCACCGGCGGGCAGACTGGAGTCTGTCGGGGTCTGAAGGGGGCCCACGCGGGGTGTGGCAGGCGAGCCTCATGGACTTCTTTTCGTCTTCATATTTCCCTCCTAGATGCTGCTTTAGTCAAATCAGTTCTCACAGTTCCCACTGGCCTAGGAGGAAACGGAGGCTCTCAGAGGTTAAGTGGCTGTGCCCAGCGTCCCAAAGCGAGTTGGTGACACGGGGCAGGGATGGGCCCAATGCTCGGTGGCAGGACCCCCCCCCACCTCAGGCTCCAGCCTGCCTCCTCGGGGCGGTCTGGACCTGGGCGCGTCCTGAGGTCAGCGGGACTGGCCTCCACAGACCCCTGCTTCCTGTTCTCTTTCCATGAGGCAGCGAGCACTGCTGTGAAAACGGTTCAAAGGGTTTCCTGACACAAAGCCCCTAAAAGGCAATATTTTGATGATTTAAGTATAAATGATCAGAAACATGTGGACTTCATTTCCTCTAGAATACACTTGGGTATGAAAATTAAGGGGAAACGTGCTTGGCAAAATACAACCCAGGTTCCCTCAAACCCCTGAAGTGGTTTAAGATGTTTCGCGAATTGGAAGTGAAGTCACCCCTTCTCTCTGCACGCCCCCACCAGGCTCCCGCTCAGCTGTACATTAGCTCTATGGGATTCCCTACTGCTGGCCGCGACCCCCTACAGAGAGGCTGAGGGTGGAAGACACAGGGAGAGAGGGGCGGGTGTTTCCTGAGATGGCTGCGCCATGCCAAGGAGTCGGTCTGGCTGTATTCTCAGAAACAGCCCCAGAAAGTCCCTACAAGTCCCCCCCTGTCCCGGGGGACCCAGCCAGACTCTGGCTACCTCTCTGCTTTCTGCTGAGAAATAGCCCTTTGGAGTTGCACAAGAGACATGGCACATGTTCTAGGGAGATTCCCCCTCTGTATTAGAGATATGATGGGATCCACTCCGTGACAGAGGTGGACAGCCGTCAGCGCTCCCGGTATCCCGGGCCACCAAGCCACCAAGGTGTCTGGTGTAGGAAGAGGGAAGGCAGAAAGAGGTCCCAGGGCAGGGGAATGCCTGCAGGAAGAAAGGAGGAGGAATGAGAGAGGGAGGGAGAGAAGATGAAGAGAGAAAGCGGAGCTTGGGAAATGCAGACAGAGGCCGTGGCTGGCCCTGGTCGGTCAGAGGCTCTGAGGGAAGGTCTCTGTCAGCAGACATTTGCAGGAATGCCCCTTGAACTGAGCACACGACGGACACACGAGAAGTGGTTCTGGGAGAAGGAAACTGCATAAACGGGGAGAGTCTTCTCTCTGCTTTTCCATTACTGAAGTCAGCAGAAGAGTCTCCAGCGGCCTCGCCACCTGTCCTGCCCATGGACCCCAGACCTCCCCATGCCCGGGGACCCCCACCACGGTGAGGGCTCGGAGGGATCGCACTGCCATCGCCCATGGGGTCGAGGCCCTCGGCAGGCCTCCCAGGTGTCCCAGGCCAGCCAGCACAGACATGGTCCCTCCCAGGTGTCAGGCACCTGTGTGACTCCAAGGACAGGGCAGATAGGGCTCCCACCTCCAGGGGCACACAGAGGACTAAGTATTTGTCTTCGTGGAGCAGTGTGGGTAGAGGGACAATGTAATACGTTTGGTCACATGCAGCATTGGTCACGCTGCAGGGGACTTGGATTGCGGTTCCCCTAAAGCAGATACCAAGACAAGGCAGGGCTTTCTGTGGGACGTGATCCCAGCCAGCACGGTGAGGGCGCAGAGAAAGCAGGAAAGCCACAGAGCCCATCGGTGACGAGCTAAGCGCTGTGGGCAGCTGAGGCTGTGACCGGGCTCCTGGGACACTATGGGTGCCATCAGGATGGTCACTGAGGGGGGCCCCTGGGGGGCTTATGTGCCAACCACCACCACTTGTTGGTCGAGGGTCATAAACTGCCACCCTCTGGTCCTCTCTCCCCAGGCCTGTGTCCCAGGGCTGGGGCGGGAAACCAGGGCTCCAAAAGGGGACCGTTGCAGGTGGCCTCCAGAGCAGGCTAAGGGGTCTTGGCAATGGGGCCACCCTAGTCCCGCCTTTGAAGCAACACCAACACTTGCCCAGATGAGCTGGCTCCCGGGAGGTAGACGGCGGATTGTCAGGTAGCAGAGGGCAGGAGCTCCCCTTCTCCAGCGAGGTGTGGGCAAGCAGCTGCCAGCCACAGTCCCATGGACAGAGCACTCTGGACCCGGCCTGCAGTCCAGTGACCACTGCCCGCTGACCCCAGCTGCCTCCGGCTCAAGCCAGGCAAGGAGAATCAGGAAGTCCCTCACTCTGGGCTGTGGCTGGCCTGGACCAAGCTCACAGCCACTCAGAAGTACACGTGGCCCACTGTTATGTGTGAGCCCCCCAGGGCCATGCCCACAATAGGAACAACTGCCCTGTGTCCCCTTCTGTAGACACTTATGACCAAGAAGCATTGCCATCCATCGGTTCCCTCCTAACTACACTGGATCATTTCAGTGACTACATGAGATTTCAGTACTTACCGAAAGCGGGCACATGTCGCTCACGGCACATGTCAGCACTTTCTGTGTAGAGGGCTGGCTTGTTTTCCTTCAGGAGAGAGTTTCGGTACCGACCACCACACGGATGCAGTCACATGTGAGAGCGGCGGAAAGATGAGCCGATGGGCCGTTCGTCTTGTGCTCCCAGAAAAAACAGCCTCTGGGAATCCTGGCTCTTTGGATCTGGGGAAATTCGGCCTCTAGCAGAATGGATGACCTGGTGGCGGCAGAGCCTGGGCACAGCACACCCGGCCAGTCAGCTGACTTGCACGGATGCTTATTGGGTGACAAAGCTACGGGGCATCAGCTTTGTCACTGACCCTCCAGGCAGGGTCGACGTCACAGCACGCGCCATGCACCGTGGGCCTGGGCCCTGCATCGGCATGGAGGGCACCTCAGCCTGGACGCTCAGTGGTCCCTGACTACACCATGACCTTGGCAACACCCGCGGCTGGGACAGTCGGCCACAGAGTCTGGCACTGCACGCCAGTCACTGTGGAGCAGGAGACAGTGCTCTGCTGGCTGAGCGACAACAGCTCCCCCACCTGGGAGAATGGCACCTCCACTGACCATTCATTCATTCATTCATTCATTCATTCATTCATTCATTCATTCATTCATTCATGTATTCTGATGGGACCCTCTGCAGGGCAGTGGTGCACTGAGTGTGAACGGATGGAGCCCTGTGCTGCAGAGAAGCTGGGGCTTAAACCAGAGCCACCAGGGACCCTGACACTGACAGCAGAATCTCACCCAGTCGCTGCAGGTGAACCCAGGACGAGGGGCTGTGAGACCATGAGGTTCCGTCCATGGGTTGGGTCTCTCTTCTCCTCTGACAGTACATGGATTTACGAAGTGCAACCCAGTGCAAGGGACACACATGGAAGCCCAAGTGACATGACTTTAGCAGATCGCATCCATCGCATAAGCCCAGTTGAAACTTGTGAACTCCTGTTTGCAGATACTTCCTCTTGACTCCTGAAAATGTGATGCTCAACCCTGGAAGCTTCTGCATTAAACCCCACTTCTCCCGAGTTCCTTACATTTGCAAAAACTACTTGAACCAAGTAAATCACTTGTACCCTCCTACCTCGGAAAGAAAACCAGGCCTTCTGAAATCCTTGCTACCCCCAGTCTCGTCACATACCTTTCTCTTCTTTCATACTTTCTAGGAACAAATTTCTACATACCTAAAAAAGTAGGAGAGAAGAGAGCTCTGGCAGGGAGACTGGCCAGGCTGACACTTGGGTCCCAATTTCCCAGAATGTGGCTTGAACTTCTTATAGAACAGGGTCCTTGGGGCCCAGGCTTGGCTGCCACATCTGCAGAGCTCCCTGGGGGTGAGGCCTGAACCAAAACAACCCTTTGAATGAACCCAAGGGCTCCACCTTGGACCTGATCCTAAAATTAATAAAAATTAAATTTTTATTTTTTTTATTTTTTTTATTTTTTTTAAGAGCAGTTGCTTTCCATGACTTCTCAAGTTTTGCTTTCTGGTAGCTAACATTCCACAGCACACTGAAAACCAATTTTACACTTAATAAAGTTTAACTATTCAATATTTTTCATTTTAAAACTAAATAACAGACATTTAAAAGAATATTTCTTTTCTAATGACACTCATGCCACTATTTTATAAAGCCGAATGCCATCCTCCGTGCATTCCTGTCTCCTTAATTGCCAAATACTCGATTAGTCAAGTTTGTTCATATTTATAAGGTTTTTTTTGTGTGGATGTTTTACTGCTATCAGAAGATCTAACATCTGTTTCTCCAGGGATTCTCCATGTGTTCTGTAGTTTACAACAATTGGAATCACTGTTTTCGAAATACATTTGGATTAAACTCAATGTACTAAGACTGAATTTCACAGGAGCCCCGCACACACATCTGGGGCTTTCTCTGTAATTTTGGCGAATGGTGAGACATTCGCTCTGGGTGTAGGTGGGGACGTAGAATGATAATGGAGCCCAGTGGAGCGCATGTGTGACATCCTGTTGTCAGAGGTCATCCACGTGTGGGGAGTTTTTTTGGGTCTCTTTCCAGGGGAGCACGGCTCAGGAAAGGGTGTCTTCTTGGTTTTGCTTTTCCAGGGACCACAGCACCCAGGGCACAGACAGTCCACCTCCCTGGCTCCATACACCTCACCCGCCAGCTGTGGACAGCACCAGCCCCCGAAGCACTTGCTTCCCTGATGGAAGTGTTCTGTATCTTCACTGCCCAATGTCGTTACCTGCTTCAGTTGCCCCATCTGTAAAAAGGGGGTATTCATAATGCCCACCGTAAATGAGTTAAGTGGTCTAAGACTGTTAGAATAGTACCTGGCACATAATAAGTATCATATACACGTTTGAGACAAAAGATAGAGAAGTTGATGAGTGTGACAAAGCACGTTGGAAAGAAGAGTATGGAGACGTAAGATGTGATGGAATGGAGCAAAAATTCCATTCAAACATAGCAAGAAGTCAGAAGACAATGTCTAAATCAGGTAAATCAAACGTGCTGAAGTAGAGTTATAGAAACAGCAGTAAGAAGACGTAAAGACATAAAAGTGTTCACTTCTAGAAAATGGGGCTGGGCTTCGGGCGTGTAGGGGCTGAGGCTTGCTTACAAGAGTGAGATCTTCTGAACCATTTGATTCTTCAGCCACTGCCAAGCGTTCTTTGGACAACTTTTTCATTAAAAATATACGGACAGATGAATGATATAAATGTCTAACTTCTAAACCACTTTTGTGATGAAATTGGACAAGGGAAACTTATTCAATCCAATAAAATGCAAGAGATAAACAAAAAAACATAGTAAATGGAAAACATAAAGTGGTAGGAATTACTCTCAGTACTCCGGGGTCTCAGGGACTCTCTCAGGTCCCCTGTGCTGTCCCACCTCAGCATACACAAAAAGTAACTCAAAGGGGATCAAAGACCAAACATAAGGCTTCAAGCAATGCGATGAATAGAAGAAAATACAAGTACTAAACGTATGGACCTTGGTCTTAGAGAGGATTTTACGAATTTGACCCAAAGGCAAGAGAAGTGAAAGCAAAAACAAACGAATGGGATGATATCAAACTAAGAAGCTTCTGCCCAGCGGAACAATTTCATCGAGGTATAACTGGCAAATACAATTGTGTATATTTAAAGTGTACCATGTGATGACTTGCTATATGTATATTTGTGAACATTGGCCCCAATCGGTGCACGCATACGTCACCTTACGTGGTGTTAGGGGAGAACTCTTCAAAGTTGCTCTCAGCAAATCCCAAGTGCAGACAGCAGTACCACTAAACACCGTCACCGTGCTGTCCACTCGATCCTCAGAACGTGTTCATCTTATAACTGAAAGCTTGTCCTCCGTTCCCATTGTCTGTCAGCCACCCTTCTACTCTCTGGAGAAATGCAATTTAAAACCCCAAGGAGGCACCACGACACACCTACTAGAATGGCTGAAATTTAAAAGCCTGAAAATACGCGGCGTTCCCAGTGTGGAGTCCCTGGTGCACTCAGGCATTGCTGTTGGCGATGCAAAATGGTCAGCCCTTGGAGAAACAAGTTTGTCAGTTTCTTCTAAAGTTAAACACATATGTACCCTATAATCGAGAAGTTCCTCTTCTAGGTGTTTACGCAAGAGAAATTAAAATATATGCCCACAAAGACTTTTTCATGCCGGTTCACAGCAGTTTTATCGATAATAGCTCCAAAGTGGAAATAAGACAAATGTTCATCTACTGGTGGGTAGATGAACAAATTCTGGTAGATCCAGACAAGGGGACGTTATTCAGCAGTAAAAAAGTCAGTAAACGCCCAAAGTATGGAACCTCAAAAGTGTTACGCTAACTGAGTAAGTCAGACATACAAAAGTACTTATTGTGGAATTCTGTTTATATGTAGTTCAAAAAACTTCCAACAAACTAATGAAATGGTTACTTTCTGGGGCCATGACAGGGAAAGAGATTTACTGTAAAGGAAATCTTTACAGTAAATTTTTTAGAGGAAACTTTGGAATGATGGAAATATTCTGTCTCAATTGCACTGCTAGCTGCCAACCATACATATTTGTCAAACTTTTTAAACCTTACTCTTGGAATTGGTGACTTTTATTGCATGTAAATTATACTCAATGCACATATGTGTATGTAATTAAACTAGTAAATAGATGGGAAAAAACGCTTTCAATAAATATGTTCAGGAGAGGGGTCAAAAGGAGAGAGAAGAAAGTTAAGTACTAAACGGGAAAGCAGAATTAGAGAAATAAGGCTAGAGCTTGAGGAGAAGAAGAGTGGAGACAGCAGTGGGGCTTGAGCACTGAACATTGGAAACGGAGAGAAAAGACACACAGAGACACAGGCCAGAGAGGGAAGCTTCCACAGGGGGTGGAGTAAGACAGGAGCTGCTGTCCCCTCTGCAGTCTCCCATCCTTGCTGAGGGACATCCTACGCTGTCCTTCCGGATGGTGTAGGCTGGTGCAGCCTGGCCTCATTCCGTACACAACTCGTCTCCAAGCTCACTGAGTGTCTCCCTGACTGGTTACCCCCAATGCACCATCAGAAAGTGTAATGTACGTCAGGGAAGTGAGCAGCACCTACATGGGAAATGTAGGTTTGTCGTGAGAGCACTTGCAGTAGGTGGTTGTCCTAGTGAAGTGAGGGAGCAGGCGCAGGCGGGGACAGGTCTGTGCCTGGGCATTCTCCATTGGGAGCGTCTCTCAGGACCCGCAGTCCTCAGCCCGAAACTCAGGGCCACCGTCTGCCTCCATCGCTTGCATCGCACTCGAGGAAAAGGAGGGCCTGGGAGACGACATGAAGCCCCAGCTCACAAAGCTCACCAGTCTCAGGTCTAGGACGTTAACCAGAATTATATCAGGAAACAACATATTTTTATGGGGAGAACCAATTATTTCCCATTCATCTCTTTCTTTTTCTAAATACTTTCTGGAGAATCAACTAGAGTCAGTCCTCTCTTAACTTCGTCAATGGGCTCTAAGACTTGAAGCGGGATGACGTGGAAGGAAACCGGTTTCATCAATGTCATAATGAACCAACCCCGACATGACTCGAGGACGTGATGAATGAATGCACGGAACTCTGAGCCAGCTGCTGGAGTCTGGCAGTCTCCCACTTTTGAGGATGGAAGTTCACACAGGGTTGACTTATCTTGCCCAGGAGTGAGTCCACGCGGATTACACACGCACGTCTGTTACCACCACAGCACGACACAGAGCATGTGTTAGGAGAGCTGCCCCTGCTGCAGTCTGCACCCGCACAATGCCCCAGGACGGTCACCGAGGATGTACTCGGAGGAACTGGCTTTCCCGGGCGTTGTCATGGAAACAGAGCCCAGGCAGGTGTTGGGCAGGGGGGACGGCAGTGGGACTTGGGGTTAGAGAAGCCCATGCACCCCCTCCTCCAGGAGGCACTACCCCTTTTCTGCCGTCTCAGGTGTGTCCCAGAAGATTATGGCAGATTCAGAAAGCTGATATTAAAAGTGGTGATTCTGGGACTCCCTGCTTTTTCCTCTTTCTCCAGAGAAGGCCTTCCTTCGGCGGGGGGGGGGGGGGGGGGGGGCGGTGCCAGCGGAACCAGTGCTCCCTCTCCAGGTGGGTCTTGCTCAGCGGCCAACCCCCTGCCTCATCCCTCTGGGAGTCTCACTGCAAGCCTCTGGTGGTCTTTCTTTACTTCTTTCTCTCTTTGCCTTTCTTAATTTTTCCTTACATGCTTTTTTTTTTCTTTCCAAAAGAGGAAGATCGGGGAGAAGAACCCTACTTCTGATTAATAGAGAAACATATTTACCAGGTGCTTCTCAATCATCACGTTGGCAGCCAGTCCCTTCTGGGGAAATTGTATTAAAACAATTCTTCCAATGCAGAAATGCTCCTTGGGATTCTAACCAACTAGGTCTCTTATTTTCTCTGACGGAGGCTCACCCTCTGGGACCGACCTGTCTTAAACTACAAGAAAAGCCAAGTTCGCTGCCTCCTGCAACACGGAGATTTAAATGGGCTCACGTGTATGATGACCATTAGGGCCTGAACACTCTACGTCTGCTCCCAGCTGCGTGAGTTTGGGAAATACTCCCGCCACGCTCTCCGACACGGATTGATGCTTACTCAGTGTCAGAGGTCTGCTCCCCGATGGCCCCATAAATTTGTCCGCTCGAAGACCATAAACATAATTCTGAGCCTGGAAGTTATTTAGATTTGAATTAATTGCTTTTTCAGTTGTTTTCAAATATGCAAATCAGAATAGCCAAGGAAATGCGCCCATAAAAAAGGCAGTCCGTTTTCCTGGAGAGACTCTGGAATCCTTGGCCAAGGTGGCCTGCTCCTGTCAATGAAAAGACACAGGTGTGTTCTAAGAAACGAGGCAGTGAAGTGGGTGCCTCGATCCCTGGAGACTGAGGGACACACACAGAAGGGCCAAAAAAATGTATGCACATGACTTGTGTTCATCTTTTGTTATTGGTACATATTGAGTATTACAATTTTAATACAGTTTTTCACTTTTTAAAATGTGTATACATTTTTTGGCACCCATGAGTGTACATATGTATTTAATTTGATAAATGTGTATTTCATGTAATTTTTTAAAATTATGTTTTAGTTTCAGATGTACAAAACAATGTAATATTTAGACATTTACAACCCCCACAAAGTGATAAACGCCCCCAAACTACTATCCCTCTGATAGCGAACATAGCTGTTATAATACAATTCTGTTGACTATATTCCCTATACTGTACTCCACAACCCAGGAGTATATGTATGTGTATGTGTATGTGTATATGTATGTGTATATACACATACATATACTCCTAGGATGTGGAGTACAGCATAGGGAATATAGTCAATGGAATTGTTTTATAACAGCTATGTTCGCTATCAGAGGGATAGTAATATGGGGGCGTTTATCACTTTGTGGGGGTTGTAATTGTCTAACTATTATATTGTTTTGTACACCTGAAACTAAAAAAATAATTTTAAAAAATTAAATGAAATACACATTTATCAAATTAAAGGATGGATGAATGAATGGATGATGGATGGGTGGATGGATGGATGGATGGATGGATGGATGGATGGACAGACAGATAACGTGTGGATGAATGGGTGGATAGACAGATGGAGGATGGGTAGACTGATGGATGGAAAGCAGAATGGCTGGACGGCTGGATGATGGCTGGCTGATGGATGGAGTGCGTTGTGGCTCAGTGAGTGATGGGCGAATAGATGGTAGATGTAGAAGGGTGGCTGAGTGGAAGGAGTCTGCAGATGTCAGGGGATGGGTACACAGAGTCGTGCAGTGTCTGATCCAACTGGTTGTCATCCTTTCTTAGGAAGGACACTCAGAGAACTCTTCTCATATAACACTGCTTGCACAGCTATGTATAGGGTCCTACGAAGTGTCCATATTTATCAGAGTTATGTAACTATTTCAGCCCATTGGCTGTTCTGTGCCAAAAGAACAAAGCAAAACCTATGTGTCTGCCAGGGTCCAATGTGGAGAACAGAAAGCAGAAAATTTGTTTCACAGGTCTTGGGAATGCTGAGAAGCCAACACACAGAAAGAAGCAACCCAGAGATTGGCAACAGCAGGCATCCTGCAGCACGCCCCGGCTCTTACCAAGTCCAGGGGGTAGGGTCACTTGGTGGCCGCTGGGACTGTTGTTGGTTTGACCAGTGGGAGGAGATGCAACCAGTACCCAAGCGAGGAGATAATGCCCTTCTTTCTCTTTTCCTCTTCTTCTAACTCCTGGGTCTCCCAACAGGGAACCAGCTAACCAAAGAACCTGGGTACCTGGGCTAGAGGCACCGGCAGAGAGGGAGGGGTGCAGAATGGAGCTGAGGACAAACAGACCAACACCCTGCACGCCCTGCAAAGTTGAAATCAATAAATATTTAAATGTGTCTGCAATGTCACATCCCTTATTTCCGCCAAGCAACTGCAAATGAACGTGCATGTGCCTTATGAATAAATTATGTAGGGTGTGTGTACATTTTACTTTGTCTAACGTGGTGGTGGGAGGCGAGGCTGGGGACAGTGAAGGCCTTAAAGTGACCCTCCTGACGCTCTGCCCGCCGTGCAAGTTTCAAGGCCCAGCTTCCTGTTCTCCAGTTGAATGACTGGGGGCAAAGTACTCAGTTTCCTCATTTTACAAACATCATGTCAATTTTCCAGAATCCCCGCGAAGTTAGAATGAAATTGTGCGGTGGACCTGCCCTGGGGCCTGTCCGACCTGGCGACCAAGGGTTCTGAGGGACACGCGCTCGCCAGAGGGGTCTCTCTGCAGGGCTTGCGGTCATTTGCGTCAGAAGTCCTAACGTGTGCGTCTTTCTTGAACTAGAAATCCCACCTCCGTCACCTCGGGGTGGGGCGGTAACAGTGGGAAAGGGCAGTGATTCGCTGCGAGGACAGTCATCTTAGCGTGCTGAGGTCAGTGTGTGTTTGCTCTTCCTAAATGTTGATCAGACCGGGGAGGTTAAGTGAGGGTGCGCCAGCCATGCTGGGACGCGGGCGTCTGAATGCATGCGTATACACCAGATCCTGTTCGGCTGTATCGCTAACATGAAATTACGGGTGCTTTTCTTTTTTCTAATAATTTGTAAAATTCTAATAATGACGTTCCTAACCTTTGACATGCATTTGGCAACCCCTCTGACTCAGCCACAGCGCAGAAAAGGATGTCAATAGAGTGATAGGACCGCAGGGGTTGAGCACAAAAAATGTGAGGTTCTTCTCAGTGGGGGCCCCCACCTGGGGGTGAACTGGACATGGGGGCCCTCGTCTGGTTGGCGTTCACAGTCCGGTGGGAAAGTGGGGCTTCTAAGCTGTGCCACCGGAGTCTTTCTCTGACCTGCTCACTGCAGGGCCACCATCCTGAGTCACAGGTACCAACCACCCTGGTCCACAGGGACATTAAACCCCTGCATCAGGGCCATTCACAGAGAGGTGTCTGCAGCTGCAGGCGCATTAGTCAGGGCTCGTTAGAGAAGCAGAACCAGCAGACGTGCATCAGAAAGAACGGCCCACTGGTTGTGGACACGGGAAGTGCCTACATCGGCAGGGTCAGTCAGCAAACTGGAGACCCAGACGATCGCTGGTTTAATTCCAGTGTGAGTCCAAAGGCCATGAGCAGGGACAGCCAAGGGTCAGCTCCCACCCAAAGCCAGCAGGCTCGAGACCCAGAAAGACCTGATGTTTCAGCTCAAGTACAAAGGCCATCAGGAAAGAATAGCTCCCCCTTACTAGGGTAGGGTCAGTCTTTTTGTTCTATCCAGGCCTTCACCTGATTGGACAAGGCCCACCCACATTAGGGAGGGTAATCTGCTTTATGGAGTCCAACAATGTAAATGTTAATCTCATCCAAAAACAGCCTCACAGAAACATCCAGAATAATGTTTGATGAACTATCTGGGCACTCTGTGGCCCAGTCAAACTGACACATAAAATTCTCCATCACAATACATGTCATGTTTGTAAACATGGTGTTGTTTCTACATTGGCCTTCACTTTTAAATTTGAGACCGTTTCAGTGTCCTCATGGGAATCAGTGCCTGCTGAAAGGTGCTACAGAGGAGGCAGCAAAGGAGACTTTGCAGATGTGATTCAGGTTAGGATTTGGAGGCGAGAGGTTACCCTGATTGTCTCAGAGGGTCCCACCGAGGCACACAGAGTCCTTAACAGCAGAGGCTTCCTGGCTGAGTCAGCCAGAGACTTGAGGGTGAGAAGGCTTTCATTCTCTGTTGCTGATTCTGCAGGCAGAGGAGGGGCCAAGAGAGCCCAGGAATGTGAGCACCCACTAGGTGACAACAAGGGTGAGGAAAGGATCCCTCCCCCGGGGCCTCTGGAAGGGACACAGCCCTGCCCGGGCCTTGAGTTTAGCCCCATGAGACCTACAGAACTGTAAGACAGACTGGTGTTACTGAAGCCACTAAGGCCACAGTGGTTTGTTACAGCAGCCGTCCAAAACTAATACACTAGCTCCCTGAAACAGTTGGGAAAACAGAGTGTAAAATATCACCCATAATGCCACTACTCAGAGACGCCCACTATGAACAGATAGGTATATTTTTTCAGATTTTTCTGTATGTATTCAGAGAGTAAGAGAGGGAAACAGAGAGAAATAAAAATACATTCATTTATATTGGCTATAATTTATATCCTATTTTATTTCCTTTAACATTTTAAAAGAATTTTCCTGTGCCAATAAATTTTCTTCAAAAATGTGTTCTAGTGTAGATGAGTCATAATTTATTCCCTTTCCCTCTTTTTAATTGTTTCTGATCTTTTCACTAGTATAAAAATTGCCAAGGAGAACATTCTAGCACATGTCGAAGTGTTAGGATGTTATAAGGTTACTATCCTTTTTTTGCTATAAAAGTTGTGAGTATTTTTTCCGAGTTTTGTTTGATTTTGATTTAGGTCATTTTTGATGTCCACAAAGTTTCCATACTGTCTTCCTGTAAGAGACCATTGCTTCTGTCCTGGAGCTGGAAAAGCAGTCCCCGTTCTCAGATTTCCATTATCTTCTAATTCTTCTAAGAGTCTGTGTGGTCAATGCGACCTTGGTCTAGCTTGTATTTACTTAATTTCCCCGTTAATTAACCCCCACGTGTTTGCATCACCATCTGCTGCAGGTCCTGTATCTTTGGCCGAGGATATCGGAGAGCCCTCTGCTCCTAAAATGCAAACTGTCCCCATGTCAACACTTCTGAGATCTGGAGTTGCCTGCATCTGATGGTCTTTACTGGCTTGATTTGAAAACTTGTCCTTCCAGGGTTTGCCTTTGTTCCCATCATCCCCTGGGTCACTATGACCCAGGATCACCTAAGCTTTACAACGTGCAGTTCTTCTGGACCTTTCTTCCCACTGCAGCACTCAGTGTGAGCTGGCTGCAATCCTCAGTGCTGAGGTTCACACACACACATTTTTTTAGTCGTGCCATTCCACATGATGGCTTTCTCTCTGGGGGACATTGTGCCAAGGGTGCAGCACTGGTGCCATAGGAGTTCCCCCATGTGACTCCATCCTGAGGTCTTTCTTCCATTAGTGGTGCATAGAATGACACCGTCTGACAATCTGCGAGGCACCATAAGGTCAAGGGCATGTCTGTACCAGGGGTCAAGGGCATGTCTGCACCATGCAGAACATGGAGTACACCTTAGGCTCAGCTTCTGGGTTGTCTAGTCTGCTTTACTTCCCTAACTCTTCATATGGTACCAATCTAATGGGGCTTTGAAATTTTTGTTGTTTTAATATCTGCTAGGACATGTTTTTCCTCATTACTCTTTATTTCTAACATGTTCCTGGGTGTTGTTGTTTTTTCATTGCATATTAACCTTAGAATGAATGTTCAAATTCTCACCCAAAATCTATATCAGTAAATAAATAATTTTAAAAAAAGCTCTGCTGGGATCTTTATTGGCTCTGATTAACACTATGAATGCACATGGGAAGAATTGATACCTTTACAATATTCAAAGGCTAATATATTTTCTAATGAAAGCTTGATATATTTTATCATTTTAAAGACTTTTTTATTTGTATCATTAAGATTTTATTCATATAAGTTGTTTTTCCATATCTCCTGGTAATGCCATTTTTTCCTAGTTATATTTTAGTGCTACTGAGAATACATTTCGTTTTCATTAATTTTCTATTTGGATATTTTTGGCATACAGAATAGCTAATGCTTTTTGAATTTAGATTTTGTAACTAGCTACCTTTTGAACTTTCCTAATCATTTTCAAACTAAATTTTCATGATTTTAAAATACCATCAACTTTTAGATTGATCAAAATTTTAAATACAAAATTCATTAGGAAAACCAAAGAAACACTGCCATGTTAAATGAATGAATTCTGATGTTTAAAAAAATCCTACCTCTTCCAGTGAAGAGGCTTAGATTTTAGAAGCAGACCATTTCATTGGCATGTAAAAATGTTATCATGGTTTCTCCTTCTCTCTCCTATGGGTTATTCTGTTCTTTGTTTTTTCTTATGTGTAATTGTATTGGCTAATGTTGTCTTTTATTTTAATGAGGAGGCCTCCACTGCAGTGGTTTTTAATTGCCTAAGTTTTCTTCAGTGTGGGGAAGGTCATGTCCTTTGTGAAAATCTGCTGAAAGGTGCACCTTCTGTCCTCCAGACAGAAGCAGACCTGTACCCACCCCCAATCCCGGCTCCTGCCCTTTCGAGATTCTTCTAGCCTCAGAGGCTTCCAAGAGACACTAAAGTCCACAAAACCCAACTAGGGATTTTCTTCTCTAGGGTTTTTCCTTTCAGAGGAATGTTAAATGTTAATTTAATATTTGCCTGATTAGGACATTCTCTTAATTTCCGTTTTATGTTCCCCTTTTAAAGTCAGTCATTAGTGTTGAATTCTAGCAAATACTTTTTTCCACCATCTTTATAATTTTAGATTTTCTTTGTCAAGTTTTAAGCTTTTCGTTTTTAAGTAGTTAGGAGTTTTGAGCAAAGAAAAAGAATATTGTCTTTAATAGGGAAGATTAACTTACTTTCATTATCATTGTTGATTTCTGAATGGATGGATCTTAATTCAGTTAACTTGTTCAGTGGTGTGCCCCTCCCTCACTGGTTCCTTTGCTCTCTGGCAAGTGCACTTTTTCACACTTTTTCTTTATTATTTTAAATTTATACATGAATTTATAAATTTATACAAAATTCTAGTAGTAATTTTCTAAAATTAGAGACAAAGATTTAAGTATGATGTTAAATATTTAAAAGCAAAAATAGGTCTTGCTTCATACTTATTTTAAATCCTTTGTCTGATAATTCCAAATCCGTATTATATCTGAGTCTGTTTCTGATGCTCGTTTTGTCTCTTTGGTTGTGTTTCATGTTGCCTTTTAGTGTGCGTTGCAATGTTTTGCTGAAAGTCAGACATGAATGGGCAATGGAAACTGAGGCACAGGTCGTTAGTGTGAGGGTTTATGTTCCTCTGGCTGGGACGTGGACTGTGTAGAATGTTTGTACCAAAGCTTTAAATCCCTCAGCTGTCCTGGTTTTGTCCCCCTCGTGACGCTGGGTTTTCCTGTGAACTCCTCCTCGGATTGAGTCTGCAGCTCGCAACTCATGAAGCTGTGGTCGCTGTTGCCGTGCCAGCTCTATGGGTGTGGGCGGCGGGGCCATTGATCCATCTTCTGACTAAATCTCAGTATTTTAGTGCTTCTCAGTGTTGTGGCTTTACAAGTATTTTGCGGGTGAAATAGTTCTTTTCCCCTCTGCCCCCACTCCTTTCTCTGGCTGGAGCATTCTCAGTTTCCTTGAAGCCCTGGTTCTTATTGAACCATCCCTACCACCCCCCAGCTGGCCCCATTGAGGTGTAACAGGAGTTTGGAGGGATGTTTAGTGGGGAGGACTATTGTTCCTCCAGGTGTGATAAAGTTTTATAATTGCACACTGGTCGAGCTCCTTTCCCTGGAGAAGACCTGTGCTATGGAGGCAGCCTGGGAGTACTACACAGTGACTGGAGCCACAAGGAACGGTTTCCTCTTCTCCCATGAGAGCCTGGTGGGTCCTGGAGGTGCCATGCGTGAAGCTGGGCGCGTCCCTAGGAGTTCTGCCTGGAAGTCCCTCTCCATGCTCATCCACACTCAGCCTCCAACCACATAGGCCCTCACGGGTCCCAGCAGCTGGTGGCTCCAGTGGCTTCAGCAGCAGGTGGGCAGACTCCGGTCGCCCCATCTCTCTGGGTACACCTGTCTCTCTGGGTTTCAGAGGGGTTTTGCGCTGCTACCTCATGTCTCTAATGGGGCTGAGAAAAGTTGTTGATTTTCAGTTTGTGCAACTTTTTGTTGTTAGGACAGGAACAGTAACTTACTTCCAAGTTCTTTTCATAACAGAAGCTGAAACAGGAAGCCCTCATTACCTTCTAACTTAGACATAAAAGGGGTCTTTCATAGATTATTTTGATTAATTCCGATGCATGTTCTAACCACTCACTACAAATGTGAAAAGCGGCAGTTCATGTGTCAATTAAACGCATTTGTAAGGGTGTTTCCTTTTAGAAGGGGAGAGAGGCCCGAGGAAGCCTCGCATACTTTTATCTGTGGTCATTACATCACAACACAGTGTTTGCATGCTTCTTCCTTGTTTAGCCCTAAAGAATAAGGAAGCTAGGCTTCCTGGTGTTGCTCCTGGCCCCCTGTCCTGTTACTCCTGGTACCTTGGTGTTACTCGTGGCAGCTGTCCTGATGTCAGAGCAGAGATGTTCTTCTTCCACACATTCCACGATCTGGGAGAGGCCCCTCACAATAAACACACACAAAGGGAAATACCAGAATTTTAAAACGAACAGTTCATCACGATAAACAATAGTTATTTTGTAGAGACAAGAATGAGAAATAAAAACTTTGGAATGAATTGAAACAAGAATTAAAATGCAAAATTGCACCGCAAGGTCTGTCGAGTTAGGGTTGGAGGGCAGTGTGGCCCCCGTGGCCTTGGACCAGCCTGTAGCCAGGAGGGCACCCAGCCACCCTCATTCAGCACAAATACGACTGGCACAGCTCATTGAAAGTAGGACAGAAAATCAGACTTCATGCAAACCGATACATCAAGTACGAGCGCTTGGCATGAAAAAATGCATCCAATTTATAATTCAGGCACCTGAGGCCTAAATTAACCTGCTGGAATGCCTTCTTTTTAGGAGTGCCCTATTCAGCCTCCAGAAGCAAGGCACGCAGCCCCAGTTGTCAGAAGTCAGGGCTTCCCACAGTTTCTTCTCTGGGCACCAGTGAAAGAAACAGAGCAATCCCAGGAAGCAAACATCAGAGCCAGGCCCAAACCAGACTCACCGAAAGTCAGTGGGATGGCTCCTCATCTAAAGGTGGTGGCCCGCGTCCTGTGACCATGACAGTTCTGCCTGACAGAGCCCTGCCGAGTAATTTCAGGTCCAGTGCCCATGTGGACCTTAGAGTGGACATGGCTTCTTTTCAGATCTTAGAGCTCATAATGAGTGATGGTCACAAATACAGGCTCAGGTGGACCTGAGTCCAGTGTCAGCCTGGGGCTTGGAGACAGGAAGTGACTCACCCAGTTGCCAGGTCTCTGACCGCAGGCTGTGGCTCTGCCCACCTCACAGGACTTGGTGACAAACTGCTGAGACAGTGGGTGCAGACCCCAGGGCCCCGCTGTTAGCTGGTCGGTGCTCAGTAACTCAGCAGGTATGGGTTCTGTTTTGACCCCAATTGTCCTTACAAGTCAATCATTAGTGTAGCTCTCTCCTCAGAGCCATTCATTTTAAACAATAATTTTAAGGCATTCAGTTTGGTTTTAGTAGTCTTTGCTAGGCTGTGTCTAGTGATTTAATTTGAATAAAACAACAAAAAAACACACCATTTTCAGAAGCGTTAATCTTAAAAAAAAAGAGTTAATGAGTTAAGCCATGCTTAAAGCAACTGGTTTGATAAATGTTGTGTGCTGTAAAAATAACGGGCAGGAGCCAAGCTGCAGTAAGTGGAGATCAGGGTGGAATACACGGAGGAATGAGAGGGAACAGGGGCTGGAGAAGACGGAAACAGGCTGACCCGCCAAGCAGCCCCAGTGGTGCCAGGAACTGGGCACCTCCCTGCCCAGGTTGGCCACCTTCCTCTGGCCGCCTCCCCTCGGCCGCGTTGGGCAGGACCAGGGGCGCCAGGTGCCCCCTGCCCGAAGTTGAGGCCTGTGCTAGTGGTTCCGCTCAGCGCCCTGCCACACCCCCACCCTAAAACTGCCGTTTAAGACAAAAGAAAGCACAATTTTCATCCGGATTAGTGCATTTTTTTTTCTGTTTCTGAATGTATATTAGGAATTAGGAGTCCTTAAAATTAAATTGAGCAAACAGTCACGTTCTCAGTTCTCACAGTGCGCCTCTTTTCTGTCTGCTTCTGTTCTCACTTTCTGAACAAGAGAAATATTAGTTCTGCTTAAAAAGAAGTAAAAACTGGACAGAAACCTGTCCTTCTCCTCTGGTTCTTAGCATTCTGGAATGCACCTGTGTTAAAATATGAAGAAATAAAACAAATATAAATTATGCATTTTCCAACTTAATTTAAAATGCATTATGCTCTGCTTTGTTCTCCGGAATTAGTCTTATTAAGGGGACAGATCTGTATGGATTAATTTTGAGTCAGTTTATTCACTTCTTTGTAATTCAGTGGCAAGGATTTTTGTCCCCAGGCATCAAATTAATTTTTTTTACTGTAAGTAACACATACGAAATATAGACCTCTTTCCTGTTATTTCTTTGTTTACCGAGCAACACATTCCCATATCATGTTTCCATCAAATCTTAAATCTCTCCCTTTTAAGAACAAAACTTTCCAAATGATTTTTAAAGCAGTGTAACCGTTGTCACAATATTGGAGTTGAACACAATAATGCCATTATCCCCCTTCCTGGTTCTCATTTATACAGAGACCCACATGGCCGCCCTCCAGTTCAGACACAGAGGCCACCAGCCCCTGGCCCCGGCCTTCCCAAAAATTTTGGCAACATGTGAACTGGCATTTTACGATGATTTCAAATACGTACCAAATCATCGTTTTTAAGTATTGTTTTAGCACAGTAATTCTTTGTTCCTCTAGACGTTTTAAATCTTTGCTTTTTCCCCCTTAAACTGAGCAAGAAAATCGTCTGCATTCTTAATTAGTCTTCTTTAAACAAAATATCCTTTCATACGCACTAATAAAGAGTAAGGATCGTCCCTCTTGTTTAAATAACTGCTTGCTGTCGTATAAAATTGTACGAGACACGATGCAGATCAAGTTGCGGGCTTCGAGTGGGGAAGAGGAACAAGGCTTGCCATAATAAGCAGATTTTAATGATTTACTATAAATCAGCATTTTTGCCCTGTCAGTGAGATTGAAGAGGCAGACAGCCCCTCACATGTCTGCCGAGCAAATGTCTTCCTGATGAATCATGTGCTCTGAATCACTGATCACAACACTCAGACGCACATCCAAATAATGAGGGAGACACAGCCTCTGATGGCTGCTCCCGGCAGCGGGGACGCGCGCCTCTTCCTCGCGTGCCGGCTAAACCTCCCATTGATCACCCTGGGTTCCACCACGCGGGGTGGTGCGTGGGTGGGCGGGTTAAGCACGGATGCCCTCAGGTGGAGCGAGCTGGGGAGAAATGCGGCCCCATCCCCAGGCCTGGGGAGAATCCCCTCTGTGTGGAGGAGGCAGGGCGGGGCTGGGAAGACAGGCCATCTGACCCTAACTACGGAATCTGACCACAAAGACCCGCAGAAACCCCACCTAACTTCTGTCGGGTCAAAGCCTTGCTTGCTCTGGGGCAGCACTTGCAAAGCCCCCCTCTGTCAGGCCTCCTCCGGCCCCCAGGGCCATCTCATTGCTCCCTTTATCCTGTCTAATATTCCTCCCAACGTCGAGCCCTCAGCGGTGTGTGACCCGTCCCTGGGGAGGGAAGCCCTGTCGGACGTTGGAAGGATCCATGTGGAAACTGCAGCCCCAGACTGGGCCAGCGGCCCGGCGACCAGGCACAGACCCTCCCGGCCCAGATACGGAGCCCACCCTGGACCCAGGTCCACGGCTGCTCAAGAACACGTCCCGGCTGACGCATCGGGGCTGCTGTCCCCAGTTGCCACCTGCAGTCCTCACTGTCCTCCATCTCTGCAGCACATCACTGTGTCCTTGTCCTTCTAAGGGTCACCCATCCTAGGGCACTGTGGCCTCCTCAGTTGTAAGGCCACAGACTTACCATTTCTGAAACCATCACAGTATCTTGCACACGGACAGACTTCGTCATGACCTGCCCACCCAATGAGGAGCGAGTGAGTGGCGATGAGGTCACAGAGGCCGAGGATTGACAGGCAGCGCCATGCCCCTGGGGCCCAGGCTCCCCCAGGCCGCCTGTGGAGTCCCGGGCGGAGGATGGGCAGTGCCCTTTGCCAGATTCTGGCCCTGCTCCCTCTCGCATCCACAGTCCAGCCTGGTGCCAGCTGAGCATCCACAGGGCGGGACCTCTGGACAGTGGAAGACGGTTGTCCAGAGAGGGGCCTCGGGATGCCAGCGCTTCCACTGGAGCTGGAAACGCACTCACCGTGTCCGCAGAGATTCTATTTATAATAAATCCAAGAATGAATCCGAGCTCCACCCTGCACGAGCCCCTGGGACGGTTAAGAACGTAACTGGAACTCAAGCTTTTTCCGGAAACACCTTGTTCGTGAGACTGGACCTACAGGCTGGTTTTGGACCACGTCTCTGCTCACCCGCTGGACCGGACACAGCCTAATGGTGCTCAGCATGCCCACGGGAAACTCACACGTGTCAGCACCCGCCCTGTGGCCCTCAGCGCCTGGTTCATCCGCCCCTGCTCACCCCCTACCCACGTTCCTCTCATGCCCAGCTTCCCAAACAGGCGGAGGCGTCCTGGGGCCTCCAAACTCCCGCAGTAGGGGCTGCCTACTCATTGTTGCTTCTGGGGACACCCTGCCTCCAGGAGTTCAGTGCCGGGTGGACCCCGAGTCTGGCTTCCTGCTTATTGTGTCGCTGCTGGGGAGACCCCAAGCACACTGTCAGTTCCCACTGGAGAGGAAAGAAGGGGCTGCTGGGAACACCCACAGTCCCCGGTGGGCAGTCCTTTGTGCTGAGTCCCCTGCCGCTCCCAAAACACAGTGGCTACTTACATCTGCAGAGCACTGCTCTCCCCACTTTCCCCAAGCCCTGTCTGAGCTCCCACAGGGCAAGGAATCTCCTGCTTCTCTGAGCCTCAGACTGCCTTGGCTATTTCCTTCCTCCCTCCCTTCTCCTTTCCTCCCTTCCTTCCTTCCTTCCTCCCTTTCTTCTTCCTTCATTCCTCCCATCTTTCCTCCCTCCTTTCTTTTCTCCCTTCCTTCCTCCTTTCCTGCTTTCTTCCCATCTTTCCTCCCTTTCTTCCTCCTTCTTTCCTCCCATCTTTCCTCCTTCCTTTCCTTCCTTCTTTCGTCCCCTCTTTCCTCCTTTCCTCCTTCCATCTGTCCTCCCTTCCTCCCTCCTTTCTTTACTTCTGTACTCTCATTCTCCCTTCCTCACTCCCTCCCTTCTACTAGTATTTAGTAAGAGGCCCTCTGCCTCCCTTTGGGGGAGACACAGTGGTCACAACCAACCTGGATTCTACTCCCATGCAGCGCTGATCCTGTGGGCTTATCCCCCAGACCCGGCTTCTCTATCTGGTCTCATCTGGTAATGAGAAAACCAAGGTGCCACCAGATGGGCGGTGGCACTGCATATGTGGGGGCACCTGCTGTGTGCTAGGCACTGTCCCATGAAAGCAGGGACCGGTCACCACTGGGCAGGGCCCCTTCCAGGATGGCTTCAGGGACCCGGCCTGTGTTGGTGCTCAGAAGGCCCCTCACTGGTTTGATGCTCTGAAGTCACCGTCTTGAAGATCTTAGTAACTTTTTAACAAGGGGGCCTGCAGTTTCGTTTTGTAACATCAAACAATCCCCTTTCAAGGGCTTTCATGGTGGCCCCCGGATGCTGTGAGTTAAATGTGAATACCTTACGTATGATGGGGCTGGCATTTCCTTTAGGTTTCTGGACAGTAGTGGCCCATGGTGCCCAGTGCCTAGAGCTGTGCCCTCAGATTGGCAGCTCGCTGCCCTGTTCACGGATGGCCAGCACCACCCACCATTCAGGCTGCAGCCCGGCCTCCTCAGGGGAGGACGGAGAGCGTAACTGCCCAAGGTGGCAGACTGCACAGTGCCGAGCACGATGCCTGGCTCACGGGAGCGTTGTCACCTCCCTCCTCCACAGCCATGGTCCTGGGCACAGTCTTGTGGCAGAGTCTGTGGTCACACACACCAGGACGAAATTCTAGTTGGTGACCACTGTGCCAGAAGGAGGCTCCGTGAGGACAGAGCCTAACGCCTACCGTGACTCGTGGATAATGGGCACGGTGCCCCCAACCTGCCAGGACCCAGTGTGGAGCAGACTGCCCGTGAGATGACCGGAGCCGGTGGTGGGGGACGGGAGAGGACGTGATTCTGGGGCAGTGACCACACAGGCTGGGCACGAGCAAGGCTGCAGGAGCCATGTCAACACATCCAATGACACCAGGCACCCTGCAGATGAAAGCCAATTTCAGCCACAGTGTAATTATCCACCAGGAGAAGAGGGGTCCCCTCTCCTGGGACAGCCATCAGTGTGAGGAGAAGGGAAATAACTCGTTCTAGGTCAACTTAGAGGTTAAGTGGAGGTCCACGAGGGGGAACTGAGGTGTCCTGCCTGTGGGGCAACCTCCCGGTACCCACTCAGGATTTAACCTTTGGCTCTAACATTCATCTGAAGAAAAACGAAAACAAAAAAGCCGTGCAATAGATAATTGGATATTAGTAGGCAAACCATTTCAGTAATCTTAGAAAATAAAAACAAAAGAGTGATTGCGAACCCAGTGGCAGTCTCTCTAGAAAGATAGCAGCATGTAACTCCCGGTTTCTCAGGCTGTAACTTCGGCATTACACTAATTTCTCCACGGCTCCAAGTGCAGTGTATACATTTGGCTCAGAATTTATCGTCCCCGTTTGTATATATTACGCCAGCGGCGAGATCCATCCTCATGAAGCTAATGCTGGAGATTAGGAAAATGGACTCCATGCCGCCAGCCTCTGGCCCAAACGCCCGCACAACGCCCTCCCCCAGGGCACATGTGGCTTGAGCTCTGAGAAGCATCTCCACATGGCAAGGTCTGATTTCTGCAAGTTGCTGGTGTCCATTGTCTGTGGATGTAAAAATCAATGACCTACATAAGATTTTGATTTTGCACTGGGAATTGAGAGAGCGAGAGAGGCGCTGGGAGGGGCAGATACAAGATCATAAAATAGTCATCTTAAAAACATTAGCGTGTTGGACTCAAAAATATATTTCTGAGAGGATATCTGCTTTTCCCTTTGAACAGGAATATATTTAATTTCATGGTCACTGGATTAAAACAGTTAATTGCTTTAATGTATCATCGAGCCGAGGATGCTGGTCAGTCTGAGGTGGACGCTGGCTCAGCGCGGAGAACAAAACCCCGTATTTCCGAGGCTGGTGTGAGCCGCTGAAACCTCTCCGTGTGTATTCAGCCCTTGTTTTTATTTTCTTAAAAGAGAAAAAAAAGCCTCAAACTGCTGATTTCTGCAGAAAAATCTGCAAATGAACTGTTCTATTAGCACAGACATACCAAAGCCTTTAGAACCCCTCTCTTCAAAAGCATAATTAGGTATTTATTTCAGACATACTAACATCTTTGCAGTAGCTAATAAGATGCAGCCCATTTGAATATTAATATAATAAATGATTAAATTAAACAGCAAGATTCAGACTCAGAAATAGCCTTTATAGGTCCCGGGGGGTCAGTAAAACTGTTCCCATCTCTCCCCACAGTTACCACAGCGCAAGGGCCGTGACACACACGGTGATAGCTGTCTTCTGAAACAGAGTTTTACGTGCTGCCATTCACTTTTATTACTCCGCAGTTTGAATCCGGGGCCCGAGTGCAGTCACCATGCTGTGGCCCGACGGCCCCTCTTCCTGCCTCACTGCCTGCCCGAAGTCCAGAGACACTGCAGCGCCTGCCAAAGCCTTGTCTCTGCCTGTCGCCACCCCATTATGTGCCCTTGCAGGCCAGCACATGGTCAACAAACCCGAAACGCGAACCACAAAGTGGGAGCTGGTGCTGCACGGCACACTGCCCGGGCCTCCTCCTGCGTGTGTGTGGCTGTGTTTCACCACTCCACACAGGACGTGTGTGTGCCTGGGTGCGGAGCAGAGACGGCTGTGCCAGGACTCACCAGGAGCTCGTGCCTCAATGATGAGGGCCCCTCCCCCAACTCCACCGGCACAAAAAGAAAGAGGCCAAGTTGGCATTTATAATTGGCCATTATTCCAATAAAGGTGTTTCCCTTTCGAAATTAGTTCATGAAAACTGCACACTCTCCAAATGCTGTGAACCTGAGAAGTGCTAATAAACATCTGGCCGTGCTTTTTGCTTAATTAGCATTCCTTAGTTTGCACAGAAGTCTGCTTATGTAAAACAAAGCACACTCACGCACACGCGCGTGCGCGGGCACAGGTTCTCCTCTGTGAGCCACAGCCCCTCGGAAGTCCCAAAGCTGCCTCCCCTAATGGTTGGCGAGAAATCTGGTCTTTGTCAACTGAGCTGCAGGAGATAAAAATCCTGGACCTGTAGCCTGCCTTTCCTAGGCGAGACTCAGGTCCACTATCTCATAACTGGGAATTGACACGCTGCTCGAAAATACCCGCACTCCCACATGCCCAAACAGAAGACACTGAAGCACGGAGGTCAGCTTGAATGAAGCAGAAAACAACGCAGCCCAACCTCAGGCATGCCTACAGGCCACGTGGTTGTTAGCCAGAGCCCAGGTCTCCTAGGAGCTGCTGTGGCAGGGCGGTGATGGATACCCCATAACCCGGCTGGCGAGACTACACTGTCTAAATGAGATAAAAGAAAAGTAGGAAGAAAACTCAAAGATAAGTGGTGCAAAGTAAATCAAAACAAATCATTTCAGCAAACTTTATTCACATCTGATACCGTTTTTAGAAATTAAGGTCAGTTTTGTGGAACTAATAGGGACTCGTCCCCATATATCGTGGGCCCCCTGACAAGCTGGAGGGGAAGATTTATGCTTCGTGGCTGCAGATGCAAAAGAAAGATAGGAGAGATCAAATGGGACTGCATGATAACAAATGAAAAATGGTCCCCACAGCCCATAAATTAATTGAGAAAAGAAGGTTGTCATTATTTGAACACGCGTTACAATAAGGTGTGGGGGCCAGATGGCGGAGGACAGATAGGCCCACAAAGTTGGAGGAATTGATCACTTAAAGATAAAACAAGATCTTAAAGAAACGAATGGCACTAAGCAGGTTAGAGGAGGGATGTGATGAGAGAAAGGGGCAGATTGAAGGGCACAGGCAGCACAGGATGAGCCCCCTTGCCTGGGGCTGCTGAGGTCACCAGGCAGGGAGAGCAAAGCGCCTGGGAGGGGCTCCTGTACTGGGCGGGGCAGCTGCCGACTTCAGAAGCTATTTCATTTCAAATATGTCATTGTGTTAAGCCACTCAGCTTTGTTTGGGGCTTTCTGTACCAAGCACCCTCCCACCCACCCCTACTTTAGTGGTCTCAAAACTGGGTTGTGACCAGGCAGGCCACCAGTCTAGCAAATCAGTTTTCTGCTGCTGTCTCTTGAGCTAATTCCATCTGGAAATTTCAAACCTATTTGCCTTCGGGGGCTTGGGAGGGGTGGCAGGCAGCTTGGGGATTTTCTTTGGGGGGGCTAAAGGGGCAACCCGATTGGTGCCCCACAGCCATGGGACTCCAAACACCCTGCGAGGAGGCTGGTGGCCCCCAGCCTAACCCACCGCCCCTCCCTGCTGCCAGCGGGAAGGTGGGCTCGGCCAGCGCTGCTGCCCCTAAAAGCATCTCTGGGGCAGCTGGAAGCCAAAGGAGGGCTGCACTCATGTCAGATCCTGCCTCCTCCGCCCTCCCTCCCCCTTCCTTCTTTCTCTGCTTTCTCTTTCCTTCCTCTTTACTAGAATTCCTTCCCTCTTTCCCTTTTACATTTCTTTCTCCTTTTTTAAATCACGACTCCTGCTACCATCTGTAACTTCGCCCATATCCGCGAAGCACAGGGAAGCAAGCAGCGTGTTCCATATGCGGGGCTCCTCAGCGCCTCGGAGCGGCTCGGGCTGCGGAGCCCCCACCCCAGGACAGCGCAGAAGCTCCGGGTGCCGCCGCAGGGACGCCGGCCAACGACCGGGGAGGTGCCGATCGCGCCTCGGCTCCCTCTCGGCCTCTCTCGCTGCTTGTTTCTCAGCATCTCCCTCTGCTTCCCTTCTGCACACACACACACTCTGCCCCAAAGTCTCAGACGCGGTGTTGGTGCTTAGACACCGTCATGAATATTCTGAATGGGACTGAAACCTCACAGGCCGGTCCCACCGCCCTCCCCCACCACCCCGTCCTGGCAGTGCACCCCAAGTCCCTAGCATCCAACGCCTCGGCATCTGGTGACCCATGACGAAAACATACACAGAGCTACACAGTCCTGTGAGGACGGACGTGCACGGCCACGGTGGCACTAAACACTGCGTGTGTGCACACGCGTGTGCAGGAGTGTATGGGGGGGGCTGCATCCAAAACGTGCCACGCTAACAAAATCAAGGCAAAGCTAAGGAGTCCCTCATGCATTCCCTCTCATGGTGTTAAAGGCACATTAACCTCCAAAGAGACAAACACGGGAGAAACCGAAATGTGGCCCTCTGTGCTGAAGGCTCCAAAGAGCTTGAAAACACTCTAAAGACAGAAACATGCGGGCAGCAAACATTTCCGGAGAGGAGTCTTGCCAGCAGGATTGATTTGAATTCTCTGCCTGGAGATTCATTTTGCCTCGTCTCCATAAAAGACACCTCCTCCCCCCACTCCAGTGGAGGAGGTGGGACAGGCCTCTGCCGTGTGGCTATGTCTTAGTAGAGACTAAAAATGGATGAGAAGTATGGGAGAAATGATCTTCAGCGCTTTCAGAAAAACGGTTTGGAATAGATGAGCCAAGTCCTTTACATGTTCAAAGAAAGAGGGAACAATTTTGTGGAATGGTAAGGCAGTGCAAAGCGAATGCTAAGTAGCTTTTATCCACCCAAAACTAGGCTTATTCAAATGCGCGTCTTGCTTGCTTTAAGTAAAGTGAAATTTCTTAAATCCAGCTGTAGCCGAATGCGCTGGTGCAGCGGATGGGGGTGGGGCACCGGGAGCCGGGAGCAGCTTCCCCAGCAGAATTTTGTGTCACTTTCAAAGCAGAGGCACAGCTATTGACTTTTTTTAAAGACAAATTTGGCAGATTTCACATGATCATTACATTTCTCAGGACGGTTAGGATGCGGCATGCATGATTTATTCAGAGCAGGGTCCATTTTTAGCGATATTTAAGTCTCCTATTTGTTATTTAACATGTGTTTAATGTTTTCTGTCCCTGCTGCGCACAGCTGCAAACCGCGATGTTTTGGCAATTTTTGTGACTGGGAGGTGATTTGTGTCTTTGCAGCTCACCTGTCTGTTCTATGGCCTGCTGCTCTGATTTTTTTCCAAACTTTAAGAAATAAGTGATTCTCCATCGTGACCTCTGCCTCACTTTGCAGGGCAAACACAGACATTGAAAGGACACAACCAACCACAACAAATCTCTGATAGGATTTTTAGAAAGACATTGAGGGAGCTGGGATGAACTGGAATTTCAGGGAGTTTATATTAGAACAAAGTTACCCCTCGACTGATTGGATCGAAGCTGGCGGTTTGGAAGAATGTCTGTCCTAGAGTGAGAATGTCTGTTGTGACTGAATGTGATGCTGACAGGATTCTTGCGGACTTATCCAGGTGGGAAGCCATGCCTCATCTGTCACCCATGGAGGGGAGATGCCCACCTCCCTCCCCACCTAATAGCGGCCGGCCAGACCTTTCTGCAGCAACGGTCACCTTGAGAGGTGGCCTCCTCAAGAGGAAGGACGACTGTTTCCATCAGCAGGTTGAAAATGCCCCGCAGCCACTGTAGCACGGCCTTCCCCCACTGCTGCCCAGGTGGACACAGGAAGCCAGCGACAAACACGCACCTGCAGATAGCAGGGCACTAGGCCTGGACGGCCAGCACGTACTTCCTCCCGCTCTGTGTGGATGTATCGCATGTAAGTAAACAGTCCGTGAGTGTTGATCTGATTCAGGCAAACACGGCGATGGCATCGAATGGCTTGGTGATTTATCGTTTCGAAGCCTAAAGGGTCCTGCTTAATATTGCTTGATGCATGCCAGCCCTCCCTTCCAAGGGCCGGTGGCTGAGAGCTGCGTGGCAGGGGCCTGAGCCCAGCCTCGCACTTATCTAGAGCACACTCCCGACCATGCTGCGGAATTGAATCTTTTCCTCACCATCTCACTGACATGAAAAATATATAATACAGTAAATGATTAATGCAGTTATAAACTATACCTGAGATAAGATTTAAGTATTCATATTTCTATCATGTTAATACAACGCGATAAACCCATGAAGCAAACTCGACCAGGGCATTTGTTATTCTGTCCGGTGTTCAATTATCCTTTGTCCAAATACAATTTAGGGGCTTGCTGTAACGCAGTCACTCGGAGGGCGGCATTATGTGTTTCTGGGAGATAGTAAGCGGCCTTGATGGTCGGTCTCGAGACGGGCTCCTAAGAGGCCGGGAAATGTGCGGGCGGAGAGCCGAGCGTGGGCCCTGGGCCCGGCATAGCCCTCCTGCAAGGGTCGTTTGCCCCAGAATGCCAGGCCCTTGTGTCCCTCTCTTACCTTTTATAGGAAAGTCTCCTGTCAAGGACACTGAGTTGCCATCGTCAGAAGAAGCTTAACAATAAGCGTGCTGCCCTCCTGCACGGCACATAGTCTTTCTCCATCACTGGAGGGAAGCTCTTGCTCTGCTGGCTCTAAACAGCCCCGTTCCTCTGTTGTCCAAATGGCTCACACACGTCAGTGCGCCCTTTCCCACCACCTCATTGTTTTTATACTTCCGATGATGCGGTTTTGATTTTCAAATGCCAGCCATTTGCAGCTAATTCTAACCCGCACGTGTGCGCACACACAGAATTCAGTGATTCTGATCTCTGCCGTTAGCTGGGCATGGGCCTTCACACTGGGTTGAGGAAAGGCGGGGTGGGCAGTGGTCACACACCGGGGTCGCACATCCCAGATCTGTCCCTGATTCGCTGTGAGACCTCGAACAAGTGGCATCACCGATGTGTGTGACGTTCAGTCCTCTGTCGATGCATACGCAGTAATGCTTCCTACGCCCTGGCGCCGTTGTGTGGCCACCCCAGAATGTGGCCTGTAGTAAGCGTTCGCCAAATGCTCGCCCTTATCGTGTGGCCGTTGTGTCCTGACTTCTCAGGACAGTGAGCTGACACGACAGCAGGCCCAGTGGCAGTGCCCCCCTGCAGACTGGACAGGAGCCCGAGCTCTGCGACTCGCGCACAGGCCCCGGCAGTGGCTGCCGCTCTGAGAGGTCCTGCCCCCCTTGGCACCCTGCCCACGTTGTGCGCTGAGCGGGGACTGTGGTTTGCGCTCAGTAAATACGTTCCCCATCAGAACCAAGTGCCTCTCCTGCGATTGTCGGGTTTGAAACCTGTGCTTTGGGAGTCGTGTTCCTGCCATGTGCTGTGACTGGGACTGCGTGGTTCCAGGAAGGGCTCTAACGAGGTGCGTGCTGAGGCCAGTGGTCAGAGCCACAGCCTGACCAGCCATTCGCCTCTCCCTGCAGCTGGCCACATGCACATCTGTCCTTGTGGGCAGCCCTGCCTTCCCTGCTCATACCTGGAAATGAGCAGAGCTGTGTTTTCCTTCCGTGAGGCTGTTGGGTGTTTCCACAGCGGGCTGGCCCTTGCGTGGCTGCCAGCTTGGACGGGAGGGTCCTCCATCCCCAAATCGCCCTGCCTGCTGCTTGCCTTTGAAGCCCCATTAACAAGGAAAGGTGTGTTCTAAGCTAAGATGCTTAAAATGATATTACATTTAAAAAGGGTTTATCCACCAAGACTGAGAACAGGTTTTCTCTTAAGAATGTTTTCAGCCAGAAAAGAGGAAGTGTATAAATCCCATGAAGGTTGCCACAGACCTGGAACCAGTAAATTGTGCTTAATGAGTGGACAAATGGAGGTAGGGGAGGGTGTCTGCAAGGAGGGCCACCACCGCACCTGAGAAGCCGCCTCGCTGAGACGCGCAGAGTACCGCCGTAGAGGAGGCGTTCAGGAAAGCTTCCCTGAACTGAAGGAAGGAGAGGAGAGCAGCGTGGAGGCGGCCTGCGCTGACTTCCAGAGCTGGCACAGGTCTTGCAGGCAGCCCAATGCGTGTCCCTGCCCCGGCTTCATTGGCTCTGGCTTCATGACGTGGCCATGACCTTGTCCCTGTCCTCTTCTGGTTCTGACACTGTTCACCGGGCCCTGTGACTTGCACCGCGTCACCACCTTAGGCTCCCAGTACGTGCCTTCTGAGCCTGACCACCCATTGACCCCGTGGTGATCCCACAGGTACGGCTGGGACCACTTTCCAAAGGACATCTGGGCAGACCCCCTGTCCTCCCTTCCCCATCTTTACAGTGAACAATCAACCCAATGTTAAAGGGGACGACAACCATCACGATATTTTAGCAAATAACATGGATGCAAAAATGTCTCATGACACAACCATCCTGTCCCCTGGCTCCTGGACTGTCGGGCTTAGCACTGAAGTCCTACTTCTCAGGAAACCACTTGGCCCTAATCAAACCAGATGGACAACCTCCTTACCCAGCAATACCACTTCTGGCAGTTTGCTGTAAAAAATAATCATAGATGTGTGAAGATTTAGCTGCCAAGCTTTTGCTGAAACATTGCAAATGAGCTAAATATCTAACAATAAGGAAAAAGCCGAGAGCCACCATCTCTGCATTAGGCTGCACTGCTGCAATGATAAAGGAAGCATTGTGGGAAATGTGGAGACATGTGGAAGGTGGGAGGGCTATGCAATAGATAAACCTATGCAAATGCAGATTTATGGAAATATACACATTCCTCACGGTGCACAGGGTGCCGAGTTCTTAGGCACTGGAGCCAAACCAGCTGCTTCAATCCTGGCTGCACCGCTTAGAGCTAAGTAATATGGGACACGTTGCTTAACTCTGCCACGCCTTGGTTTCCCCATCTGTAAAGGTAGATAACAGCACCTGCCTTGTCAGACAGGAGTGAGGATTTAATGAGTTACTAGAGGCAAAGAGCTTGGAACAAAGATTGGCACATAGTAAAATAATCACAGCAGGTGGTGACAGTGATGATAGTAATGGTGGTGGTGGTGGGACTGGTGGTGATGATGGTTGTGGTGCAGGGGGAAGTACTTACTGAGCCTGTGAGGCATGCCCGGCTCGAGGCTGAGCCCTTGTGACTTTGCTCATTTCATCTGCACAGAGTTTCCAGAAAGCAGTGTAGAGAGGGGCCAAAGGCCCCAAGCTGGCAAGTGGTGAGCCCGGATTCAACCATGGGCCCTCTGACTCTTACAATCAGTACTAAGAGCCACTGGGTGGCCCTTGGTGAGCCCCTTGGGACCTTGTTGTCTTTACGTGTGCACAGGCCAACTCAGAGCTGGGTGGACATGCACCTATTTCTCAGAACCTCACCTCTGCTGAGACTCGTTAGCATGTTAACAGAGCATGTTAACATAGCATAGTTAACATAGCAGGTAGCATGTTAACTGCAGAGATGCTGATAACTGAAATTTATACCTCTGCTTGTCAATTGCAATGTCTGTAGAAAGACGCTACCACTATTCTCACTATTCTGGACGAAACCAATATTTCACTGTGGACAAAGAAGACTGACCATCACAGCCCCGAATGCAGCTAAAGGTGGCAGAAACCACCGAGCCTTTAGGGATGGATGAAGCACTTGGTTAGGGGGCCCCGGTGGTCAGCTCGTGGAGGTCTTTCCGTCGGCACCGAACCTCTTCTGCCCAGAGCTTCTAAATGACTTCAAGAGAAGACCTTTGTTTTCAAAGAATTCATGTCTGAATTCATGGAGAAAAGTTTATTTAACAATTTCATCAAACAGGAAACGCAGACCAAACCCTAATATTTTTGGTATGCTTCAAAGATAGACTGTCAATCATAAAAGTGTTTGAAGATATCAAAATCAAGATTACCAATGTGGATTTTGAAAAGGCAGCATTCCCATGAACTGGGCCAAGAGTAACTGAACATGACGAAAGCATAGATTCAAATTTTGATAACTTTAATTGTGATTTAGAGGAATAAACCGGAATGAAACTGACTGGATAACAAAATTTTATTGCGGAGTAAAAGCATTTTTGTGTTCATTTAATATAGTGCCACCCCCTCTGCAAACGAAGAAGCTATGGTATTTCTTACGACTGATGGTGTCATTGAATTTAGGAGAGAAGTTGTGTGCGTGTGTATATAAAACAATGTGCTGCATGATATTATACATTTGTTAATTATATACAATATATTATCTCTTACTACATATATATACATCTCAAAGGATTTATAACGAAAAGTGATCATTATACGTGGGTAGCAGTTTAAAGACATTTTCAATTTTTTCCTTGTCTGTTTCATCTGAATTTTCTCCATTATGCTCAATAACAATACCCTACTTTATAATAAGGGAGCTCGCACAGAAGAATGCAAAAATATCTGAAGCCAAGCCTACGTGGTCCAAAGCCGCCTGCCTCCTTTTTTCTGTGCTGAGCCGCACTTCACGCTCACAAACGCTCTTTCTGTTACGTGCATGCAGCAATGCATCATCAGAATTGCATCTGAAGTCACACCCCTGGCCACTGGGCTGTCAGGGATGAAGATGGGTGTTTCTAAATTCTGGGGGACGGGCTACCTATTGAGCCGTAGGTAGTGCCTGCATTTTGTTACCCCTGGTGACAGCTGCCAATGTGTGAGTGAATGTGAAATGTCAAGTTCTCTGGCACCATTCCTGGAAGAATCTGTAATTTACTGGCTTCGTCATGTCACTCTCTGAAGCATTGCCTGGGAGACAGGCTGTGACCCACCTCGGATCTTGGCGGAGTTTTCTTTGAGGTCCTCTGAAGGCCACTTTCCCATCAGGGTACTTGGGTGGGGACCATCGCACCCATTTTCTCTTGCTCCAGATTTCTCCTGGGAAAGTGAAAGGGGTCTTTGTCAACGTGGTGTTTTTTCTGCCTGTGTTTCTGGGTGAAATCCCATGAAGGCACAAAGCGTGAAGTGGGGGGTGCTGTTCGTTCCCTCCTGTTTTAAACCATGATAAAGTGGTAGGAGCCTGTAACAACCAGGAGGAAGAGACGACTGGGGAGTGGCAGGAGCGAGCAGAGTGATTCCAGGAAGGCTTTGTATCTGACGGAGGACTTGCTGAGGGAGCCTGCCAGTTTCCCTTCTCTTTCCGAACACCACTGTAGTCGACGGAGCAACCTAACCCAAGGCAGTGTGTGCTACTCTTTCTTTAATTGCTACAAATGAAATGCATAATTAAATGCCATAAATTAAAAACTGACACACGGATGATCTCACTACCTGATCAAACCAAATAAGTCACCCCGAAATGTGGGGCAGCAGTAGGTTCTTTCACGGGTGAACATACAAACTGCTCGTTGAGGGGCTGCAGCCACACCCAGCCCCTGACAGGCTACCTGCAAACCCCTGCTTCTGGGGACAGTCCTTAGTCCCCCACGTGTGTGTTCTGGGGTGTGAGGTGTGCAGACAGGACACCCTTGCACTCCAAGCAGCCAGCTCCCAAGCAAAAAGTCCCCAGGTCAGACATGAATGACTGGTCAATTGGTCAAACAACTGGACAGTGAGACGGCAGGACGACGGGAGGGTGTGGTGGGCACGGATAGGCTGTGACTGGGGTGTACGCACAGAGCCTGTGCTCCGTACGCAGCAGCACAGTTCATTTTGCACGACTGACTCAAACAGTAATGTCCAGACTCACCTGGTTATTTAATAGGCTCTGAAGCATCGTCAGCCCTGATTGTGCTTTTAAATGCTCCTAAACTCATACGTCCACGGGCTGTGTCCCCTCAGACGTGCCATCAACACTTCAGCCGGCAGCTCATGACCAACTGCTTGACCGCTGGCCTGGTCGGTGGGACAGAGAGACCAGAGCTACCCACCCAACACGAGTGAACCCTGAGTGTGCAGAGCCAGTCATGGCTGTCACTGGGCCCTCAGGGGCTCCTTCTCGTTTATCCGTCCCCTGTCTGCCCCGTGCCACCATCCGAGATGTCTTTGTAAACATGGGCTGGCAGTGCCACCCTCCCGTTGGAAATGCTCTCTGGCCCTAAATCCAGACATTTGCATGTGCCTGTCGAGGACTTCCGACACTGTTCCAGCCGTAACGGCCCAGCCCCAGCGCGCCGGCACCCCTGCACAGACCTGCGCCCCGGCCGGCCAGGGTAGGAACATCGCCCTTGAACTTCAGGGCCCACCTGGACACGGGCTTAAATGTGGCAAAGTGTCTTTCCCGGCCATCATCCACTCGCCGTGCCCTGTGTCCTGAGGCTCAGCCCACTCGCAGCCGCATTCCGACTGCCTCAGCCCAGGGACACCGCCCACAGCAGGGCCAGTCGGCGCAGCTGCTCTTCTCCTGTTCGGTTACCTGGCGAGACGGAACGGCTTGAGGGCCGGGACCCTTTCTGACCTACTCTGGCATCTTGTCATCATCCAGCATATAAACCCTGGAGACTCCAGAGTGTTTGTTGAATTCAAAAAGCTCTGAAGCAATTACCTGGGCAACATAGGCAGGAGGAGGTTCTCGCTCGTGAGAGTAGTGCCAGGTAACTGAGGCTGCATTCTGACCTGGGAGCAACGCCCCTGGGACGTGCCTCCCGTCCCTCACTGTTCACCTGGCCAGACAGGCGGCGGGAAACCCTAAGTCTGCAGAAACTCAAGGCTGTCAGCCTGTGGCTCTGTCAATCACAGGCTTTCACCACGGCTGACTCATTAGGGGGGTAAAACAGCATCTAAGAAAATGTTGTCAGAAAGAATCAATCAACTTAAACATTTTAAAATAAAATGTGCGTCAGTCTCCACAGGAAGGTTTTCATGCTGCGGGGTATTCGCTCCTGGTCTGCAGCGGGAGCCTGGGAGAGAGGCTGTCCCGCGGCCTGGCTGCCCCTGGGGACGGGGAGGGGCCGAAGGGACAGCAGCCTGGATCCTGAGTGCCCAGGCCCCCTAAAAAGGCTGCACGTCTCCACTCAGAAGGGACGACGCTGTTTCATGTTCTTCATGAGTAACATGACCACTTGGTCCTGCTTCCGGGCTGGCCTTGGAGTGTCTTCTGTTCTTTAAAGGGAAGAAGGAGGGGAGGAAGGATGAAAGGAAGGAAGGGAGAGAGCGAGGGGGGACCTTCGTTCTTTGTGTTGTGGTGGCGTTATGGGTCTATTCGGCAGGTGTCACTGGATTCTCTGAGTGGCCCTCCAGGCGAGTTACTGTCATCGTGGTATCTGCTTTTCAGAGAATTATGGGACCTCCTTATGGACATGCAGCCCGGCAAAGGTGTCCTTACAACCCACACCGACTTTTATCACATTTTCTTAAAAGGCAAACTGGAAGAAATAAAGACCATTACAAAAAAGTGGAAATGCTTCCGTTAGTGTGCAGTATCTTTCCAGGCATGATGGGGTGGAACAGACCAACTTTGAAAGCAAGTTTGGGGTGGGAGGTGAGGAGGAAGCTGGGGGAAAATGTGCTGGGACAGGGCGATGGGGTGTGGCTGCTGTGAATGTGTCACCGGTCCAAAGTCCATGTGCCCGAAGCTTCGAAAGGCCAAACGCAAAGCCTCAGAGAATGGAGTAAGGAAAGGTTTGCTGGCCAAGAAGATGGGAGCCCTACGGGTGCCTCAGACCCATCCTGCTCGCTGGGCCTGGTCAGGGGTCTGGAGGGTTTAGGGGGCAGGTGTGTGCTGGTGGGAGCGTTACTTGGTGGACCTGGGAGCCTGGCGGTTTATGGCAAAGGGGCGTCAGCACTGCTCTTCCTGGACAGCGGACACTCTGCTTCTGACAGGTTCCGCTGTTCAAGTTCCCGTTGGTCGTGTGGGTCCTTTGGTTCCATGTGTGTGAGTGTGTATGAGAGTGTGTGTGTGCGTGGGTATGTGAGTGTGTGTGTCAGGGGCAGACTGGTTCCGGGAGCAGCTGGAGGTCACAGTGATCTCCTGTGTGCACTTTGGCTGCAGGGGCTCTGGTCCTGGTCTGTCATCTAAAAAGCAGCTCAGTGTCTCCTTAGCTGGTTCTGCGATTGCAAACTCAGCCAGCAGGCTTCTCAGTGGGCCAACAGCCAAGGATTCTCCAGAATAGCTTTTCTTGGGTGGAAATCAGTTAATAAATCCAAGATGATGGTAATACTGTGGCTACCAATTTGTGCTGTCTAATCCCCTCACCTTCTCCCCCATCCCCACCCCACCATCTAGCAACCCTCAGTTTTTCCTTTATATCTCTGAGACTATTTCTGTTTACTTTGCTCATTTATTCAGTGTTTTAGATTCCACATATACGTGATATCATATGATATTTGTCTTTCCCCGACTGACTTATTTCACTTAACATAATGTTCTCTAGGCCCATCTATATTGTTGCAAATAGTAAGATTGCATGTTTGTTCATGGCTGCGTAATACTCCACTGTATAAATGTACCACAGCTTCTTAATCCAGTCGTCTACCGATGGGCATTTTGGTTGTTTCCATGTCTTGGCTATTGTGTAAAGTGCTGCAATAAACATAGGGGTGCATACATTTTTCAAATTAGCTTTTGTATTTCTCTGTATAGATACCTAAGAGTGGAATCATTCACTGGCTCATAAGATAGTTCCATTTTCAATTTTTTGAGATACCTCCATACTGTTTTCCATAGTGGCTGCACCAATCTGCAATCCCACCAACAGTGCACAAGCGTTCCCTTTTCTCCACATCCTCACCAGCATTTGTTGTTTGTTGATTTATTGATGATAGCCATTTTGACTGGAGTGAGGTGGTATCTCATTGTGGTTTTTATTTGCATTTCTCTGATGGTTAGTGAGGTTGAGCATTTCTTCATGTCTGTTTGCCATCTGTATGTCCTCTTTAGAAAAATGTCTCTTCATGTCCTCTGCCCATTTTTTAATTAGGTTGTTTGTTGTTTTAGTGTTGAGTTGTATGTGTTTTTAATAAATTTTGGATATTAACCCCTTATCGGATGTATCATTGGCAAATATCATCTCCCACTCAGTAGGATGCTTTTCTGTTTTATTGATGGTTTCCTTTGCTGTGAAAAAACTTTTTAGTTTGATGTAATCCCATATGTTAATATTGCCTCGAGGATATGAAAGACAGTTTAGGGAATATAATCAATAACATAGTAAAGATTTTGTAGGGTATCTGATGGACAGTTGTCCCATTTGGGAGACCACGTCATGGAAGGTGTGGATGCCTGATCACTGTGCTGTACACCTGAGGCTGAAGCTGAATAATATGGAATGTCAGCTATAATTTCATGTGTGTGTATGTATATATATATATATATATATATATATATATATATAGTCACAGGATGTGGAGTAGAGCATAGGGAATAGAGTCAATGGAATTGTAACAGCTGTATACGATATCCGAGGGGTAGTAGATTGGGGGATGGGGGTTATCACTTTGTGAGGGGTGTAGATGTCTAACTATTACATTGTTTTGTACACCTGAAACTACTGAAAAAAATCCAAGACTGAATTATACTTTGAGGTAAAAGGACAATTTCTTCAAACTGCAGAATACGTCCCCATTGATGGAGTGAAAGAACATCAAGGGGCTTCTCCTTGTATTGGTCTCCTGGGAACTCAGATCTCTACACGGGAGCCAATCAGACATGGGGAGATCTCAGGGGCTTTAGAGGAAAGGCTGCTGTGTCCCTCCCTCAGTGGGCTCCCTCCAACACCTGCCCTGCCAGCCGCACTCAGCCTCTGGGAATGACGTGGCCTGGGCTTCATTTGTGCCAAAGCAAACATGCTCAGCAACAAAGAATCCAGCGGTGTCCATATTCCTCAAAGTAGGACAGGAGGCCTGGGTCACAGAGTACTGACAAGAAAGGACAAGGAACGCAGAGGCAGGGACATCAAAGGGCTCAGGGAGGGGACCTGGAGAACCAAACACTAACCTGACGCTCCTCCTTGTTGTTTCAGTAGTTTCTTCATAGTGTTTCAGGAGGCGACCCACTATGTCTTCTAGGCAGTCACTTCTGGGGACTGACACGTAGGCAAGTTGTCCTCTGAGCCAGAGGCCGGCACAAGCCTCCTCTCCCATCATGCTGCCGTCCCTGAAATGTCCCCGCCCCTCTCGGCACTGCCAGGCTGTCCAAGGAGTTCCAAGCCTTGGTGGTTGCCACAGCCCCTCTTGACGTCCTGAGGATGTGACAGTGTCTGCTTGCTTTTAGAAGTGGGGACAGTGTTGATAGCAGGGATGGTCAAATATCTATGATTTTACATTTCAATTTAAAATGAATTAAAGTCATTTTAATTGTTAATTTATTTTTTTTAAAACTTGCCATCATAGCTAGAAATCTCATTGGTTGGCTTGTGTGTCAACACCCATGTATGTGTACATGTGCGCACACACACACACACACACACACACACACACACGCATTTCTATTGTACCTGATTCTTTTCTAAGCATCTTGGAGCTCAGAATTGAGAAGGACCTTTACATTACATAAACATCCTTCAAGCCCTTTGTAAAGAAAAGGGTTCCTGCCAAGTGGCCACCCTGCATCTACCTGATCACTTCTAATGATGGGAAACTCACTACTTCCAGAAGCAGCATGTTTCCTCTTTCAACAGTGAATTGGTAGATTGTGACGTAACATAAAGACACACTGTCTGTTTGCCCATAAGAAACATCTACTGAATTCCTTCCCATTCCAGGTACGGGACTAAGCCCCCACACATAGTATTATCTATTCCAACTATATCAACAGTCTTGCAGGGTAGAAATTATGTTACAGAAGAGAAAACTGAGGCAGAGGGACACTGCTGATGGTCACACTGTTAGTCAGGTCAGGTTGGGACTTGATCCCAGGTCTGCTGACTTCTAATTCTCACCCTTGAACCTTAAATTGTGCTTCTGCCCATTCATCTGTCCTCTTCATAGGATGAAGCGAGTTCCTCTCTCACTGGTACTAGTCAGGCTTCTCCAGAGATACAAGCCAAGAAAGCACACATATGTGTAAGGGGAGATTTCTTATGGGAACTGGCTCGCGTGGTTACGGAGGCTGAGAGGGCCCGTGGTCGGCCGTCGGCCAGCTGCAGACCCAGAAAAGCCGGCTCCTTTATCAGGATCCGTACAGGCTCGTTCTCAGGGAGCTGAAGCAGCATCTAGTTCTGGTAGCAAATGCATGACTGTATCCCCATGGTGTGGTCTTCCTGGGGACACTCCAGGGTCAGGAAGCGGGGGAGCTGCACCACCTGTGCCACAGCGGTGTCTGCCTGAGGCTTGGTTCTGGAGAAAGGCAAGCAGTCCCAAGCCCTTCCGGGGCCTGGTGGGGGCCACACACCGCAGATGGCTGGGTCCACCGGTATTTTGCTTGATGCTGCCGAACTGCTTGCAAGACAGTTTCTTTGAGCTTCCTTCCCCCTCTGTGGAGCAGGGGGGCAAGTCAGGGAAAGCTTTTATGTGGCTGCTCGTTTCCAAATGCTCCTCTGTGATTGACAGCTCTGCATTCAGCTCCCCATTATGGCACCTGCAGATAATGAGATATCTTGAAACCGGAATTTCCAGCGCCTGAGCCTGCCAGGAATATTATCATCAGTGTTCTAGCAAGCCATTCCTGCTACACACATGACCTCTACAAATTTGAAATGTCAAAACACAGCCAGGAGCTGAGACCAAGGCCACCCGGTCCAGTGGCTATTGGCTCTGAATGTATAGGAAGGAGGCCTTTATCTCAGGAGAATTATGGATTACCAGAAAATCGTGATCTTTTCATTAACCTATCTGTATTTAGAATGTAGATAATGCTTGTCTTTTATCATTCGCGGAGCCCGTGTGGGGAGAGAGGGGTGGAGGCCTCAGCATTTCCCCAGTGAGTCTGAGCCTGTGTGGGGCCAAGTCAGGCCATCAAATCTCTTTGTCCTCAGAGGCAGTTGGGGGCCTTAATTTTGTAGATATCATGACTACTTAGATCTTGTTATGTCGTCAGAGAGGCTCACAGTGGAGGGCACTCGATTCTAAAGCTGGAACGTTCGTCTTCTCCAAGTTCCTCTCTGCGATTTCCCTCCCGCTTGGGGCTCTTAGTGCTGGATGGTTAAGTGCCCAGCCCTCTCTGCCGCTCACGAGGGTGGGTGCCCCGTACGAGGGTGAACCAGCACCCCAGGGACTCCAGGTCATGCAGGGAGACGCTGGGCTGAGTTATGTCATCATCATGAGCGTGGAGAGCAGAGTATGGAGTGACTGAGTGGGTATGGGGGCGTTCAGAGAGCACACGACATGAGCTGGCCTCAGGGCCGGGGGCCTTACGGCCAGGCGTGAACTAAGGTAAGGGTCACGGGGTGGGGGAGGGCTCGCCTATAGATACATCTGTGTGGACAAGGGCCCAAAGGCCTGGAGGCATGTAGCACACTCAGGGGACAGCCAGCTATCCGATGGGCATCAGAGGGTGTCTGGGCACCACGCCAGGCCGGCTGGAGTGGTCCCCTAGGTGCTTCTGTGAAAGGCTTAGCACACGGCCGGAGGGATGGGCCTGCCCTTGACACCTGGCAGCGTTTTCTCCCTGTCTCCTCTCCTCTCTACACATTGTGGTTGAAGCCCTCCCCCACTGCCAACCCACGCTGCGGCTGACCCTGCACTTGGTTTCTAAGGACACACCTAGGAACCAGTTCTGGCCAAATAACCAAAGTATACTGAGATGTAGTTGACGTGATAGTTTTGGGTACAGCATAATAGTTCAATATATGTATCTATAGCAGGCCCGCGAATAATGTCATCTCAATCAAGATTGTTTCTTTATAACGTTGATGAGGGAAGAAACAAACAAAAACCTCCATTCCTGGCTGGGCTGCTGTTGGTGTGGCGCGTCTGCATGGGTTTTCTTTGGGTGCGCCGATCTCCTTCCACATCCCAAAGATGTGCATGTGAGTTGAACTGGCAATGTCTAAACTGCCCCAGTCAGGGAGTATGGTGGGTGTGGGTGGCCCTGCGATGGCAGGGTGTCCTGTCCAGGGGGGTCCCCCGATGCCCAGCCCCCACACCCCTGAACTGGAAATGGGTTGGAAAATTATTATGTTATGTGGTGTTATTCGTCTTTCCTAAATGTCTCTATAGCTCACATTTATTTCCATGTTGAATATTAGACGTGTTTTGGGTCCTCATTTAGAAGTTTGGTGACCTTTTTGTGACCAGAAATATGCCATAGAAACTTACGTAGGTCTTGTTTCTGTCCATTAGCCAGTGGTAAAATCCGTGTCATTATGCGTAGTTTTGCTCAAAGTCGCAATTCCTAAGAACCTTCTGATGACATCGAGTGAGGACTTCCCTAAAGGGCCATGACCATGACAAGGCAGCAGACGTTCCTGTGACACGTGCTCCCCGTCACAGGGGTGGGCTTAGGACGGAGCCCGGTCCAAACTGGGCCAATTAGAACCAGGCCCTTGGTTTGGCTGGTGCTTTCCTGAACAAGGCATGCTATTTTCACCAGGCCCTGAGAGCAGGCCAAATGTACGCTTAGCACTGCTGGGGCTCACCTTGCCACCGCTGGGACAGCTGGGACAGTACTGCTCGTGCATGGTGGTAATGGGGAGGGACAGAGGACAGAGATGGACACAGAGAGTTTTCATGGCATCATTTCGCCCTGAATTGGCCGGGTCTGAGGTCCACCTAGATTTTACATTCTTAAATTTTACACTGGGAGACAATACTTTTTTAAAAAGTTTTTTATTAAAATACTGTGTTTCCCCCAAAATAAGACCTAGCCAGACAATCAGCTCTAATGCAGCTTTTGGAGCAAAAATTAATATAAGACCCGGTATTATTTTACTACAGGACTGGGTCTTGTCTTATTTTACTATAAGACTGGGTCTTTAATATAATGTAGTGTAATGTAACGTAAAGTAACGCATCGCAACGCAACGCAACGCAACGCAACGCAACGCAACGTAACGTAACGTAACATAACATAACATAACATAACATAATATAATATAATATAATATAATATATAAAATACTGGTCTTATATTATTTTTTGCTCCAAAAGACACATTAGAGCTGATTGTCCAGCTAGATCTTATTTGGGGGGAAACAGAGTATAGCTAACATACAATATTATATGAGTTTCAGGGGTACACCACAGTTATTCAACCTTTATACACGTAAAGAAGTGACCACCATGATAAGTTCAGTAACCACCTGACACCGTCCCCGCTGTCACAGTATTATTGACTATATTCCCCATGCTGTACATTACATCACCATGACTTATTTCTTTTATACCTGGAAATTTGGACTTCTTATTCCCCTTCACCTTTTCCACCCTTTTTAAATTTTTCACTTACAGTTGACATTCAATATTATTCTATATTAATTTCAGGTATAGAGCATAGTGGTTAGACATTTGTATAATTTAAGAAGTAATTCCCCTGACTAGTCTAGTACCCACCGGGCACTATACATAGTTATTACCATATCATTGACCATATTCCTTATGCTTTACTTTACATCCCCATGACTATTTTGTAACTACCAATTTGTACTCTTTAATCCCTTCCCCTTTTTCACCTATACCCCAAAACCCCCTTCCATCTATCACCCCAGCAAATCTACTACCCATCTGACACCATACATATTTATTATAATATTATTGACTATTTCCTTATGCTGTACCCTATGTCCCCGTGACTACTGTCTAACAACCAATTTGTACTTCTTAATCCTTTCCACTTTTTCATCCACACCCTCAAGCCCTCTCCCATCTGACAATCACCAATACATTCTCGTATCTGAGTTTGTTTCTGTTTTGTTTGTTTATTTTGTTCTTTAGATTCCACATATAAGTGGAATCACATTGCATCTGTCTTTCTCTGTCTGACATACTCTACTCAGCACAATACCCTCCCAGGTCCGTCATGTCACCACAGATGGCAAGAACCCATTCCCTTCCTGGCCGAGCAATATTCCCTTGTGTACATGTACCACCTCCTCTTTATCCATTGTTCCATCGATGGACACCCAGGCTGCCTCCACATCTTGGCCACTGTAACCAATGCTGCAATTAACATATGGGTGCACACGTCCCCTCAAAATAGCATTTTGGGTTTCTTCAGATAAACAATCACCCTGAAGTGGGATTACTGGGCCCTCCTTGGTCTCTTCCTACAGCCTTTGTTTTAAAGTCTATTTTGTCTGGTATAAGTATTGTTACCCCAGCTTTTTGGGGGGTTTTGTTGTTCCCATTTTCATGAAATATCTTTCTCCATCCCTTTACTTTTCATCTCTGTGTGTGTTTCAATCTGAATCAAGTCTCTTGTAGGCAGCATATGTAAGGATCTTGTTTCCTTATCCATTCAGCCCACCTATGTCTTTTGATTGGAGCATTTAATCCATTTACATGGAAAGTAATTGTTGATATATATGTAGTTATTGCCATTTTATTATTAATGTTTATTTTATTTTTTTCGGTCTTAAAGAAGTCCCTCTAAAATTTCTTGTAATACTGGTTCAGTGGTGATAAACTCCTTTAGCTTTTTCTTATCTAGGAAACTCTTTATTTGTCCTTCGATTCTAAATGATAGCCTCGCTGGGTAGAGTAATCCTGGTTGTAGGTCCTTGCTTTTCATCACTTTGACTATTTCCTGCCAATCCCTTCTGACCTGCAAAGTTTCTGTTGAGAAATCAGCTGACAGTCTTATGGGAGCTCCTTGTAGGTAACTAACTGCTTTTCTCTTGCTGCTTTTAAGATTCTCTCTTTATCTTTAACCTTTGCCATTTTAATTATAATGTATCTTGGTGTAGGCCTGCTTGGGTTCATCTTGTTTGGGACTCTGTGCGCTTCCTGGGCCTGAATGTCTATTTCCTTCATCAGGTGAGGAAAGTTTTCAGTCATTATTTCCTCAAATAGGTTCCCAATCCCTTGTTCTCTCTCTTCTCCTTCTGGTCCTCCTATGATGCGAATGTTGTTATGCTTGATATTGTCCCAGAGGTCTCTTAAACTCCTCATTTTTTGGGTTTGATTCTTTTTTCTTTTTGCTGTTCCAATCGGGTGTTTTCTCCTACCTTGTCTTCCAACTCACTGATTCGATCCTCTGCTTCATCTAGTCTGCTGGTGACTCCTTCTAGTGCATTCTTCACTTCACTTTTGTATCCTTCACTTCTGACTGGTTCCTTTTTATGGTTTTTATGTCTTTTTTTTATGCTTGCTATCTCTTTGCTGAAGTTCTCACTAAGTTCCTTGAGCATCCTTATAACCATTGTTTTGAACTCTGTCTCTGGTACGTTGCTTGCCTTCATTTCATTTAGTTCTGTTTTTGGAGTTTTCTCCTGTTCTTTCACTTTGGACGTATTCCCCTGTTTCCTCATTTTGGCTGCCTCTTTGTTTGTTTCTATCTATTAGGTAGATCTGCTATGTCTCCCAGTCTTGGCCATTGGCGTTATGTAGTTGGTGTCCTGTGGGGCCCTGGCACAGTCTCCCTGGTCACCTGCTCCAGGAGTGTCCCTTGTGTGGGTTGTGTGTGTGGCCTCCTGTTTTAGTTGAACCTTAGTTGCTATAGGCACATCAGTCAGTGGGACTGACCCTCAGGCTCACAGGCTGTGGGGTTTGGCTATGTCCACAGCTTACAGGCTGCTGGGGGGGCATTGAGTGAGATTTGCCCCAGTGGACTCTGGTACCTGTTGAGACTGCCCTTTGTATGTGTCACTTGTGGGGCTAATTGGGTAGTGCTCTGCTGTGGTCTGAAGCCAACCTCCAAGTATGTTCATTCTGGGACCTTTTTTTTGGGGGGAAGGGGACTCTGGTGCAGGCTCAGGTCACCCACTGCCTGTGATCAGACAGGGACTACCTGGTAGGAGCTACAAAATGATCCATAGTTGTTTGCTGCCTGAGCTAATTGTGGAGGAATGTGGGGAGAGGCCACGCTGCAAACCAAGTAGGTCTGCCACCAGTACTGGGTCTAGGGTAGCTCCGCAAAAAGCCAGGACACCCTGAGGCCTGCTGCCACCTGCCAGCTCCGTTAAGATTCGGCCACTGATAAAGCCTCATACAGTATGTGAATTGGGTGAGGCAGGGTCTTAGGGAGTCACTAGAGTGGGAAGAATTGTGGTCATCAGATTAATGCAGACTCATTTGGTGTCAATGCTGAGCCTGGAGTGACTCAGCAAAAGTCTCAGAGCAACTGAGGCAAGTCACTGCCTGCCTGGGGCTGGAGACTCCGATAGTTTTCCAAGAAATTGTGCAATGTGGGTGGGACTGACTGCTGGCACTGAAAGTTCCTCCACTCTTGGGGGAGATGGCAGGGGTGGGGTCCCAGTGAGTCAGCAGGGAAGAGCTCACCAGGCCAATCAGATTTAGATTTGGTCGGAGGGGGTGGGCTCAACACATTAAAGATGGTGCCCACCGGCCAGCTTCATGGGAGAAAGACCTTTTACAGGGAAAATTGGGACTGTCCTCCTGTCCCACCCCCCACCCTGAAGTTACACACCTCTGTCTGCCCCCTGTATGCTTCCTACACCCCCGAATCACCATCTCTCCACTGGAGCCAAGATAAGTGCTTGCGAGAGAGTGAGTCTGTGCGTGGACCCTTTAAGAGGACGTCTGGGTTTCCCGCCGCCTCCGTACCCTTGATGGTTGGAATCCCCACTGTTTTAAACAGCCAGATGTGGAGGCGCCAGTGCTCTGGGCTGGGGAGGCCAGTGTGGGGCTGGGGCCATCACTCCTATGGGAAACCCAGGTGGCTGAGATACCCCTCCTAATTCTCAGCCACCACAGTTAGGCGTGGGGCCCACTCCGCGTCTCCACCCTTCCTACCAGTCTCGATGTGGACTCTTTATGTTCTTAGTCATGGGAATTCTGCTTGGCTGGAGTTCAGGTAGTTCTCCAGGTTGACTGTTCTGTAATTTAGGTGTAATTTTAATGTGTTCACGGGAGGATGCAGGCACAGTGCTTACCTACCCCGCCATCTTGGATCGCCTGAACCAAGATGATATGTTTTTGTTAGTTCGAACTCAGAGTTTGAGTTCTTAAACCCCCACAGAAGCGTGACTTGCATGGTGGCAAACACTGGTGTAGCTAATAGCTATGTTCTCAGCACAGTGGGCTGTGGGTCACCCAC